>NC_083365.1:2500-308035 GCF_030254825.1 Meriones unguiculatus | reverse complement strand
AAAAAATAAAGCAACTGAGGAAGACAGTGACCCCAGCTGAACAAGCATGCATGCAAGCATTTGCATATATACACATGCCAAAAAAACATTAAATAAAGCAAATAACATGAAATATAACTGATAAGGAAAACAGTAGTATAGCAACAAAAAAATTTAAACAATTATCATATTATCCACAGATTCTAATTCTGGGTCTACAGCCAAAAGAACTGAAAGCAAGGACTCACATCCATCTTCATGGCTGCATTATATACAAGAGCTAAAAAGAAAAAAGCTATCCATATGTGCATGGAAAGATAAATGGGCAAACAAAACTCACTACAAGTTGATAGGTAAACAAGCAAAAATGGAATACTACTCAATCTTTAAAAGGGAAGAATTTAGGAGGCTATGCTACAACCCGTATAAACCTTAAAGGCATAAGATTAGTGAAATCAGCTAATTACAAAAAGGCAAATACCAGATGATCCCACTTAAAAGAGTCATCTACAGTTTTCAAATTCACGGAGACAGAAAGTAAAATAGCACCTGCCAGGGGCTGGCTGCGGAGAGGAGGATGGGTGCCTTACTGTTTTGAGGATAGATCTTCTCATGTTTGAGAAGATGAAAAGGTTCTGGAGATGGCTGCAAGAACTAACACTATCAACGCGCACACAATTTTAAGTGGTAAAAATGGGCTAGGAGCAGTGGCAACCTTTAATCCAAGCATTCAGAAGGTAGGGCAAGCAGATCGCTAGAGTTCAAAGCCAGCCTGGTCTGCATAGCAAGCTCCATGCCAGCTAGAACAGCACTGTGAAACCCTGTCTCAAAAGTAGATAGAAAGACAGACAGATAGAATAATGAACCAATATGATGTCTAACTTTCCATAATTTTAAGGAAACTAAGGTGAAATACAGACTTTTCTCAATCAAAGTTAGCCTTCTATTTTTAATCTAAGCATACCTGATTTTACTCATGATCTCTATTTATCAACTCCGAAATCCCTAAGGTTTTGAAAACCAATTGTTGTCAAAACCTGCTTGGCTTCAGTTGGCAAGAAAATCTGAGCTACACACACACACACACACACACACACACACACACACACACACCACTGAAGCTGAAGGGAGTTCCTCAAACAAAGGAAGTAATCTCTAGAGGAGGACAGACACAGGAGGAAAGAACAACCAACTTGACAGTAAAAACCTGTGTACTTTACCAAATAAACATGTAAATTACAATTCATGATGTTGCTCAAGCAAGAAAAAAAAAATGTTATCATATATAGTCCTAGCCTTATCAAAGAAATGATCAAAGTACTAATTAATATTAATGAGTTATACATGTGAGCTGAAATTCTGGGAGAATCCAAGAATGAAAGGAAGAATTAATTAAACAACAGTTGAAAAAAAAAAACAGCAGCATTTCACATTAATATTTCTGGAACTAAGTTAGGAATAATCATACAAGCAGTCAATACAAAGTTAGCCAAAAGTTCATGCCAACTCAGGTCAAATTTTCTTGCCAAATAAACAGAAGCAGATTTTGAGAACAAATGGCATTCAAAGCTTTTAGGAACTGAGAATCAGTAATGAGAGACTAGGGGTCAAACCCAGTATGCTTGGCTACAAAGTAAAACACTATGATAATACTATTAAGTAACAGTTGTCACGAAAAAGCAAGTATATTTGATACACACTCTTGGATATTTGATATGTGATATTTGAGGATCTTGTAACAGGTGGGGCAGGCAGGCTCAAGCTTTAGCTCAGAAGGCCAGCCAGTACACAGCTCACTGAGGGGCAATCCCAGCACCAAAAGGGAGAAACAGAGGAAGAAAAATGTCATGAGTTATGGCTTCATGGCACTATACCACACTATCACCACTAAAAAATTATCTGGATGTAAAATGAATAAATAAATAAATTTAATAAAACTATTTAAAGTATTTTACTTGATACGGTTTTACTTGACACCTGTTTGCCTGATGCTCTAAATCCCCATTTGCAGAATGAGCTGCTCATGATCAAAAAGGGCACTAGGGGGCAGCAGAGCACAGAGGATGCTTTGGAGTTGCTCAAAAAAAAAATTTCAAGCAACGAAACTCAAATTTGTGCAATAAAATCAGTTCTAAGATACATGCTTAATAATTTTTAAGTTTTGTATTGAAGTAAATCTGAATTTAATCTGCAGTATATTTTATGTGAGTGATTTTGAAATTTGAGAACATACTTGTATAGTCTTTATGCAGAATTCATAGCATTTACTGTATTTGTTTTATTACTCTTTCTAAATATATTCATGAACCTGCCTTTTTATTTTTCTAAATTATTTGTAAGCTTTCACTTTTAAACTTCAAGGTCCTTTAAAAAGCAGTGTAGAGCCAGAGAGATAGTTCATTAGGTAAAATGACGAGTTCAGTGCCTTATACTCCTATTCCCCTAACCTAACCCTTTCTTCCCCCATAACACTCACTCTCTGTGCTCTGCCAAAAGATTAGCCTTGAGTCTCAGCATCTGCTTTGACTCCTGTTGGGGTTGGGTTGGGGGAATAGGAGTTTAAGGTACTGAACTCCTGTCATTTTATCTAATGAGCTATCTCTCTGACTCTATACTGCTTTTTCAAAGGGCCCTTGAAGTTTGAAAGTGAAAGCTTGGCCATTCTGATAGGTGTAAGATGGAATCCTAGAGTTGTTTTGATTTGCATGTCCCTGATGACTAAGGATGTTGAGCATTTCTTTGAAGTGTTTCTCTGCCAGTCTATATTCCTCTGTTGAGAATTCTCTGCTAATCTCTGTTCCCCATTTTTTAATTGGATTATTTGATTTACTGGTGTCTAATATCTTGGATAAGATCAAAAAGTTAAGGGACAACATATGATGGAGAGGATGTGGAGAAAGGAGAACCCTCCTCCATTGCTGGTGGGAGTGCAAACTTGAACAACTTTGGAAATCAATCTGTTGCTTTCTCAGAAAATTGGGAATAACACTACCTCAAGATCCATCTATACCACTCCTAGGCATATACCCAAAAGATGCCCCATGATTCAATAAGGGCATTTGCTTAACCATGTTAATAGCAGCTTTATTTGTAATAGCCAGAATCTGAAAACAACCTAGATGTCCCTCAATGGAGGAATGGATACAGAAATTGTGGTACATCTACACAATGAAATACTACTCAGCTATTAAAAACAAGGAAATCATGAAATTTGTGGGGAAATGGAGGGAACTAGAAGAGATCATCCTGAGTGAGATAACCCAGAAACAGAAAGACAGGTGTGGTATATACACACTTATAAGAGGACATTAGCTGCAACATACAGGATAGCCATCTACAGACCTAAAGAAGCTAAACAACAAGGAGGACCCTAGGGAGGATGCGTAAATCTCATTCAGAATGCAAACAGGACAGACACCAGGAGCGGTGGAAGAAAGGGAACAGGATGGGAACCTACTATAAAGGGTCCTCTGAAAGGATTCACCCAACAGGGGATGGAAGCAGATGCTGAAATCATGGCCAATCTTTGGGTAGAGCACAGAAAGTCTTATGGAGGAAGAAAGGGGTAGGAATAGAGGGACATGGCGGGGACAGGAGCCCCAAAAGGAGACCAACAAAACTAAAAGATCTGAACCCGGTGGTCCTGCCGAGACTGATGCACCAGCGGAGGATCATGGATGGAGAGGACCTAGGCTCCCTGCTCAGATGTGGCTGACTGGCAGCTCAGTCTTCATGTGGATCCATTGAGTGAGGGGAGCAGGGGCTGCCTCTATCATGAACTCAGTTGACTACTCTTTGATCACTCACTCCGGATGATGCAGCCTTGCTAGGCCACCAAGGAAGAAAATCCAGACAGTCCTGATGAAGCTTAACAAGCTATGGGCAGGTGGCAATAGTGGAGAACTCCCCCTTTCAGTGCACTAGGGGAAGGGGATGGAGGGAAGAGTGAGGGTAGGTTGGACTGGGGGAAGTTAAGGGAGGGAGCTTCGATCGGGATATATAATGAATGAATTGTGAAGAAAAAAATTAAAATTAAAAAAGAGAAATGTATACTGATACAACTATGGTCTAAATGCAGTCTACATTTCCATGTTGTTGACTGCCCAATCATGTTTAGAGCATTTCATTTCTTATTGGAAAGCATCTGGTCCAAGATCATAGTCTTTGTTGTCAGGTCTCTCCAACATCTTCCATCTAAACCAGCAGTTCTCTAACATGTTTGACAAAGAACCACCCATTTTCACCCTTACTTATGTGTAGAGAAGGAGTTATGGTTGTGCTGTGGTTCTTTCCTTAAATCCTCTGGATGGCAGAGATGGAACTCCGATGGACAGGCTTGGTGTCAAGCACCCTTACTTAATGAGTCATCTCAACCAGCCCAACAGGAACATTTTACACGATTACAATTTACTGACAATCTTATGGAGCCTTTGAACATTACTACGCTATGTATTTATTATATTATTATATTATATGCTGTATTATAAATTAAAACAGGAACAATATGAGCTTGAACAAACATTCCTTCAAAAATACCCATAAAGGTTATGGAATCCAGACAAGAGCTTACAGCACTTAAGAGCTTAAGGAAGGGGGGCGGGGGGGTCCCAAGATAGCTGAGCCAGGAGGACACTCTTTCTGACCAGCAGCACAGCAGGATCTGCACAGTGACCAGCAGACAGAACTCTGGGCCCAAAAACATCAGCGACTGTGTTTCCCAGGTGAGAGGAAACCCCACGGTGTGGGATTCAATCAGCTTCAGATCACCCAGCTAAACCACAGAACAGTTCCCAGGTTCTGCCAGGCACTCAGGTGCCAGCCCAGAGCCACAGGCCACCGCCATGCTCTGATCACTGTCCCAGACTGAACTGCGGGCCCCACAACACCAGAGACTGGGATTTCCAGTGGATAAAAAAAAACCCACGGTGCAGGAAGTGATCAAGACCGACCTTAGGTCACCCAGACAATCCCTGGAAAAACACCCAGTATGGCAGGCACCCAGGCGCCAGCCCAAAGTGGGGTGCTTAGCTGCCAGCACAGAGTCCTACCTGCACGCCCAACTCACCCTCCCGAACAGAACTGAGGGCCCCAGGGCACCAGAGATTGAGTTTCTCTTTCTAGTGGAAGCCCACAGTGAGGGAAAGAGCAGGTCTGACCTCTGAGTACTCAGCCGACACCCACCTCCCCCTAAAAAAAAAAAAAAAGTTCTCGGGAAAAGTCCCCAGGTTGCTACAAGCACCCAGGCACCCGGGCACCCAATCACCCAGTTGCCAGCAAGGCAGAGCCACACGCCTGTGCCTACTTGCTCTATTCGCCATCCCAGATGGACCTGCAGACCTTCAAACACCACAGACTCAGAAAAAATATCGGTTCCAACCCTCAGGACACCCAGCTCCAGAGAAGTTTCTGGGTTCCCACAGGCCCTAAGCTCTGGCCTTCTACCGCACACATGAGTGCTGTGCTCACCTGCCACTGATTACGGCTTGGGTCCTGGGGCTCACTGCTCCAACCTCAGACCTACAAAAGCCTGAGAGCCATTCTCAGATACTGCTCCAAGGTGCGACCAGTTATCTCTAGCTAAATAGACGAAACCACAGGACTCCATGCTTCTTCACGAAGGGCTGTGCCCAGCAAGTACAGCTTAACAGCTGCAGCTCACTAAATTCAGAGCAAGAAACACAGCAGCAGGACAGCTGTCTCCAGGACTTCTCTTGATGAGAGGAGAGCCATCCTGAACACCACAGTAACCACACAGGTCCACATACCTGAGGGGAATTGTGACAATTCCTGAGAAGCACCACCATTCAGTTGACCATACTAAAAAAGCTGAGGAGAGCTCCTTCAAAACCCTGCCAAGGGGATTCTCCCACCCCAGGACTCCAGCAGGCACCAGAAATTAACAGACAACAACTGAGACGGACAGATGGGTAGAAGCCAGCGAAAAAGCACAACCAACAAAAGGCAAAGCAGTATGGCATCCCTAAACCCAGTCATCTAGGGGCAAGTAGCCCTAACATAAGTGAAATTCAAGATGACCTTACATCTATGCTTATGAAGAGGTTAATGGAGGAAACAAATAATATGCATAAAAAATTAGAGGAAGATGAAATCAAACAGATTATGGCGGCCATCCATAAAAAAATACAGGAAGATGCGGCCAAAGAGTTTGTGGCCTTCAGAGAGGAAATGATTAAATCCCTGAAAGAAAAAAAGAAACAGGAATGTTCAAAGAAACAGGTGAAGGAATTGAAGGACAAACAGGAAAATTCAGTCAGACAGGTGAAGGAAATCAACAATACAGTTCAAGGTATGAAGATAGAATTGGAACAATTAAAGAAAACACAGAGGAAATCATGGAAAGGAAGAACTTAGGAAAGAAAACAGGAACGACGGAGGTAAGCATAACCAACAGACTACAGGAGATGGAAGAAAGAATCTCAGGTGTGGAAGATACAATGGAAGACATCGATGTATCTGTCAAAGAAAATGTTAAATCCGAAAAATTCCTGACACAAACTATCCAAGAAACCCAAGACAACATGAAAAGACAAAACCTAAGGATAATAGGAATAGAGGAAAAAGAAGATTCCCAACAGCACAGGCTCTAAGAGCAATAATCAATAAATGGGACCTCTTGAAACTGAAATGGGACCTCTCTAAAGCAAAGGATACAGTCCTCAGAACAAAACGACAGCCTACAGATTGGGAAAAGATCTTCACCAACCCTATATCTGACAGAGGGCTAATATCCAGTATATATAAAGAACTCAAGAAGTTAAACAGCAACAAATCAAGTAATCCAATTTAAAAAAAAGAGGTACAGGGCTAAACAGAGAATTCTCAATAGAGGAATGAACCCTCCTCCACTGCTGGTGGGAATGTAAACTTGTACAACCACTTTGAAAATCAATCTGGTGCTTTCTCAGACAATTAGGAATAGCGCTTCCTCAAGATCCAGCTATACCACTCCTAGGTATACATCCAAAAGACGCTCAAGTATACAACAAGGACATCTGCTCAACCATGTTTGTAGCAGCTTTATTTGTAATAGCCAGAAGCTGGAAACAGCCCAAATGCCCCTCAGTTGAGGAATGGATACAGAAATTATGGTATATCTTACACAATGGAATACTACTCAACAATAAAAAACAAGGAAATCATGAAATTTGCAGGTAAATGGTGGGTAAATCATCCTGAGTGAGGTATCCCAGAAGCAGAAAGACACACAGTGTATATACTCTGTATATACAGGGTTATATTACTCAGGGTAATATCTTAGGTGGATATTAGACATTTAATATAGGATAAACATACTAAAATCTCTACACCTAAGGAAGCTAATCAAGAAGGAGGACTATGGCTAAGATGTTCAATCCCCATTCAGAAAGGCAAAGAGGATGGACATCAGAGGAGGGAAAAAAACGGAACAGGACTGGAGCCTATCACAGGGGGCCTCTGAAAGGCTCTACCCTGCAGGGTACTGAGGCAGATGCTGAGACTCATAGCCAAACTTTGGGCAGAGTACAGGGAATCTTATGAAAGAAATGGGAGATAGTAAGACCTGGAGAGGACAGGAGCTCTACAAGGAGAGCAACAGATCCATAAAGTCT
Organism: Meriones unguiculatus; assembly: GCF_030254825.1. Lineage (NCBI taxonomy): Eukaryota > Metazoa > Chordata > Mammalia > Rodentia > Muridae > Meriones > Meriones unguiculatus. The sequence continues at coordinate 300,446 of NC_083365.1, read as the reverse complement.
GGGCACAGGGGTCTTTTCTGAGACTGATACTCCAGCCAAGGCCCACTCATGGAGATGGCCTGGAACCCATGCACAGAGGTAGCCCATGGCAGTTCAGTGTCCGAGTGGGTTCACAGTAATGGGGACAAGGACTGTCTCTGACATGAACTGATTGGCCTGCTCTCTGATCACCTCCCCCTGAGGGAAGAGCAGCCTTTCCAGGCCACAGAGGAAGACAATGCAGCCACTCCTGATGAGACCTGATAGACTACGATCAGAGGGAAGGGGAGGAGGACCTCCCTTTTGAGTGGACTGGGAGAGGGGCATGGGCGGGAAGGGTGGGACTGGGGGGGGGGAACTACAGGGGAAATACAAAGTGAATAAGCTGTAATTAATAAAAATAAAAATAATTAATAAGAATCTATTTTTAAAAAATCTTAAAAAAAAGACACATTGAAAAGTAAAAAGAACAACTTCACACTATCCATGAATCCCTTCCCCAAGATACGTACAGTTCAGCTAGACAGATTCTCTTCTTGTAGGAAGAAGACAGTAAAATGAGAACCTTCTGTCACTAGAGACCTCAGCACCCAGACCAGTGCCTTTCCCTACACAAGGCCAGGCTCTGTGATCCAAAGCCCAAGGCAGCACCATAGAGCCAGGCTCTAGACATGTTCTAGCACCAGGCCAGAACACAGGATCAAATGTCTAGGTCAACCCCAGCAGCCTCTGGCGCCAAGAGAGCTTTCCCAGAAGCATGTACCAGCCCTGCTACTCCTGAATCAACATACCAGGTTGTCCCCACAGACTCAGGTATCAGGCACACTCCAGCAGATAGGCAGCAGACCTGCCTCAGTGGACCCCAGAATGAGGCTGCCTGCTGTGGATCAACCAGATATCAAGAAACATGATCAACTGCTTCAGGCCCATGGAGAAGACATCAGCACCAGGCTCAACTCCCACAAACCAGCACCATACCTGGACCTTAACCCATGTCTGTGTCTATGAAAACAGGCAGTAGGCACACCAGTGGCCCAGGAACCATGCCAGCAGGCCACCCAAGATCTCGAGAAGCAAGTTCTCCATGTGCTCCACCAGGGATCCACCCAGAATTTCCTGACAGGCTGGCTAGGGACTGGCTTTCCCTCCCACCACCCATGTGTAAAGACTGAGAAGTGCTTGCTTCCTCAAGTGCGGCAATCAATGCAAGGCTACAGGTACATTGCCTATATAACAGGGTCTTGACACATCATGGGAAAATTAAGCACCAGTAACCAATCATTAATAAAAATAATCTGCAGGTGCTGATGGTACACACCTTTTATTCCAGCACTCAAGAGGCAGAGGCAAGTAGATCTCTGAGTTCTAAGCCAGCCTGGTCTACAGAGTGAGTTCCAAGACAGCTAAGGGTATATAAAGAAACCCTAGCTGAATAAATAAATAAGAAAAAAAAAAGAATTTATGAACTACATGATAAAAACACCAAAGAGCTACAAAAGAATACTTAAAGCAAAGTGGCCATCCTGTAACTCACATACACACAACAATACATACTCAATAATGATACAACTTGGATTAGAACCTGTGAGAGCAAATTAACTTAAAATAATATAAAACAAGGATTTCTAAATTAGGCAATGACTCACTTATTAAAAGATCTTTCAACTAGTTTCTGGGAAAACTAAAATAAAGCAACCTCACAGAGCTTTGTGTTCTGCTTCCTATAGATTCCTAAGCTTGATACCTAAGGTCTTACCATGTGGTTTGGCTGGTTCTGAACCTTGGAGTTTACTACATACATCAGACTACCTTAAAACTAGCAATAACTCTCTTGGCTCTGCCTTGTGGAGTGCTGAATTTACAGTCATGTACCACCACATCTGACCAGTTCCTTTCTTAAGTAATTTTGGATGAAAGGCAAAAGTAGTCCACTTAAAGACTGATCCTTGGGACAGCAAGCCCTGCACCTAGCCTGGGCAACACAACAAAGCTGGCCCTGATGATGAAAACACAGGTGAGCCAGACCCAAGGACAGGAGCACAGGAGAGCTGCCCAGGCCATGGGCAGCTGCAGCACTCGAGACTGGGCCCTAGGCCTCGACTGGGCAGCATAATGGAGCTAGCTCTGGGGCCAGATCACCAAAATGCAGGCTTGAGTGCTAGCGATCCAGCCCCAGAGGGTACGAAAGCAGGAGAGCTGGCCCTGTCCCCTGTAGGCAACTGTATTGGCTGAGCTAGCTAGGGCAGTGCTGGAGAGCTCATCCTGATGGTGTGGAGATGGGAGAGCCAGCAGGATGACCAACTCAGTTTCCACCCAGGCACAGATCTGGGACTTTGAATGGGCCCATCCCAAAATCTACTTCATCTATGAACTGCTGGAACATGGAGAAAAGCTGGTCCTGCTGATCCAAAACAATGGGATCTCCACGACACATGGCAGCAACAGGTAGGCCCAGGGGAGTCCCCAGTGAGGAACCCATGCTGGTGGTATAGTAGAGGCGAGGGGCCTCCAGTCAGTGCAATGAACATTTGCAGACAAAGGAATATACCGTAGGCCACACCGTGACAAACCACGCTTCCACAGCAAGAGGCTTTCTATGATTTGCTTCTTTTTTATTTCTTTTATCTTTGTTTTTTTTTTATTTTCTTTTGGGGGTTGGTTGCAGGGAAAGAGAGTAGATAGGAAAGAATGGGGAGAAGAATGAGATGAAGATGAATGATGTGAAATGAAACTCACAAAGAATCAATAAAAATTAAAAATTAATAATAAACAAAACTGCTCATAGAAAACAAGAGCATAGAAATTAAAACTATGACATTACCATTCAGGATCAAATGACTAAAACTATAAACTGTGATATCAGTACAGTCTCTCTAGGCAGTTTTTGTTTGTTCAGTCAAGTGGTTGCTTTGTGAGGAACATTCTCACCACATGTAAAACAGATTGACCTGAAACTTTCAACATAGCCCAGGCTGGATTTAAACTTTCGTTTCTCAGCTTCCAAATGCTGGGATTACAGGCATGTGCCACCACACCAGGTTCACAACTAATCATATGTATATGCTAAAAGTGAAAACAATGTGAGCCAAGTGTTCTCAACTGCAAGTAAGGCTATTAAAAAGAAATTTACAATCAAGAGCTACATAGTTGCCAATCTGCATAATAATGCCAATGAGAACAAACACAAATGGGAAGGAGCCAGTGCCCAAAGGATCCCTCTCTTTAAAATAGTGGATACGCAATCTCTGATGAAGTCATTGTTTTAATCAAACCCATCAAATCCAGTTTCACCACAGTAAACGTCAAAGATAGTGAATACAGAAAAAAAAAACTAACATGAGGTATTACCCAGCAACCAACCTTGAGTTTTTTGTCCTATAATCTTGACTTCACTGAAATTTAGATTCCAAATGATTTCCCAAAATGCATGCCTGAGCATTTCAGTCCAAACTGCATCATTAGAGTTAATGCCAAAGGCCCTGCACAGAGTAAGTGCTTGTAACCAGATTCTGCATGGCCATGAAGATTGCAGTCTTTCTCTGGAAAAAGACATAATCCAGTGTTCTTCAAGAGAACCTTCTCACTGTATGTATCTGTCAGCACTTGAACATTCTTAGTCAGTATAACCTAGCAGTTCTCTTGTGGTAAATTACAAGTCAAATTTCATCACTTAATAACAGCAGAGAGCAAAATCTTAATCCAAATCCAAGTTCTACAATGTCTTAGCTGAAGAACCATGGTCAAGTGACCTAACCAACACCAAAGCCAAGAGACATGGATTGACTCCGGTTGTCAAAACTAAATCTCACTTCAGATTTATTCTTAAGATTAAATTATACACCAGTTATTACGGCATCACAAATGACATGGCGTAAGGCAGCACTTTAAGTAGTTTGCTTGTCACTCTCATTCTCCAGTTTTGACTCGTTTCACTTTTATCCACTTCTGCTGAACTTTACCCTCTCTATCAAACATCTGTGGTATATACCCTAAGTCCTGGTGAGCCACAACAAAATATGAAAAATAAGTCATATAAAACATACTCATGTGCTACATGCTACACTCATAAAATGGTTTTATTATTCTAACCTACAACCAAAGAAATTGATGTCATAGGATTAAATAATTTGTCCAAAGTCACTTGGTTATCAGAATCAGCATTAATTTTGCCCTGCCAAGCACCTCTCCCAGTCACCACCTCAGCTCTTGGCCTTGCTTAACCGAAAGCAGTAAACATAAAGGGCTTACCTGATCAGGGAGCAGACAGACACTGGGTGGCTACTATGACTCACTCACTGTATGTAGTAGATGTTAGAAACAAGGAATTCACAGCCCAGGCAGAGAAACATGAAGGCATACACAGATGAACAAATTGCAATAACAGAAATATAACCAGCATGGAGTGTTAGGATCATAGGCCTGCACCACCAAACCTGACTAACAGAACTTGTGATGAGAAATAAACTAGTAAAACATTAAGAAGAGCTGCCATCTCCTAAAGAACTTGAAATGCCAGGATTATTCCATAAAGGTGAAAGGAAAAAAGAAGATGAAACTTGAAGCTAGAGCAGGGGCCAGCAAACACAACAACATTGAGTATAAAATCCATGTACTTTCTAAAAACCTATTAGCCCCGTAGGGCAACATCAGCGCTTCTCAACTCTAGCAAAAAGGCAAAGGTCTAAGGCACAAAATTTTATATCATTGAGGATGATTCTGACACAATGGAGAAACACTAAAATAAGAATTGCACACAATACTGCGTTTAGAGATGGATTTTAATCTCTAAAATCTCTTCTCTTTGGAAGAGAACTCAAAGGTTAGGGGACTGCTAGGCTTCTGTTTCACCAGCAGTCTTGAATGTGAAAGGAAAAACACCACATTCCTACCCACCATGTCTCAGTATACTGCTGGCACACATGCCCTCTCCCTGGCACTCTGCATCAATAGGCAGGCACAGTTTGGAGGAAGAGCTCTCCCGGCATCCCCTCTCGGCTCCACTGACTCAGTCTTCAGCCTCACCAATTTCACTCACCCTCAGGGGATCCCCCATGAGTAAGGAGACAATGTACCAAGAGGGTAAAAGGTGCACTAAAGCGCACTTCCCACGGGCCAAAGTCAATGCTGTACAAACGCATCTCAAGCTAGAGCGCTTCTCAGAGCTAGACAATAATGGCACATGCTTACAGTCCCAGCACTTGAAAGGCCGAGGGAAAAGGATCCTGACTCCCAGGCCAGCCGGGACTATCAAGTTCAAATACAGACCTCAGGAAAACTGAAAAACAAACAGGTAAACAATAAACATATGAATCCTCCTCAGGAGGAGAAGTCCAGAGAGCATTACGTTCCTGAGGGAACCCCTCCCCGAAGGGCACTCTAAAAACGAAGCAGAAGTGTAAAAAGAACTTCTGGAAAACACCATACTGGATCCCAAGCCTGGGACCAGTGGGCAACTCTGACATCGCCACCATTTTCTCGGCCTATCCTCGCAAATATTAACAAGGCAGCATTGGCATACAGTTTCCTCAGCAAGGACAATTTTCTGAAGAGAAGACAGAGAAGAAGAAGTGTGTGTGTGTGTGTGTGTGTGTGTAAAACATCCCTCCATACTCCACCTGCAAACATCCCCAGGCCCTGCCCCTAAAAACAAGGCTCTGTTTCTTCAGAAAAGGGGATGAACTCTATTTCTTAGTCCAGTGTGAGGAAAAATAATAATAATAATGAAAATATAAGAGATGGCTAACAAGAGGGCTCAACAGGTAAAGATATTTGCCACAACAGCCTGACAACTAACTGAGTTTGATCTTTGTAACTGACATAAAGATGGAAGGAGAAAACAAATACCATCAGTCTTCCCAAAGCACACAATGATAGGTGTTCATGCTTACTGTGTAGTCAAGGATGGCCTTGAATTTCTGATTCTCCAGACTAAACTTCTCAAGTGCTGGGATTACAAGCCACACCCAGCTCTACTAAGATACATGCCACCAAAGAAAAACAAAACAAAACAAACCTCATGTTTTCATAAATAAACACATGCAACCTTACCTGTGTTCTCTATTTGTGGCCCAGTCTTTAAAACTGAAACTAGATCTGGGTGTGGTGACTCAAACCTGTAATCTCAGCACTCAGGAGGCTGGCCAGGAGTATTGCTTTGACTTTGAGAACAATTTGGGCTCCACAGTGAATTCTAATCCTTTATGGACTACAGTGAGACCCTATCTTTAAACAAACCAAAACAGAAGCTGGAATGTAGTTTAGTTAGCATAGAGCTACACCTAGCATACATGAAGCCCTGAGTTTGATTCCCAAATAAATCAGCAGTGTCAGATCATGTAATCCCAGCACTCTGGAGGTAGAAAATAGGAATATCAAAAGTTCAGTCATCCTCATATACATATGGAATTCAAGGCCAGTCTGCCTCAAACAAACACAAAGACCTAAGTCAAATCAAAACAACAACAACAAAAATGTACGTGATAATATTTTTTTTTTACTTTTTACTTGCTGAAATAATGAAATGCACTATGATTTGTAGAAACCCAAGGCAATGAGAAAAAGTAAGCTATGTGATCATTTTTTCTCCAAGTCTCTGAACCTGACTTGTTGTTTCTTAATTATATGACACTGAACAATTTAGGTCACAAAATTGTATTTTGATTAATGTGGTGGTTTAAAAGAGAATGGGCCGCCATATTTGAATGCTTGGTCCCTAGTTGGTGGAATTATTTGGGAAGGATTAGGAGATGTAGCTTTGTTGGAGGAGGCTGTGAGAGCCAAAGTGACGTTTTAGGTTTTGATCACTGGGACTAAGAGCCAGGAAACAGAAATGCCTGTTCCACATAAGCACCTTGCCGGAGCACAGAGGCTTCCTCAAATGCTATTGTTTACAGGAGACAACAAGCCACAAGCTTTCACTCCCCTAAACAAGTTTGTTTGACCCAACTACACTGCATGTGCTTGATCACATGTGAGCAGGTGGTACATGGACAGAAAATATGTCAGGATGTATGCTTACTACTGACTGGAGGTACTCAGGCAGGAAATACATGAGGATGTATGCTTGCCCCTGATTGTCCACTGAAATTCGGTAAATTATGGGTTTTGCCTTTTTAAGCCCCTGCAAAATATGACTCGAGGCCATTTTCTGGAAACTCAGAGATGGACCTGACCAGAAATTTCATCAACCTGGCCAGTATTTAATTAGAGCTTGCTTCATATTTGGCTTTAAATTGTAGTAATAATCTGATTCTCAACCAGTGGGATTAATAAGGTGTGTCACTGGAAGCAGACTTGAGGTCTCAGAAACCCAGTCCTGTCTGATGCCATGACCCCTACCATAATGGTCATGTACTTAAAGCAAGCCTCCAATTCGATGTTTTCCTTTAAAGTTGCCTTCATCATGGTATCTCTTTACAACATAAAAGTAACTAAAATAGAAATTTGTACTAGGAATGGGGTATTGCTGTAACAGTCTTGGCCATGCTGCTTTTGGAGTGATGCTGACTTGGGAACTCTGCATTAGGGAAGTGGCTGAATGCTTTAAAGCTGTAAGAACACCGTCCGAGCTTGGAAGACAGGAGTGCTGAGAACAATGTAGACTATGGAGGTCTGGCCCAACAGGGTTAAGAGGGAAACAATATTAGCAACTGGGATAGAGACAATTCTTGTGATGCTTTGGCAAAGAATGTGTCCTAAGAATCTGCCTGAGGCTAAACTGTGGAATTCTGAACCAATATCATTGGCAGAGATTTTAAGATAGCCTAGTAGTAACTGTGTCCTGTGATTATTAGTGATCACTCTTAATGCAGATCTACAATGAAAAAGTGCAAGCCAGGCAAAAAGAAACACAAAATGTACTATTTCAAAAGAAAAAGAACAGCAGGGAATGTATGAAGAAAAACGGAATGAAGAACAAGGGCAAGACCTCACCTAGCTAACCTTTCAATTCGTAAAAAGAAAATCCCTAGGGAATCCATTACAAAAAAATAAAGTTAAGCTTGTTCAAGAAAGAAAAGCAACAAGCGATCAAAGGTTATGCAAGTGTAATTCAAGAAGAGGGCCATATTCCATCCCAAATATATACCAGTACTTGGCAGAACACTTAGCCAGTGTTTCTGCCTTTAGAGTTCAGAAGAATACAGGAAAGGGGGTTGTGGAATCTTCCTCTTTAGTTAAATAAATAAATAAATAAATAAAGCCCAGATGGCAAGGGAGTCCCTGCATGCAGGCTGAGAACATGAAGCCTGGATTGCCATGAAGACCCATGAAGATGTTGGAGATGCCATAGTCACTGTCATGGACTAACCCCGTGAAACTGTAAGCAAGCCTCCAATTAAATGCTTACATTTTAAGTTACCTTGGTCATGGTGTCTCTTCAAAGCAATAGAAAAGTAACTAAAACAACTAGTGATTAAAATGCTCAAGTCCTAGGCCAGTAAAATGCTCAGCAAGTAAAAACACTTGTCACCCGATAACCTAGACTTGATCCCTATAGCTCAAATGATAGGAGAGAACTGGCTCCCACAAACTGTCCTCTAACCTATACATATATGCCACTGACATACAAACACACACCACACACAAATAAATAAATGTAAAATCTAAAAGTCTAGTCTTAGGTTATTGCCAACATACTAAAAATCAGAGGGTAGCCTTTTTGATTTCTTTTGCTTTGTTTTGTTTTGTTTTGTTTTGTTTTGTTTTGTTTTGTTTTGTTTTAATGACTCAAGGGGCTGAAAAGATAGCTTGGCATTGAATACTACATTAGAGGACCTGGGTTCAGTTCCCTGTAGCCCCATCCTGAAGCTCACAACTACCTGCAATTCTAACTCCAGAGTATCTGACCTCTTCTCACCCCAAAAAAGGCACCAGCACGTACTTGATATACATACTCAAACATATGCACATACAAATAAAATAAATAAACCTTTTTTTAATATAAAAAAGCACTCCAGTTTATACTATGCTTATTTCAATCTTACTTTGGGCAAAGTGAACATGAGTTTATGATAAAGCTTAAGAACTGTAAAACTGACCAGGTGGTAGTGAAACATGACTTTGATCCCAGAATGTGGAAGGCAGAGGCAGGTGGATCTCTGTAAGTTCAAGGACAGTCTGAGGTACAGAGTAAGTTCCATGACAACCAAGGCTACAGAAAGAAATCCTGTCTCAAACAAATAAACAAAAAGAATTGTAAAACCTGGGTATAATTTTTATTTGCTGTGAAGTTACATAAAATTAATTCTCATCTTTCAGGCTTGCAGTTATCTAGATGATTAAATTTGAAGGTTATAAAATGGTTATATTTACTTTTACTCTGCTTAACAGTGTTTTTTCCATTCACATTTTTGGCTCACGACATTTCTGAAATATCTAGTGTGTCAATTAATGTCAGTCTCAAAGAATATAAAGACAGAATTAGGAAAGCATAGTTTATTAGAAACATCCTTGGCAGTACAAGCACAGTCTATGAAAAGTGATGTGCATATAATTTTCCCTAATGTCAGATGTTCTAATTTAAAGGAACAAAACTATTCATAAAACACAAGAAATATAGGAAACAAAATTAGTTGTATAATTATTTCTGTGGTCAAGTTTGTTCCTACTGGGAGTGGACATAGGATTAAAAAAATTAACACTGGAGATGGGATATTCAGTTTATGTAGACAAGTATTAACCAAAATAATGCTTTTGTAAATAGTTTGTTTTTTTTAAAAAACATATAGGTTCTGTTGTGGTAAGCCTATCCTCTGTGATTTAACATTTGATCCAGTTCATACTGTGTAAAATAACTATTCAGTTTTAAAGTAAATGAATACTGAAGAGAGAAAAGAGATTATTAAAAGTGAATACAGAGCACTGAACAGATGTCTCAGCAGTTAAGAGCTCTTGCTGCTCTTACAGAAGAACCATGTTTGATTCCCAGAACCCAGAGAAACTCACAACTGTCTATAACTCCAGGTCCAAAGGAGCTGATCCCTCTACTGGCTTCTGTGAACACCAAACACATAGATTAGATAGATGATAGATAGATGATAGATAGATAGATAGATAGATAGATAGATAGATAGACAGACAGATGAGAGAGAGAGTGAGTTCCCCAGCAAAGTGGCTAGTGGCACACAAAAAGCCTAGATCAGCACAACAGGTGGATGCACTGCATCATGGAAGAGAAAGGGCACATTAAACTCCTCTTGGTATTGGTAGTGGAACATAAATGAAAGCCAAGTTTAGATAATGTCCTGTTTGCTGGTAACAGCTAAGAGATAAATACTGAAGCCAACCAGCGGTGGCAAAAACCTTTAGTCCCAGCTCTTGAGGTAGGCAGATTTCTGTGAGTTTGAGGCCAGCCTGGTCTACAAAGTTCCAGGACAGCCAAGGCTACACTGAGAAACCCTGACTCTAAAACCAAAACAAAACAAAACAAAGAGATAAATATTTAAAATATCATAAATAAAATAGCAGCCTCACCTTATACGAATCAAAAAGAACAAATAAAATTCTCAACCTAATTATAGAAACATCTCCAAATGGTACAAGTTATCAAAACCTGGTGCTACTCAAGGCAACCTGCAGAAAACTCTGAACACTAACAAACTTAAAAACCCAGCTGACCGTACAATGATAGAATCAGTGAGCAATACCCAAATCTCTGACAAAGGGGGGGGGGATTATTCAACGCACAATGGAACTGTTAACTGGATCCAAGCATTGTCACGTCAAGATAGCAAGTGTATCATTCCCAAAGCTTTGGAGTTGCTAACCTGTGAACAAGCTAAACACACTAAACACAGAAAATTCAATTAAAACATCTTTTCTTAGAGGCTGGGGAGATGACTCAGGGGTTAAGAGCACATAGTGCTTTTCCAGGGCTTGGGTGCTAACAACCATCGCTCCACTTCCAGTGGCTCCAATGACCTCTTCTGGCCTTTGGACACTGCACCCAGAACATATATGAAGGTAAAACACTCATACACATACAATAAAAATAAACAAATCTATAAAATACAGTTCTCTGGTCTGGGGATGAAGCTAAGTTCTTAGCTAATATGTGTACAGTCGAGGCTCTACCCCGAAACTGAAGAAAAATGTCCAGTCTGTGAACATGCACTTTAGTGTGGCCTTCTGTCCCAGCAAGTGATCTATCACTGACTTATTTCCTCAGCTCTCCTTTACAGTCTAACAAATTTGGTGGTTGTTTTGGTTGTTTTATTTATTTGTGGCATTTGTTTATTTTTCTTTCCTTTTTGAACAGGATCTCTGTAGCCCAGAATGGGTGTTCTACCTCCTGTGTGCAGTCATGCTTGGCTTATAACATGTTTAAATACTTAAATTTTAAAACAGGGTCTATACTTGCCCTTAATCATCTTTAAGATCCTTGACTGTGCTTATTGTAGAACTGTTTTAGTGAGTATAAAAATCTACATTACATAAACTAGAAATAGCATGACCCTAGAAAGGTGACCTGTGCACTGTACAATCTGCACAGCTATTCAAAGCCACCATACTTAAACCTGGGGCTGGAGCTCAGCAATAGAGCACTTGTCTCAGATTCTAGAGGCTCTGGGCTAAGTCCCTCTGGCTATACATCAAAGAAATGCTATTGTTTTAATGACTGGTTTTAGTTAATAAGAAAATCAAAATAGCATGAGAATTTCCTACAGATTATCTTCAGTGTTTCTGAGGGACTTTTCAATTTTTCATTTAATAGGTATGACTATGTTTACATTATGTTGCTCACTGCTATAGACAAAGTCTAATACAATTCTTCCCAGAGCCACAAGGAAGTAAGTATCCTGCCTCTTTGAGGCACAGAACCTAATCTACTCAAGGATCCAACAACAGGGATTCTGCAAATCCCCCTTGATACTTTTTATTTGTTTGTTTCCTTTGAGGCTGTGTCTAAAGTAGCCAAGGATAAGCTTAAATTTCTCCTGCCTCCCCCACCAGGGTGCTGGAATCACAAGAACATATCGCCTCGTGTGATTTTAAATGTGATGCTGGAAACTGAACCCAGAGCACTGTGCATGTTAGGCAAATACTCTAATCAAGTGAGCTATATCCTCAGCCAGCTCTTAACTGACACTGAAGAGCCAGGCCAGACACCACTTCCTTGCATGGTTGTTCTTAGACAATTAAGAAAATCCCCAAATCTTCCCAGCAGCCTGTCACAAATAAGGGAAAACCTTCTAGGACCCTGCCTCAAATATCCTGACAAATTTCTCTCCTATCAATAAACACTTATAACTTAAAACTAATTTGAACAGCAGGAAAACTGAGATTCTAGGACTCGGTTTACTAGGAGGTGGCAAAAATAAAATTCCTTACCAAGCTTATATAGTAAGGGTAGAATATAGTTTTTAAAAAAATGCAAAGGTAACCCATGAGATATTTTTTCAAAATTAACTTTAATAATAAAGCCCTGGCTTGCTTTAATAACCCTATAACAAGGGCAGATTCTAGGACATGATGTCCAAAACATGACTTTGATAATGAAAGTGATGACAGCTGATATACAGTAAAACACTAACGGCTTAATTTTCCCACCCTGGTAATCTGCCAGAATTTGAAGCCACTGTCTCCTTTTTTCTAATGATGATAATACAGGCTTTTAATTTTTTCAATTTCCTTGGCTTTATTAAAGTATAACTGACAGATAAATTTACAGTGAAAGTGTCTTGATGTAGCTAAACATTATAAAATGACTAAGTCAAGGTAAACAGCCATCACTCACATACTTAACACTTTTTATTATAAGTTTCAAGTATAGATTTTCCTTATTCCTTAAAAAGGCTTTATAGTTATTTAGCTTTCTAATTCTGGGCTACAATACTTTCACAGTGATTTCTGATCTTCAATAGGGAAAGCATGCTGAATCCTGTCATGAATGCATGTAGCATACATAGATTCACCACAGGCCCTACTGAACTGTTCTTCTGTTTTAGATGTTCTCATGAAGACTGGGGTCTCACAGCACAAACCCCTCAAAGCACATGTGGATTCTGGTGTTTTCTCAACCTTTTTGGTATGAGAGTAAACAATTCCATTACAAAGGGTATTCTATTCAATTCTATTACCAACTAACTTTGTTAGGGGGTGTTTGTAGAAAAGCCTGTGATGGTACATCAATCACTGGACCATTCTGAAGAGCTGCATTATCTTTTATAGTAGTCATGTTGCATAATAGACCTCTAGAACAGACTCAGACTAACTGAAACTTTGTACCCTGTAACCAAAATCTCCTTATCCCCTCCCCAGGCAGCCTCTGACAACCACCATTCTAGCCTCTGTCTCTGTGTTCAACTTTTTGAGACTGTATGTATGAGTTAGAACATGCAGTATTTGTCTTTCTGTTCTAGGTTTGTTTCATTTAGTAAGTCTTCCAGATTAGGTCATGTTGTCAGAATGACAGGGTTCCCTTCAATAAGTATGAGTGGTCTTCCACTGAACATACACATGCATGCTTGTAAACACCCCGTTATCTTCACCTATTGCTGAATCCTGTTGGTTCTACTTTTACTTTTTTGAAAAATCTCCATACTGTTTTCCATAATGGCTGTACCAAGGCACAATTCCACCAGCAGTCTGTAGAGATTGTCATTATCTTATCTTATTGTTTTGTTTTGTTCTGTTCTGTTCTGTTTTGTTTTGTTTTGTTTTGTTTTGTTTTGTTTTAAGACATGGACTTGTATAGTACAGGCTGATCTTGAGCTCACTAAGTAGCCAAGGCTGCCCTTGAACTCCTGGTTCTCCTGCCTCTGCCTCCACCTCCCACCTCTTTTTCATGACCATCTGAACAGGTATGAGGTAAAAATATATCTCATTGCAGTTTTGATTTCTTCTCTCTGATGATTAGTGATAATGCATTTTTTTTTTCATTTAACTACTGAAAAGAACCCACTTTCTGATTCAGCACTAGTCAAACATCTATATAGGCACTTATACTTGAAAACTCCATCTTTCAGGAAAAAACAATTCTGCTCATCTTCAATAAAACACGTAGTAGACAGGTTAGTGGTAGAGCATCTGAATGAAAGAAATCTTGATCTATATATAAAACAAAAGAGTAACCCAGCCTTTGCTGGGCCAGTAACAATGGAAGCAAACAAGTAGGTGGTAGAGTGACAAAAGAGAAAGAAGCAAACTGGTGGTGAAGAGATGGAAGAGAGGTAAAGAAGTCAAGTGGTTTGTGTGCTCTGAAGAGAGGCAGAACTGTAGACCTGAAGGCATTGCTGTTCTTGCTTCTTGAAAACTGGTGAATTACACTGTCCACCAACAAAGCCAGAAACAAACAGAAATGCCAGTGGATCTACGCCTTCTTCCTTTGAGAAAGGCAACCACTTTGTAAGTTACTGTGACTCCCAGAACTGCATCCTAGCCCAGGAAGAGCAGTACCTGCAAAATGATGACCCACAATTGACTTGACATGTCCTGGGTTTATTTCTGGGTTTATTTCTCATATTTCTCATCACTGGCTAATCTCTCTGGTTGTTTGTAGTGGTGATTAAACCATGAGACTGGACAACTCTGGGTTGAATTACAGTTTTTCTGTGCTGTGTTTAACTTTAGCCAGGGATATATTTGCTTTGAAATCTTTGGGTTGAACAAACAGTTAATTTATACTACCTTTCAAAAATAGATGTCATAGCTGATGTGGCACAGGTAACACTATCATGAGCTAGTTAGTATGTGATGGAGAAATGGGAAAGAGAAGCAGAATGGTTGGTGCACTGTAAAGAGAGGCAGAACTGGAGACAAGAGAGTGATACAGAACAGCCTGATATGAGCAGCCTTCACTACCACCTAAGGCAATGGTGATGGATGACACCAAGGGCCATGCCTGGGTCTGTGGCCCTGCAGCAGCAGGGGCCATGGCAAAGTCAGTGGGCCATGTTACCACCAAAGGACATGTGGACATCCCTGGTATGGACTGCTGCCTGGGGGCAAGTTGATGCTCAAGGACTAAGCAGAACTGGCTCCACCCCTTACCTGTACAGTGACAGAGAGCTGGCCCCAAGAGCAGGAGAGCTGGTCCTGACCCTCAATGGCTATAGCACTGGGGAGAGTGGTCCCACACCTTGCCTGGACAGCTAGTGGAACTGGCCCTGGCAGCAAGGGCTAAATACATAAATACTCAAATGCTTAGTTAGAACTGTTTGTGGCTATTAATAATGGTTTTGCTTTTGCATAATCAATCTGTTTTCAAACCACAGTAGCACTTTAACAGAGTCCTAACTCCATATGTATCATTAAAAAAAAAAAAAAATGAAGCCGGGTGTTTGATCCCATGCCTTTAATACCAGGACTCAGGAGGCAGATCTGTGAGTTCAAGGCCACCTTGGTCTACACAGTGAGTTCCTAGATAGCCAGGACTATATAGTGAAAGCCTTTCTCAAAAAACAAAACAAATAGCACTGAGGCAAACATTGGGCTCCAGGGCACTTGGACGTCTCAGCGGGTAGCATGCATTTTAAAGCTCTGAATTAGTTGTGCAAGTGTATATTACATGCTTAAACTTAGCACTCACTCACTGGAAATGAACATCTGAAGTTTTAAAATCTTCTCTCTAAAACATGGTAAGTTCCAGATAGCCCAAGTTTAAAAACTTCCTTAAGTTAAAAAAAAAAGTCCAGCAGCAGATTTTCTAAACTACATCTTTTTTTCCATATTTTTTAATTTACTTAGTTATTCACTTACATCTCAAAAAAAAAAAAAATACAGAATGCTTCACCAATCTGTGTACCATACTTGAGCAGGGACCATGCTAATCTTCTCCACATTTCTCCAATTTTAGTATATGTGCTGCCGAAACAAGCACTGATTTACATATCTTAACATATAATGTCTATGATTACTCTTTTGATTGGCAAAGTTTCAAATGGTAAAAGTGGATTAGCTTCTTTCAACCTCAAATTATGAATTATTTTAAACAAAATTATTATGGCACTGGTGGCATTTATTTCCACTCTAGAGCATACCCAAATGAAAAGAACCATGGCCCTATCTGTGGAACTATCTCTCATTCATTCAGTTTATAGCCCAATTATGGAACTCAAGATTCTCCATGCTGGGATCACAAGTGTGATCCACCACTCAGTTTACTTCTTTTAGAGACATAAAATAGGTTATTCAGATTCTTCAAACTCACAAAATACACTCATAGCTGGTTCACTTTTTAAATATGCATCACTCTATACTTAACCAAGAAAACATGAAAGTGATACATTCCATAAGAAGGGGCAGACAATTATATAATTGTATATAATTATATAATGCATGTATGTAATTATATAATTATATAAAAATATATTGATACTCACTTCTTAGCAACAAGTTTAGCTATATACTTACTCAAAACCAATATACATACTCACACACACACACACACACAGTGCATACATTCATCCAGATTCGAAACCATGATATTGCACACACGCTACACTAAGGAAGTGATCTATTGCTTTTACAAACTGCACACTGATTTTGGTCGTGAATATCCCCCACCATAGGTTCATATATTTGCATACCTAGTTCCCAACTGATGAACTGTTTAGAAGGATTAGAAGATGTGGCCTTGTTAGGAGGTGAGTCACTGGGGTGGGCTTTGAGATTTTAAAAGGCTCTCTCTGCCTGTAGCCTACAGATCAGGATGTAAAGCTCTCAGCTCCTTCTCCAGCACCATGCCTGCTTACAAACTGTCACACTTCCTGCCATGATGATAATGGACTAACCCTCTGAAACTGTAGGCAAGCGCCCAGTTAAATGTTTTCTTTTATAAAAGTTGCCTTGGTCATGATGCCTCTTTAAAGCGACAGAATGGTAACTAAGATACTAGTTACACTATATGCTTTCACCAAAGCCAACCACTGAAAACTTACTCAGAATATATTGCTCAATCTACTCTATGGAAATATAGTAACATCATACAGAGCCTTCTTGGTCAGGGACTTGTAGAAAAAAAAATTTTTTTCTGGTCTTAAACTCAGAGCCAAAAATAACCCAGGCATGGTGGGTGAAACATGATTTTTAATTCCAGTCTTTTGGGATGAAGACAATATAAACAGCAGTTCAAGGTCATCCTCAGTTACACACTGAGTTCACATAGCCAGATGAAACTATGAGACCTATGTAGAAAATTGGGGAAAAACTGGAAAGATGGCCTAGTCGTTAAGAACACTGACTTCTCTTCCAGAGAAATGGGGTTCAATTCTAAGCATCCACTAACAACACACTGTAACTCCATCTCCAGGGGAGATGACATACTCTTCTGACTTCTACAGGCCAAACACATGATACAGCACAGACATACACATAAAATTAAAAAGTAAAAATAAAAAATAAAATTCTCAGGGGCAGTGAGATGGCTCAATAGGTTCTGAAGACACTTGCTACCAAGCCTGATAACTAGAGTTCAATCCTCGGGACCCACTTGACAGAGAGAGAGAATTGACTAACTCAAGTCATCCTCTGATCTTCATACACCTACATGCACTGTGGCACACAAACACACAAACAAATAAATAGATAAAACATAATTTTAAAAATATTTTTAAGCACATGGGCAAGATGGCTTTGGGGGGAATTAAGAGCACTTGCTGAAGCCTGATGGTCCGAGACCAGTGTCTGGAATTAGAAGGAGAACTAACTCCACAAAGCTGCCCCTGACCTCCAACCAAGCTCCATAGCACAAATGCACCCCAACACACATCACACACACAAAAATGCTCCATGGCATGCAGGCACCCCACATGTATCATACATGTGTAATAATAATCATCATTTCAATCATTATAATTGAAATATAAAAGGTTACTAGTAAAAGTTACTATTACAAAAAGAATTTCTAATGAATGATTTTTTTTCCTTCAATGACTGCCAAGGATAGACTTTATCAGAATCTACTAAAAGGCTTTCATATACTTCTTTCCTATTAAAATTGACAACAGGAATGCCTCTGGCTGGCCAGCTGCTCTAATTGTAAAACACTATGAAACTGTTAAAATCATTATTGGTATTAATGACAGATTCTTTTGGTTCTTACTCAAGGGAGTTAGAGGCAGGAGTATATAGCAATTCAACGGTAGCCTCAGTTATATGGCAATTTTGAAGCCAGCCTAGGCTACCAAAGACCTTGTCTCAAAGATAAAAATGAAACATCCTTCTAATGTCTATTTTTGTATAAGTGAAAATCTTGGAGAATAGGGCAATCTGACTTCCTAATTGGCAGCTGCTACAATCTCCCTTGCTCTAGTTCCTTCAGCAAAAGAGCTGTCAGTCAAGCAGACAGCCAAACCGCACTTACACCATTGACATTTGGAACACGCTGCAGCTGCCTTGGGGAAGCAACACAATGACTCCAACTGCTTGGCGGATACCCAGAAATGAAAACATGTCCATACAAAAAACAGGATGTAGCACACTGTTCCTAACAAATTCAAATGGAAATGATCAAAACATGCACCAACTGAACGGACAAATGAAATGTGATACAAATATACCCATAAAATGGAGTATTATTCAGCAATAAAGAAATGAAATACAAACACACATCCATATGGATGAACCCTGAAAACATTACCATAGGAGCAACAAAAAAAATTTCTCGTATAGTCCATTTACACTAAATGTTCAGATGTCTAAAGCAGCCAAACCCATAAAGAAAGCAAGTAGGAAGCTAGGTATGGTGGGGAACGCCTGTAATCCCAGCATTGAGGAGGTGGAGACAAAAAGATCTGGAATTCAAAGTCATCCTAGGCTATACATATAATAAGTTCAAGGACAGCCTTGAACAACAAAAGTAAAGGAAAATGAGAATGGTATGAAGGAGAGGAAGAAAATGAAAAGTGACTCTTACAGAATATTTGGTTTCTTGGGAAACAGCTCTAAATTAGACTATGGGGACTGTTGCAAATATGAATATGCCGCAAGTCATTCAGTTACACACTTTAAACAATATGTGGATCCAATGTGATATGAATTCTATCTCAGTGAAGCTACTGTTTTAAGGCAGGGTTTCATACACTCCAGAATGGTCCTGAACTTGGCTATGCAGCCAAGGGTAAGCCTGAGCTCCCTACCTTCCTGCCTCCACCATCTAAGTGCCAGGATACAGGCATGAGCCACCACACCCAACTACACGATACTTGTTAAATAGCCAAGTATTTCATTATTCAAGTTAAAAATGTTAAAGCGCCAGTGTGGTGGTGCATGTCTGAAACCCCAGCACTCAGGAGGCAGAGGCAGACGGATCACTGTGAGTTCAAGGGCACCAACCATGGTCTACAAGGCAACGCCAGGACAGCCGAGACTACAGAGACCCTGTATCAAAACAAAACAAAACAACAACAAAAAAAGAAAAACGTAAAAGCTCCAGGAACACCTGGTCTACAGAGTGAGTTCCAAGACAACCAATGCTACACAGAGAGACCCTGTCTCCAAAAACCAAGAAAGAAAGAGAGAGAGAGAGAAAGAGAGAAAGTGAGAAAGAAAGAAAGAAAGAAAGAAAGAGAGAGAGAGAGAAAGAAAGAGAGAGAGATAGAAAGAGAGAAAGTGAGAAAGAAAGAAAGAAAGAGAGAGAGAGAGAGAGAGAAAGAGAGAGAAAAAAAGAAAGAAGAAATTGAGAGCAAAACTTCAAATACAATTAGAGTGAAAGCTAAATGCTCTGACCCATCCATCAAAATAAGAAAATGACTACTATTGGTTAAATAATCTGATAAATAAGAGTAGAAATAAAGACATGGGATTTGAAAACATTGAGTTACTGTTCATAACTGTATAGAGTCAGAATGTTAGTACTTGGGACATGAGGGTAATCTGGTTGTGACATCTGTAGCCCATTGATCACCAGGGTTGACCTGGGCTTATATGCCTAGCCAAGCAGGTGTTCCCTTCCTTGTTCACTGCTGTACTGAAGAAGATGACCTCCACGAACAGCGGACTCTCTTCAGACATGGATTTAAGTGTAGCTGTTTCTCTATGTGACAGCCTTAAGAAGTTCTTGGGCTGGAGAGATGGCCCAGAGGTTAAGAGCACTGTCTGCTCTTCTAAAGGTCTTGAGTTCAATTCCCAGCAACTACATGCTGGCTCACAACCATCTATAATGAGATGAGATCTGATGCCCTGTTCTGGTGTGCAGGCACACACACAGGCAGAGTATTTAATAAATAAAAATTTAAAAAAAGAAGTTCTCCACCAAGTATGGTTGGTAAACACCTTTAATCCCAGCTAGAGAGGCAAAGGCAGGAAGGTCTCTGTGAGTTCAAGAACAGCCTGTTCTAGAGCAGCCAGAGCCACATAATGAGAGAATACATCTCACAGACCCAAATAAACAAATAATCCAAATCTCTGGGCCAGAGACAGAATGTCTCTGGTTCAGCAGGTACAGGCACTTGTTGCCAAGCCAAGCAACCTGATATCAATCCTCTGAACACACATGGCAGAAGAAGAGAACCTGTCTATAAATTGTCCTCTGACCTCCACAGTGTGCTATGGCATCAGCTTGTGTGTGTGTGTGTGTACACAAACGTGTGTTTATATATGCATACATATATATGTGTGTGTGTGTGGTATATATATACACATACATTCATGAATGTTAAATTTTTAATCCAAAACCTCTCACAATATAGCAAGGAAAAGCAACTAAAACTGATAGAGTCCTGTATTAGCTACTAGATATTATTTTATTGTTGTCAACAATGTCACTATAAAGTAAGACTTCTTAATTCATGTACTCCCACAGAACCAGAAGAAAAATGAGAAAATTTGAGGAGAATGGCTAAAGTGTTTAAATTATAATGAATGCATTACTAAAGCCAAGAAAATTAAACACCAAAATTAAATTTACACAAATACATACTACTGGTGCTGGACATATAGCTCAGTTAGTCAGATGCTCACCTACCAAGCAGCAAGCCTGTTCAATGTTCAATCACTAGCATGACATAAACTAAGCATAGTGGTGCTAGACTGTAATCCCGGCTCTCAGGAAGTGTGGGTATGATGAAGACCAGAAGTTCAGGACATTCTCAGCTAGACAACAAGTATGAGGAGAGCCTGAGATACAGGAAACTATGTCTCCCCTCCAAAAAATAAAAATAAAATGTACTAATATTTCACTAAGGATTAACATACTAAATCACAATAATCTAAAATTATGATACTCAAAGTCATTTATTACATGAAACAACAGCAACTGAAAAACCACAAGCAACTCAAGACAACATGATGGTAAGGAATCTTTCTTAACTCTGCTGATCACAAATCCTCAATCCAGCAAGCCAAGTTCCTTCCCCTTCCCCCCTTTAGTTTGTTGAGAGAGGATTTCTCTGTGTAGCCCTGGCTGTCCTAGACTCACTTTGTAGACCAGGCTGGCCTCCAACTCATAGAGATCCACCTACCTCTGCCTCCCCAAGTGCTGGGATTAGCCACTGAGCCAGGCTACCAGCCAAGTTTCTTAACATTTTCAGTCACTCTAACAACAAAGTTATTGAAAGCCAAACAGTAATAGCCACTAAAACACATTTAGGAGAATATTAGTGAATAACACTGGGCTTTTATACAGGATTATGAAATGAAAATCACTAGCCTTTCACAACACAAGAAAATAAAAATGGCGGGAGCATGACCATGGTCATGGTCATGATACAAAGAGGGGAGGAAACTATGTGAAAGAACTGAAACACAAAAAGGGCGGAGGGTGCTAAAAAATCACCTGGGAGTGATGGGGACTAGGTTTCATCTGAGTAACAAAGCATTGTGTGGCATTGAACCCAGAGACCCTGGGTTCAATCCTCAGCACTGGAAAAAAAAGAAAAAAAAGGAGGAGGAGTTAGGGGAAGGGACAAAGGCAAACTGAGAACAGTTCTTTCTAGGAAGGACACTGAGAAAACTTGTCTGGCACCAACAATGGCGTCTAGAAAGAAAGCCGTGCAAGTGAAGCTAAAAGTAAAAGTCTCCAACCTTCCATCACTCTTTACTGGGACAACTCTTCCCACGAAAATGTAAGCAAGGATTGGTCATGAGTTCTGGAGGAAGGAGCACTGATCCAATAGTGTACAGGGAGGGTAAGGTGACTTTCAACACGTGGAATGCACGGAGACCAGAAAGGAGAACAGGAAAGGACCAGGGGGAACTAGTTCTAGGACACGAGACACTGGTGGGGTGGGAGGAGTTCAAAATTGGCTTGGTGAGTAACTTTCAACAGCAAGTGCAGCAGATGGTACTCCCCAACTGAGGCAGAATAGAAGGAGCGAAGATTCAGTAGGCTGGGCACAGTTCAACTGAAGAGGTCTTGCCTGGCACACTGCAAGAGGGGGTTCCAACCCCAGCATGACAAAAAAAGAGACAAGTACAGAGAGCCTGAGCTGGGAGCTAGAAACCCATTTCCCTTCCTCTGCGACCTTCCATAAGTCATCCCCTCCTCCGGTGCCTCCACTGATACAGGGGAACAGTAACTGAACCCCAGCGGTGTGACTGCTCAATGGCTTCCATAGCTGTAGGTGTCCATCAATTCCCACAATGCCTTGCGCTCTGTGCAACAAGTGTAATGTAACTGAGCTGAGAAAGGCCGGGTACTTTCTGACAGCTCCACGGGCAGTGCAGCTGGAAGCTCTGGGAATGAGCAAGTCCAGGTGCTGGCAAGGTCCGCAGGCTACACCGGGGCCGGGGCCTCCTCATCAGCTGGGCCCTCAGGTGAGGAAAGGTGGGAGGACGCTTCCCCAGGACCGAGAAAGCCAGGACACTCTCGGAAGCGCTGTGATGGGCAGTTCCACCGCGGGCAGAGCCGGAGCCCGCTCCCAGCTGAAGAGCTGCCGACCAGAGACAGCGGAGGCCTCGCCCAAGAGGCGGACACCCGCGGCCCTCCGCACAGCCAGCCGCTGCCCTCGGCCTGCGCCAGCCAACCCGGCCCCGCCCCGGTACCTGAGCGTGGGCCCGATGCAGGCCGTGTCTGTGCTCTCGATCTCCCTCAGGATCCGCTCATGCTCCGCCGCCGTCTCCAGGCTCTCCTCCGCCATCTTCGCCCGCTCCATCATAAGGCGCTGTCTCGCGGCCCTCGACTCAAGCAGAAACCCTCCACCCTCAGCCCAGCCTGCGGACGCCGGGCCAGCACCCCGCAGCGCGACCCCGCCCTCGGTTGCCACGCCCCCTAGCGTCAACCCGGCCGCACGCGTCGCGCACAGCCCGCTGGGATTGGTAGTTCCCTATATTAAGCTGAGCAAGGATATTTGTCCATTCACGCCTTGAATCTGTGCCAATTGCTGGTGTCTTGGTAGAAATCCACGGCACTTTACCGCACGTGTAGACAGTGACACCAAATCAGGCAGTGGCATTAATTCAGCACATTTTTTTCTAAATGAGTATAGGTCATTTGATTGTACTTATGTCTGTAAACTACATGTGTGCGTGGTGCCCAAGGAAGTCAGGACAGAGGGCCAGATCACCTGGGACTGGAGTTACAGACGTTGTGGGGCGACTTGTGGGTGCAGGAAATTGAACCTCGATAGTCTCTTACAGGCTTTATCTTCTCTCCGGCCTCTAAATATAAAGCTCCGGCTGGCCTTGAACTCATGATTGTCCTGCCTGCACCTTTTTTTTTTTTTTTTTTTTACATTATAATATAATTAATTACAATATTTCTCCCTTCCCTTTCCTCCCTCCAAAGCCTCCCATGTAACCCTCTCCTTCGAATTCACGGCCTCTCTTTTCACTGCTATTGCATGCCTATACTTACATGGATAAACATGCATTCCTAAGTATGCTCAATCTGTATAATGTCCCTTGTATGGAGACTTTCAGGGCTAAATGTGTTTGCCTCCACACCTTAACCATATCCTATGAGCAAGGCCTACCAGTTTTTGTTTTCTTGTTTGTTTGTTTGTTTGTTTGTCGTTTGCTTTTATTTTTGCTTTTTTGAGACAGGGTCTCATTTAGGCAGCCCTAGATGAACTGAAACTCACTATGTACATCAGGTTGGCCCTGAACTCCAAAACCAGCCTGCCTCTGCCCTTTAAAGGTCTGGATTTAAGCATCCACCACCACACTTGGCATCATTATGAACAAAATTAAAGTTATATCATTTTCCTCCATTCCCTTTTCTTCCTTCTAATCCTCTTATGCCCTATGCACCCCCTCATACAACACTCTCCCCAAATCCAGGCCTCCTCCTCTGTAATTGTGTGTGTGTGTGCGTACGTACACAAATATACAGATTCAGCCTGCTGAGTTGTTCAGTGTTGCATGTAAGTGATTTCAGCGCTGGCCACCTGGCAGCCCCCATAGGGAAGACTACTTCTCCCTCTCCTCTCATGAACCAATCTCTCTCTCTCTCTCTCTCTCTCTCTCTCTCTCTCTCTCGCCAATCCTTTGGAATTTTTATTTTGTATTTTTGAACTATGTAGACCAGACTGGCCTCAAACTCACAGAGATCTATTGAACTCTGCTGGAGCTAAAGGCATATACCACCATGCCGACACTACTCATGTTTGTATTTTAGATTTCTCTTATTGCATAAACATTTATCTCAAATAATGTCTGTGTATCATGGTTATGCCTGGTTCCCTAGGAGGTAAGAAGAAGATAGTGGATTCCCTGAAACTGGAGTTATGGATGGTTGTTAGTTGCTATATGGGTGCTGGGAACCAAACCCACATCCCCTGCAAGAAGAGCAAGTGTTCTTAACTGCTAAGCCATTTTATAGCTGGGCATGGTAGCACGTGCCTGTAATCCCAGCTCTTGAGAGATAGGAGCAGGTTAGAGGCTAGCCTATGCTACATGAGATCCTGCTGCAAAAAGGAAACAAATATTCAAATATATGATTATATATACATAAAATATTATAGAGGTAAAATAGTTCCAGAAAAATACCCCACAAACTGTGAACAGAAGTAGCAGTCAGGAGGACTAGAAAGACAGAGCCTAGGGTAAGAGCAAAGCAACTTTATTTCTCTTGCACATACTTGGCTTCCTCCAGAACATAGTGGTGATTAACTACAAATACATCTTAGCAGTGAGCAGAAAGCGTTCCAAGTTCCGGTTTGCAGGAAAACACAAGTTGATAAACCTGTCAGATTCTACAAATGCCCTGCTGTCGTCCCTTTAGTCCATTACTCATGCTTAAACCACTTCACACAGGTGTGGAGATTAAGGAGGACGTGGAGCCTTTCATATTTCTAAAGACCCTTTTAATCTCCTTTGAGTCCCCATTTTAGCATTTTACTCAGCAAAAACCTTCCTCCAGGAAGAAAACTGGTATGAAAGCCAGTTGTGAACAGTGGTAAAGCCCACTTTTGATAGCTCAACGGGGTTGTGTTTGGATGGGTTTTTTGTTTGTTTGTTTGCTTGTTGTTGGATTTGTTTTGCTTTTGTTTGTGTTGTTTGAGGTAGCAAGGAGGTCAAAGGCTCAGCATCTTATTACCTGGGCTGTGTGACTCCAAGCAACTAACACAGAAAGATCTGGAAGGGCTACCCTCAGTGAGTTCATGAGCACAATGGCCAGAAAGCAGCATTTCCCTGCACTCCTGTCAATCCTCAGGCTCTTAAATTCTTTTCCACCCCTTCTTCCATTATATTCCCTGAGTCTTGGAAAGCTGAGGAATGCCACAGATGTCCCATTTAGGGCTGAGTACTGGATAGTCACTTAGATAAAGGTAGAAGCAAGAAAATCAAGAATATAAAGTCATCCTCCACTACTGATGGAGTTATAGGCCAGCCTGGTCCACAAGAGATCCTATGTGTAGACAGGAAATGGAAAGGTGACAGATAGATTGATTTTTAGGTAGGAAGATAGATAGATATATAGAGAAATCAATAGATAGATCATCAATATGTACATACATACACACACATACATACACACACATACATACATACATACATACGTACATACATACATACAATTTAACTGTTTGAAATGTGGAATGTACGGTCAGCCTTATCTGCATATGGAGTATGAGGCCAGCCTATCTCAAAAACAGAAATGTACTTTGTATGTACTAGCTATTACCTTCTAAGTAGAAAGACTGTCAGATGTACATAAGCTACTAGAAAAGCACTGGGCTGAAGGTCAGAGTCCCTGTGAGTAATTTTCAATATTAGCAGGGGGCAGATGCCTATGTCAGAAGACCCAAATGTCAGGCCTTTAGTTTGTGCTTTCCTTCCTATAAACATGAGAGTATCGCTTCGTGATATAGTACTTATATGGCATAGGTGAGGCTCTGCATAGCTAAAGCCTAGCTTCCATCCCCAGCACTCCTAACCAAGATTTTGTTTTGAAACATAGTTTTTCTATGTAGCTCTCCATGTCACAGAACTCCCTATGTAGACCAGGCTAGCCTTGAGCTCACACAGATCCACCTGGCTCTGCTTCCTGAGTGCTGAGATTTAAAAGATGTGTACCACCACATTCAGCTTAAACAAATTAACTTTTAAGAGGATGTCTCTCAGAAGGAGGGCTCCTGCCTAGCAAGCATGAGGCCTGCATGAACCTATGGGGGGGGGCATTCTCATTCAAACCACCGCACTTGGGGTGCTACCACATGCTTTCATCGCAGGATTTAGAAGGTAGAGGAGGAGGATTAGTAGGGCAGAACCTGTCTCCACTACATATGAAGTTCAAGGCCAACCTGAGCTCCACGATGCTAAATAAATAAATAGGTAGGTGATACATACAGTCATAGATACATGTGATATTTTGAAATATTTTTAGATAGGATCTCACTCTATAGCCCAGGCTGGCATCAAACTCAGTGAATTCCGAGCTCCTGCCTCCCAAGTAGTGTGCTGACAAGTGTGTCCTCTACATTGGCCTTTTTAAATAGACTGGCATTTGTTTATTCTTTGACAAGTTCATACATATAAGCAATGCGTCATGATCATGTTCACTCCCAATGACCTCAATGACCCCCAGCTTCCCCAACATGTCCCCTTCAACCTTTCACCTCCTCTCCTTTTTCCTTTCTTCATACCCACAGTGTCCAGTTCATGCTGCTCATTGGAATGTTGATCTACATATACTGTTTCCTTGCTCCTGTGTAGGTCACAAGAGCTTCAGTGAGCTCAGTTCAGTGGTGCTGTCTCAACCAGAAGACATTTCCCAGCACTTCTTCCCACCCTCCAGCTCTTACATTTATTACTGTGGTAAAGGAAAACAAAACTTGGAGAGGATTTGTATTTTATTCTGAAGTTTCCACTGATCCAACAGACAATGCTATCAGACACACTGGAAACTAAAATCACTCAACTTGCCTTTTTTGCTTAATTCATTTATTTTTAAGATCTATTTTATTTTTATGTGTAGGTATGCCTGTGTGTATGTGAGTGTGTATGCCTTTGCATGTGTAAGTGTCTGTATGTGTATGTGCCCCATGTGTGGAGTTGTCTGCAGAGGATGAAAGAAAGTGTCAGAGCCCATGGAGCCGGAGTTACAGGTAGTTGTGAGTCCACATCAATCATCTATTAAGAAAATGAACCACAGGTTCCCCTACAGGCAATCTGATGAAGGCAATCCTTCAGTAAGGTGCCCTTTCCCCAGATGACTCTAGCTGAGTCAAGTTCAAAAACAAGATGAAATACTGCACCGCCCACTTCTGACCTGACCGGTGGCTCCGGCTGGACACTCAGTGTGTCTGTGGCCAGACCTTTTTGCCTTATTAACCATGAATACTCCCAACATTCAAAAAGCAAAGATGCCATAAACATCTACCCACTGGAATATAAAACTGAACAGTCCCTCCTTCTGATTCTATTTTGTCCACCTTTGTCTCTGTCTCATCTCAGTGCAATCCGCATGCTACTTTGGTCCTTCCTGCATGCACTCCCCCCGCCCCCAATTTCTATGGCATCTAGTAAACTTTTCCTTCTATCATCACTAATCAGGAAATGAGTTTGGGTAAAACATGGCAGCAGTATTCCCTTATCTAAAATAGGATTAAAACCTATACTGATGCAATATGAACAGATATTAGCATTAAACATTGGAGTTGGAAAAGTGATGTTGGAAACACAAGAGATGGAGCTGTTTGCAGTTTGCAGCTGGGTATGAGATTGTCAGGTTGACCAGAGAAGAGGAAGAGCAGGGATCCAGGAGTGGAGTCAGTGTCAGCAGGCCAGCTGTTTCTGCTGAAGCCTCGCTCCCTGAGAAAGATGTACCAGGGACCTCAGACTTTTTATATATTCTTATCTCTGTGAGGAGACACCATGACCACTGTAAACCTTACAAAGGAAAACATTTCACTGGAACTGGTTGTTTAGTTCATTATCATCATGGCAAGAAGCATGGTGGCATGCAAGCAGGCATGAGGCTAGAGAAGGAGCTGAGAGTTCTACATCTTAATCCACACACAGCAGAAAGACAGTGTCTTCTGCAGGCAGCCAGGAGGAGGCTCTGATTCCACACTGGGTGGAGCTTCAGCATAGGAGACATTAAACCCACTGACACAGTGACAGACTTATTCAAACAAGGCCACACCTACTCCAACAGGGCCACACCTCCTAAAGTGCCATTCCCTGTGAGCCAAGCATTCAACCACATGAGTCTGTGGGAGCCATTCCTATTCGAACCACCACAGAAGGGACTTGGGGAGCAGGGTACAATCAATTTACTGGTGTGGGGGCTTTATAATGGACCTATGGCAAAACCTGGTGTGGTGGCTAGTTTTTTGTCAACTTGATGCAAGCTAAATTCGACTGAGAGGAGGAACCCTCAACTGAGAATATGCCTGCACTAAGACTGAGCTGTAGGTAAACCTGTAGGGCATTTTCCTCCTGATTGTTGTGGGAGGGCCCAGCCCATTGTGGTTGGTGCCACCCCTGGGCTAGTGGTCCTGCGTGCTCTAAGACAGCAGGCTGAGCAATCTGGGAGGAGAAGCTAGCAAGCTATATTCCTTCACGACCTCTACATCGGCCCCAGCAAAGAGAATCTGAGGACTGCTGCTTTGGGGACCCTGCCCTACCTGAGCATTTTCTCTCTCCTGTTCTCCTGGTGAGTGTGACACCAGCAAGGGCCCTCCCTAGAGTCTGACCTCACTGGGTCTCCTGGGTGGTGATGTCAGCTGCTGCTATGCCTGGTCCCTGAGTCTCCAGCCAACTGACATCACCCCTGTTGTCTTGGGCTCTGTGGTTGCCTGAGAAAATTTTTCATGATTGAAATCCATATTTGAGAGTCCATTTCCCCCTCAGAATCTCGTCCCATGTGGGGGCAACTTTTCTCTGTCTCACCCTGACGTCTGTCCCCTAAATTATAAGCTCCACTCAGTACTCTGCTCCACTAAAAAACGGCCTGGAATCTCTGACATGGGAGTCTAAACTGGGAAACACTGGGGATTAAAAACAATAGGTTCCCTAGCGATCTTTGTCAGACTATAAGAGGGAAAAATCTGAGCAGGAAGAAAATAGGACATCTTGTTAACTTTTCCAGTATCTGACCTTCTCAAGACTGTTTCTGTTGCATGCCGGAGGCTCAAAGTGCTTTCTGAGATTATGAATTATTTCTCTGCTCTAATTACTGCTGCATGTCCTAGGATCTGTAGAGATGTGTCTTTTGGTATGCTTATCAGCTGGGGGCTGGCAGTCCCATGTAGCTTCAGGATGGGGCTGCTCAAGGTAAATCAGAGTTAGGACTTTCAGCCAATCCCAGGGGAGCAGGCAAAGGTCTAAAGACGAGCTGATCTTTAGCAAACAATGTAATAAAGCCTCCATAAAACCCAACAGGACAGGTTATTACGGGAGCAGCCAGGTGCTGAACACACAGAAATTCCTGGTTAAGTGCTCTGTCTGCCACTACAGAGGGGCTTAGACACACTCCTCCACAGCTTCTTCCACCCCTGGCGTAAGGCAACCAGAGTGATAGACTTATAACCCGGGCTGTAACTTCACTAAGCAGCTGAACTCCTACTGTGTGGCAATCCGGAGGTGGGGCAGTACAGCAAGGTCAGCTGCCTTCCAATCAGGCACAGAGCAACCTAGCTATACCTTGATATATCTTGAACCATCACTAAACTGCTGAGATCAGAGATTCCTCCCTGTGAAAGCTGGCTGTCGTGTGCCAGCCTCTCCCACTGCAAATGACAAGGGCGACCACAAGGTATTCCATCTGAAATCTGTCCTAACGCTTCTCTATTAAACCTGAAGAGAATCTTTATTATTTAAAAACAGTTAGTGATGGGTTGCTGGGAAGCCCCAAAACTTGTGTTGAAACATCCAGGGCTAAGGAACTGGAGAGCTGGCTAGCAGTTAAGTGCACTCACAGCTTTTGCAGAGGACCCAGGTGCCCTTCTCAGAATCCATATGACGGCTCAAAACCATCTGTTCCTCCAGTTTCAGGGAATCTAGCACTCTCTCTGGCCTTCACAGGCACCATGCATGCACGTAGTACATATACATACAGACAGACCCCTCCATGATATGGCTAAGGGAAAAGTGTTTATTGTGCATAGAAGAGAACATCCAGAGGCATCTGGAAGAGGCCAAACACAGAGAGAAAGTAGTAGATTGAACATGGCCAGCAGACTGGACCTGTCAGGGATAGAAGCAGGAGCAGAGCAGAGAGGAAAAAAATAGAGGGGGAGAGGGGGGAGACAGAAAGGAAGACAGAGACAGAGGCAGACAGGCAGACAGACAGACAGAAAATTGCCAAAGTAGCAGGGTTATAAGGAGGATGAGTGGTGGAGGGGAGGGAAGCCTGTGAGCTGGAAGGAGTTTAGGGGAGGGGAGGAGGGGAGAAAGGCTAGGGGGATACATGGACTTTGGAATGTGTTACAGGTACTTGTGATGCTGAAGGACCCTGAAGATGGACATGCACTTCGCTGTGCTAATAGGCACTGCAGAGAGCTGTTTGTCCCTTGTGGAATTTAGGGAAAGAGTTTCCTTTGGAGCTGACAACTCACACACATACAAGTAAGATAATGAACTCCCAGGGCTAGTCCATATCACTCATGCACAAGCAGACAAAGGGTTTAGCAGTGTCAGAAATTGCCAGAGCTAAGTTGCACGGATGTGCCTGTTCTAGGATGCCCATGGATGTGTCAGATTCCGGGATTCTCTGGTTCCTTCAAGGCCTTGTACAGGAATATATATTTAGCTATCATGTTGAGCTGGGGAATCCAGATTCTAGAAGATCCTCCATGGCCAAGAACTCCCTCAGCTGTTTTATGGCTGGGGTTCCGGATGATAAGGAGCCACTCCTAAAGTGACTAGAAAGGCTCCTTTTGCTTGGAGTTAGCATTAAGTCACAGGAATTGGAGATATGGGCCTTAGAGAGAGAAACATTACATTCAAGAGAGGCTAGCTTTTAAAGAGTTATATTGTGCAGGTTTGTTTTTTTTTTTAAGATCTTGAAAAACTGAATTCAATTCCTCTCTTAGTCATGTGAGGAAACACAACATAGAAACATACTTGATGGAGAAAGCAGCCTTCATGCCACCCAGAATCTGCTGGTGTCTGAACCTTGACCTGGCAACCTCCAGCAGCACAAATAATCAACTTCTCTTTCTTGTATATCTTATCAAAACAGGTGTTTTTAAAGGTCAGGAAGAAAACAGAATACCTGGCTACGGCTCCATCACCCACAGCTGAGAAGGATGATTTGCTGTGTGGACAATTCAGGTGGCATTTGGCTTTGTTTCGTTTTTGTTTTTCAAGACAGGGTTTCTCTGCAGGGCCTTGGATGTCCTGGATGTCACTCTGTAGAACAGGCTGGCCTCAAACTCACTGATCCACCAGCCTCTGCCTCCCACATACTGGAAATAAAAGCATGCCATCACAGTCCAACAATATTTTTTCCTGCTCATTTTCAATATATTAACTCACTGGCTTCTGGGATACTGAGAATGAGGTAATGCATGAGAGTACAGGTGCCCCTTGAAGAGGCATATATTTGAGTTTGATTATTTGGCTCCCAGTTACTCTTTAGGAAAGACCAGGAAGTGTGGCCTTCTTAAAAATGTGTGTCACTGGGGGTGGGCTTTGAGGTTTCAAAAGTGCAAGACAGGCCCCGTCTCTATCTCTCTGTCACTCTCTTTCTGTGTGTCTTCAGCTCTCGCTATCTCTACCTCTCTGTTCCTCTCTCTATCTCTGTCTCCCTCTCTCTGACTGCAGATGGAGGTGTAGAGTCCTAGCTCCTGCTCCAGTGCTATGCCTGCCATGCCTGCCTGCCTGTTTCCTGCAATGCTTCCTACTGTTATGTTCCTGGACTAGCACTTCAAATTGTGAGCAAGCCCTCATTTACATCCTTTTCTTTTATAAACAGCTGTGGTCATAGTGTATCTTCACAGTAATAGAAAAAGAAACTAAGACAGTGAATGTCTTAGCAGCCCCAATCTGGTGCTGGAGACCCAGGGAGGGTCCTAGGGAGCTGCCAATTTTCAGTGCACATTGGAATCCAGAAGTAGCTTCTGACACGAGCTAAGGGAGGGCACAGAACAATTCCCGGTGAGAGTTACAACAAGCAGACAGAAAAGCAAAAGCTTCCTTCTTCTGTGTCTTTTTTGGACTACCTTTGGAAGGTTTGGCTCATTTAGGGTGGGTCTTCTGCTTCAAAATATCCAGACTTAGGGTGAGTCTCCACTTCAAATAATTCAACCAAGGAAAATCCCTCTCATGTGTACCAGCTGCCTGGGTTTCAGTTAATCATATATCTAAAAAGTATTTCTTTATTCACTTTAGAGCCTGATTGCCGCACTCTTCCCTACACTTTTCCTTAAGCTTTTCATGTTTGGGGAAAGGCAGTGGGTAACAGAATCTTCATGGTCCAGCAACAAAGACATTCAGGTTCCTTTCTGTTTTGCCAAGGTGGTGTGACTTCTAAAAATCTAGTATCTGATTACAGAACTGGCAAGTTAAGCTTTGGTGCCCATTGCTGATCGGTGTACCTGTGTCTCCCTTTCGTTGTGTGATGGTTTAGTTAACTAGACTTGCTAGCCAGTGCTCAAGTGAGTGATGTGTAGACGTGTGCTGTGAACATCTCCTTGACCTCTTGTAAACTTCCAATGAGTTTCTCTGGTGTATGTGCTGTAGCTTGGGTGGATGCTGTGAGGTCCCGTTAATGTGTAAAGGTGATGACTTTTGGAGGGAGGTGATAGCAGTCTAGCTTCAGGAACATGGAACAGGCTGATCAGCCCTCCATCCTCAAGCATTGTTGTCACACGCACTTGTGATCATGCCTCGTGTGTAACAGCAACCATTAACTTATGAAGCATTGGAAACCCAGGTCATGCAGAAAACAAAAGCGGTCCTTTCTCATCTTCTCTTTGCTATTGCTTTTGTATTTGGTGAGGCAGGGTCTCCTGTAGCGCCTCAGCATCCCTGTGTGGCCAAAGAGGACTTGAACTGATCCTCCTGCCTCCACTTTGCTAGCTTTTCTAACTGCCACGTGTTCACCTTTCTGAGACTTTCCTGACTTTCATTTCGACCTCCTGTCTAAGGTCCATCAGCTGACCCTTGAAGGACTCTCAGTCAGCTCACAGCTAGTTGTATCATGGCTAGATGGAGTGTGTGTGTGTGTGTGTGTGTCCTCCTTAAGGTTTGGGTGTCAAGTCCCACCCAAGTGTTTGAACATGATTCAAACCAGGTGGCACCAGGTGGGGCAAACTGTGGACCTTGGGCAGTGGGCCTAGCAGGACGAGGTGGCTCCCTGGGCATCACTGGGGACAGACACTTGAGTGTAACCAGCTTCCTCAGGCCCCTACTGCCCCACTGCTCAAGACCAGCTTTCCTGTCCCTCGAGGACAGAATGTGAGGGAACCCAGGGGGATGTGCCTAGGGATCGTTGGTCCATTTCTTGCTCTGACACCACAAGGAGCCATTGTGACACCTATCCACTTAAGGCTCTGGCTGAGCCTGCTTCCTGTCTTACAGAGCAGAAGCTCTTGGTTGGAGAGAGACTGGACTTCTGCACTCTTGACAGATTATACTCCCACTTTTACAAGCCGTTTTGACCACCATACAGTAAGTTCCTTCTGTTCTCTAACCTACAATATTTTATTATGTTTGTTTATTAAACACAAACTCTCCGTCTATTCCCTCTATCACACTCACACTATTCTCCACTCCCCTGTCTTAAAGAGCAGAAACTCTTGTTGTTGGAGAGCAACTGGCCTTCTGCGCTCTTGACAGATTATACTCCCACTTTCACAAGCAGTTTTGAACACCATATAGTAAGTTCCTTCTGTTCTTTAACCTACAATATTTTATTATGTTTGTTTACTAAACACAAACTCTTCTTCTATTCCCTCCCTCACACACTCACACCATTCTCCACTCCCCCTGTCTTATACAGCAGAAGCTCTTGTTGGAGAGCGACTGGACTTCTGCGCTCCGCTCCTGACACACATACTTGGACTTACTAAGAACTTACTATACAATGGTAAGTTCCTTCTGTTTTCCGTCTTAGAACATTTTATTATGTTTATTTAATAAACAGACACTCTCTTCCAGTTCATGGGATGGACCCTCTCGGTTTTAAAAGAAAGATTTATTTGGGGGTGGGGTAGTCTGGATAGATGGCCTGTCACTTTAAGAGCATGTACTCCTGGAACTAGGTTTGATATCCAGCACTTCCGTGCCAGATCATAACTACCTGTAGGATCTGACGCCCTCATGTGAATAAGGAAAGATATTTCACTATTGACGTGATGTGTAGTAGCAGTGAGTGCACTTGTGTGTGGGTGTGTGCGCACGTGTATGGATGCCCTCAGAGGGCAGTGGTGTAGGATCTCCTAGAGCTGGGATTGGAGCAATTGTGAGCCACTTGACCTGGGTCCTGAGAACCAAATATAGGTAGGTCCTCCGCAGAGCTAGTTGTACCTGGACTCGCGGGCTGTCTCCCCAGCCCGGACACGCCGGGTTTCTGGGGTGTCTGTTGTCCTATATACTTCTCTTGCATCTAATTTTATTAGTGCCTGCTCTCCCACAGTACACGTGAGCTCAGGGTTAGAGGATGACTGTTCTTTCTTATCAGTGGCTCTTAGTTTCTAGACTCCTTTTGGTTTGTTCTTCCAGTTTGCAGTTGATTCCTGTCAAACCAATCTATCCTATTTTGCTCTACACTGCTTTGGAACATACTTCATTCTTGTCTCTCTAAGCATTTAAGTACCCAGTTAGGTGGTCTGAAATGTCTGACCTCTTTCTTCCTTCTATTCCTAGTCTTTTGGAGGTAGGAATTCATAGCTCTAAATACTCTCCTAGTGCCTGATTTTAACTCTGTCAACTTTCTCATTGAAAGTTTGGTTCCAGCCGCATGAAGGAGGAGGGCCTGGCTCTGAAGCAGGGCGTGAAGGCCTGCTCCTCTGTGGAGGACCCCTTCAACACCTATTATAAGATGATGAGAACTCTGGGACACGGACATTTTTCCGAAGTTAAAATGGCGTTCCATGTGCCCACTGTGACCTGTGTGGCTGTAAAAATCCTTAGAGATAAGAAGTACAACGCGATTTTTAACAATGAGATCACCATTATGAAATCCTTGAACCATCCAAATATCGTCAGGCTATTTCACGTGGTGGAGACAGCAGAGACCACCTACCTGGTGATGGAGCACGCCTCCGAGGGAGAGCTGCTGAGGCGCATCCTGGAACGGGGGCCTTTAGAGGAGATTGAGGCCCAAAGGATATTCACACAGATCGCACGTGCTGTGGATTACTGTCATGATAACCCAGTTGTCCACAGAGACATTAAAGCCACAAACATCCTGTTGGACTGCAGAGGGAACTCCAAACTGATAGATTTTAGTCTCGCTGTCAAAGTGACTCCTGGGCAGAAACTGCGGGGTTTCTGCGGCACTGGGCCCTATTGTGCCCCAGAACTCTTTGCACAGCACGAATATGAAGCTTATCCTGTTGATGTGTGGTGTTTGGGGGTTCTACTCTTCCTCATGGTGTCTGAACGTTACCCTTTCCAGGCCAGTTCGTTTGCAGGCATGAAGAACAAGGTCACCTCAGGCAACCTTCAAATTCCTCACCACGTGTCCATCAATTTTTCCAATGTCATCCTTGATCTACTGAGAATCAATCCCGGCAGGAGGCCCACCATTTATTCTATAAATAGATTTATACTATAATAGGCAAAGAAATGTTTCCTCTAATAGGATGAAGCAATTCTTTGCCTATTATACTATAAATAGATTTATACTATAATAGGCAAAGAAATGTTTCCTCTTACTAGATATATATGTAGGTTCCTTGTCAGTCTTAATTTGTGAGGGTATTTCCCAAATTTCCACTATTTCTAGGAAATATGCAATTACACTATCAGCCTTTTCAGCACTTAAACCAGGTGCCCACTGAAACCCTGGGTATACATCTCTGGTATGGAGTACATACCTCTGTTTTCCAAATTCTGCAAAATAAAACACATCCATCTGCCATGTTTTGCTTTTTTTCGTATCCCTAGGCTTACTTCCAGCAGGTAATGGAGTGTGGTTATACAGAGGACATGTGGGACATTTATTTTTTTTTCTTTGGCTTGTTGCCCAAGTTATAGAAAAATAAAATAACCTTTACCATTCACATCGTGTCTTTCGCGAAATTTTGAGGCTTCTAACACATTGATTTCCTCATTTGCTTGTGACAATGGACCTGGAAAGACTGTATGAGATCGAATCGGGGTGATATATAATGGAGGGTTTCTACTTTTGTTATGCCTTTTGCAATTGCATAAATAATAAAGTTAATTCTAAATCATAAGGAATAAAGTCAGCAGTTTCTATATGCCAAACAACTTCTTCTACATATTGAGAGTCAGCAATTATATTAAGATTCAGGGAAATCTACTAATACCATAAAGATTACATACAATTCTGATTTTGGAACTGATTTTTGAATTGAAGTATATGGGCTTTTTATCACCTGCCTTTTTTTTTCCCCCTGTGGTGCAAGTCTTTTATCTCTCACTCCCAAGTGGCTATCTGAGTTTGAGGTCATAACTACAGAACAGCCAGGGCTACACAGAGAAAGCCTGTCTTGAAAAACAAAACAAACAAAAAGCCACAGTTTTCCATCTGTAAAATGGGGACCCTTGTAGGATTCTTAGCAGGAATGCAACCCTGGAGGGTTGCAAAGCTGTTACAAAGGCTTTGGGATTTATTTTCTCTTGTCAGGGAAACCAGACAAAGTCTTCACCTATTGCTCAGCAGGCACCACCCACTGTCTTTGGCTGAACTAGTTGAATCCTGTGAGGTTTTCCCAACCAGCCTTAGGGCTGTGCTCACAAATCCCACATCCAACCATGTGGTGGTCGGTAGGGCTTAGCAGAGCATCCGGGTATTTCCTGCCCCTACCCTGAACCCCACAAACCCCAGAGCAAAAGGAACACTGGCAGCAGCTGAGCACGTGCTTCCCTCCCTGATTCTGCTGAGACTGTTTTTAGGATTTCACTGCTTCTAAAGAACAAGTTAATTTTCCCTTTTTGCATCAAATATGGAAAGGAATTACCCACTCCCTCAGCTTCACACCTTCACACGTAAATGTCTCCTTTCCCTCTCTACCACCAACTCCGTAGCCGTCCTCAGCTTGATTACTTCCATCCCTCTCCATCTATCACCTGCACCATCTCCATTCCTCCACCAATTCCATCATCTCTGCCACTTCTATTACTGCCACTGACCTCTCCGTTTTCAGCTCCCACATCATCTTCATGGCCTCCATCACCTTGACAACCTCCACCATCTGCATCAACCCCATCACCCATACTGTCTCCATCACCTAGATAAAACCTACCAATTCTATCATCTATACCCTCTCCGTCA
Source organism: Meriones unguiculatus (assembly GCF_030254825.1). Lineage (NCBI taxonomy): Eukaryota > Metazoa > Chordata > Mammalia > Rodentia > Muridae > Meriones > Meriones unguiculatus. The sequence goes on along the minus strand of NC_083365.1, from coordinate 262,729 downwards.
TCCCAGCCAACTTTACCACCCACAATTTTGTCATCCCCACCATCTCTAACTATTTCCGCAATCTCTGTCCCTCTCTACCATGTGGTCAGTCCCTACCACTGGTATCAACACTTGACCAAATACCTCCATCTCCATCTGGAAAAATGCAATCATCTCTACCCTGTATACATCTCCATCATTACCACTCTCCATCACCTTGACCATTTCACACCCTCAATTCTGCCACCTCCACCATCTTTTTCACCTGCTCTGCCTCTACTGCTTCTACCACCACGGGCCCCTTCATCTCTTTTTTTATATGTCGCCTACCCCTCCTCACCTATTCTGCCACCCACACTGAGGACAAGTCACCCATCCTCACCACGACTTCCACAACTGCTCCTACCACCTCCTCTACCTACGGCACTACCACCACCACCACCATCAGTGTCTCCTTCCATCTGACTTCTACGCCCTCATTCACTCCTGGTATCATTTCTACCACCTGCATCTCCTCCATCACCAGCTGACCACTAGGCATGGCTCCATCAAGCCTACCAAGAACTCTTAGTAACAAAATCCATCCAGATAGAAGGAGAAGACAGGAGAAGGCATGCAAATGAGCTAGGGTGCATTTGTGGAGGCCAGAAGACAAACTTTTGGAATCTGCCCTATCCTCCTGCCCTATCCTCCTAGGTGGATTCCAGGGATTGAACTCAGATTACCAGGCTCACACAGAAAGCTCTTTCCTCGGCTGGCTGACCCCAGCCATAAAAAAAATTTCCATTCCAGACTAGCAAGTATTTCTCCACAAAGGGCTGAAGGTTTAGGAGTCTGGTGTGGTGGCTCCGAGATGGAAAGGTCATTGGAAAGATTCGAATACAGTTCTTAACTGTGCAGTAGGGAAACCCCAGGCCCACTCTAGGACAAGCCTACACCCTCACTGGTGGGCCTCTAACAAATCAGGCCTGTTCATGCCTCCAAGCCTACTCAGGTTATCTCCTTCACCTCTTGGTTGGTTGAGCCCTCTCCCTGGCAGCCTCTTTTGAGCTCCAATCTCAAGCAGCAGGACTGTGTGTGTCAGGTAGACAGGGCTCCCTGAGGGCAAAGGCATCTGTGTGGTCATCAACAGGGAGTACTGGGGAAATACTGGGCCCAGAACGGTCAAGCCTCCTCAGCGACCAGATGTCCCTTTCCAGCCATCCAAGAGGTGATGGCTGCTTAGACAGCCATCCCTACTCTGCCCCGGGGGTTCTGACTTCAGCTTTCCCAGAAGTGTTGGCAGTTGCTCTGGTTCTGTGTGTCTGATGAGGACATGGAAATGTGCACTTCACATAGATTCCCTGAGTTGTGGTGGTGGAGAGCCTCAGCGGGTCTTCCTCATAGCCAGGGCGCTTTGCTATGGTGACTGTATAGTTTAATTTCTCTTCTGTCCTCAGTGACCTCCACATCTGAGCTCCATGAGGACAAGAACTTGTAGCCATCCAGATATCCCGTGTGGTCAGCACAGAGCCTAGCCCAGATTGAATGAACATGCAAATCTGAAAAGAAAGGGATAGATGGTCTGTGTCCCTAAGCCTGGTACAGCTCCTTAGGTCTCCTTGGCACTGGGACCCTCAATCTCTGACAGCACAAAAAAAAAAAAAAAAAAGCCTTTCTTTGGGGATTGGGAGGAAACCTCCAGGAGGGGCAGAGGTATGGCCCTGGAGCCCTGAGCTGGAGGGGACCCACCTGGCTTATTTTATCTGACTTATAAGCTGTCGTTCCATTTTGTTTGCATCAGTGTAGAACATTGGTGTCTCCCACATTTCTATCCCTCAGAGTCCTGGAGCACGCCCCTCTCTGTGCCACAGGCTGTGACTAGCTGGTAAAGGCCATGCAGGCTCATCATAAGCCTCCCCACCATCATTAGCAGGCATGTGTTGCACAAAGGTTGATGGGGCCTGTGTAGCCCCAGGCAGTTCCTCTAGTGGTGCACTTGGCTCCAGAGTCCTTTTGGCCTGTAGGGCTTCCTGTTCCTCCCCTCTGTCACAGGCAGGTGCTCTGAACCCCCTGCCCAGAGAGCAGTGAGGGGGGCAAGACCAGGGAAAGCCCCGTGTTTAGTTCCAGATCTGAGCACTTTCTTTCTCCCCTTGTCAGCGGCACTATTTGCTTCCCACGCGCTTCCATCTCTACCCATAAACACTGTTGTACAGCCAACTCTGCAATCCTCCCGAAACAGCACAACTGAGTGGCATTTCTAGTTTTACTATCTTAACCGCTTTTCTCTCAACCCCCTTCATATCCACTCCTAACTTTTCTACACCTTGTGTAATTGTTCAGTCTTTCTTCCAATCTTTTTTTTTTTTTTTTTAAGCAGAATATAGGAAGACAAAGCAAAAACAGAAAATCCCCTCTGGGAGCAATGTGGAAGAGAAGCTGTCAGCAGCAGCTGAAGTAAACCTTTTGCTCATATCCTGAGACAGTATATTCATTCCTTCGTACCCTGCTGTTTCCTCTATGGCATTAGAAACCCAGTCTCCTCCAAGCCTCTGTGGTGAAACGTTTTTCTCCATCTGCTACACTGTCCATCTCTGTCACTTCAAACTACTACATGCCACATGCTGAATGCCACACTTTCTTGCTCCGGGTCCCATATTTCTATCCCTCAGAGTCCTAGACCACGCCCCTCTCCATGCTGCAGGCTGTTACCAGCTGGTAAAGGCCACCCCCAGAATGAGACAATTATCTAGTGTGGACAAACTATAGCCCAACTAAAATCCCAAACTTGGGATTAAAACAAAAACATATTTACATAACTGATCTTACAGTGAAACTAAAACCTTCATTAAAGGAGGAGGAGGGAGGAGAAGAAAAGGAGGGAGGAGGAGCAGGAGTCAGTGCTGGCCGCAGCAGCAGCAAGCTGGAGATGATCCAGGCTGGAGATGGTAGGTTCCTATCAACAGGCCTCTTTGCAAAATCCTGGAAGACAGGCAGGGCAGCTGGTACACTCTAATACCTGAACAACTGCAGCTGCTTCTCTGCCCTCTCTAGGGTCATGTTTGTCCTGGGGAGAGCCACACTCTTCTACCCTCCCCACTTCTCTGCAAACACGTTTTGAATGGAATCTCCTCCTCCTGGGATCTAAGCCTCTGTCCAACATCATGGTACTTTTGGCTTGACAGAGCTCTGTTGGTGACTCCCGTTCTTTCCCAGGCTGGCCTTCTAGTTCACTCTCACACCAATATTCTCAGGGCATTCCTGTGCCACCCAAACTCTTAAATAGTTCAGAGGACCCTGAGGACATTGGGATGAAACGATCCTAATCCGGGGTTCCTCCTGTCCCTTGCTTCCATACAGAGACATTCTAGTCCTTTTCCATGCAAGTCTCACAAACTCTTACACTGTCAAGTTCCTTCTCACCCTGGACCAGTGTCCTGGTTTTCCAGCCTTCATTGGTCCAGCTGGTTTCTGTAGATTTCTCATCCTCCTCCTCATAGAACTTGGTGAGGCCAAGATGAGTTTTCCTCTTTTGAGGCAGGAGAAAGTAAAGAAAAAGCCAGCTTAGACCAGTTAGACCAGTTCCCCTAATTATTTGTTTTCTGGATATAGTCATTCCCAAAATGTGGGTGCCAGAAGGTGTTACCTGAAAATAGCTTCATAGACAAGCAAGTCTGTGAAACGGTTGAATCATTTCCATCCTACATATATTCTCCACTGAGTAAAACGATAACGCATTTATTTCGTTACCAGCTATTGCATAACAAACCACCCCTGAAGCCAGCAGCTTAGAACACAGGTAAAAAGCTGTCTCCTACTTTCCACGGGTCAGGATTCAGGGGAGACCCAGGTAAGGTGCCTGCTTTGGTCTCAGACACTGCAGTCTCCTGAAGACTTGGCAAGGCACTGGAGAATCAGCGCCCAAGTTACCAGTGTGGTGCCTGGGTTTCCTATGGTTGCCACTGAGTATCCTCAGAGTAAGTGATCCAGGAAGAGGGGAGCCACAATATCTCATACCCGTGTCTCAAAAACCAGAGAGCATCAATTCTGCACAGTGACGTAAGCCATGTATGAGATACCTAGCTGGCAGGTGTGTGAACTCAGTGTGGGCAACTCTGGAGGTCGCCTCAGAAGGGAGCTAGTGCAATTCGCTATCAATGTGCTGGTTTGAAGGCACAATCGATGAATAAAACATTCCAGGATGCTGGAATTTCATGGTGTATGCTTTGGAGGAAAACTACCAGGATGGTCGGGTGGGGAGTGAAGGTCTCAGAGGCTCGTGAGCGGAGGCAACAGGTGTGCCTATCTAGAAGAGCCTAGAACTGGAGACAGACTTGCCAGAGTGGGTGAAGAAGCTAGACCTTGTGTCCTGTGGTGCCTGAGACTCAAACCCTTCGTTCTAGGAAGGCAAGCACAGACCTGTGGCCCTGTACCTGATCGCTTGAGCCCTGTTTACTTCCTCAGTGCTTCATCAGAGATAGGCAGGGAAAGGCCAAGTTTACAGGCAGAAAGGAAGAGCTCATGTCCCAGGCTCCCTAAAACTTGGAGACGAGAAAATCTAGATGCCTGGGCCGGGCCAAGCCCTCAAGAACTCTGTCCAGCGGCATCGCGTGTCCAGATTTCCACCTTTGTGAGTAGCTATAAAACTAAGATCACTTGATGGCTCAGCTCACGAAGGCCTTGCTTTTTTCCCTGTTTTTTTGCACAAGGGCTCCTGTTTGAAAGGGCCTGGCCTGGAGCTGGAGCCAGGTTGCTTGAAGGAAATGGGTTTTCATCAAATGTTCACAGGGACTGTATCCGCAGATGCAGAAGAGGAAAAGAGAACAAAAGTACGGGAAGGTTAGAGGGAATGGAGAGGTGATGGTGGGAAAGGCAAGAAGCGAGACAAGAAGGAAGGGTTAATTAAAGGCGAGTAGCTCACCTGAAAACTCAAGGATTTCTCCCCTGTCACCAAAATGTCCCCACCCAATCTAACTGACCCCAACACTTTCGCCGCCCTTGGCCACAAGGTGGCACTCTTTAGACTTTCTTCCTCCCCCCCCCCCCAAAAAAAAAAAAAACTAAGGAGGGGAGGGAACAAAGACAGCGCACTGCCCCAACCAAGAACAGTTTGAAAACCCACCCCATCATGCTTAAAATCTAGGACAAAGAGCCATCGGGACGGAACCACTTTGACTGCCAATCTTCAAGCACAGCCTGGGAACAGCCTGGAGGCCCGAGCCCAGGAGCTCCACAGAGCACAGCGCCCTGGGGTCCCTGAAACCCGACACCCAGGCGCCAAACCAGCGGAAACCTGAACGAAATCCTTGAACTTCTTTGTACAGTTGCTTCCGGGTGTTTTCAGGGAGCCTGGGGTCCCGAACGGAGCCCAGGCAGCTTATGGAGCGTCGCTGATGTCCCAGGGACACAAGAGAGACCAGCGCTCCGGCTGCAGCATGGACCGCGCGAGGTGCCCGGGCGCGAGCCTTCGGGGACTCTACATGCCTGCTACCTACTGGTGTGCACCGGACACAGGGGCCGCCAGGAAGACTGGGGACCAGTTTGCTATGGGGGTAGGGGGGTTTCGATCTTTATTTCATCCTGGACAAGTAAGTGCCTAGAGGATGGTGCTTTGCGGTGGGCCTTCCCCCAGGGTGAGACACAGCTGGGCTCAGGTCCCCAGCTGAGGGCCATCTAGGCTGCTTAGTCTGTTTTTCTTGATGTCCCTAGTCCCAAGCTTGCAAGTCCCACCCCGGGAGGATGCAGTTGGCTCTAGCTGTCTGATTACTTCCCACCTTGAGTAGAAGGGTTTAGAACAAGAAGTAGAACTTTCAGACACTTCCAAAGTTAGAGGCGAGGGCACTCTTAAAAGCCAGCCATCTCCTTTTATGAATGTCCGGCCACAAAATGCAGTTTTTGTTCTCATGGCATGATGCCTGATGACCCTGGACACTCAGTGGAAGTCCAAGCCACGGAGTCTCTACCTCGGGGGCTCCAGCTGGTCCTTTGTGTGGACTTCTTCTCTTCCCCTTCCCCCCACCCCCCCAAGGGTGCTGAGCACCAGTCCTGCTCCCTACCCTATAGACAGAATGCCAAATTCACTGCCACTCTTGTGCCTAAATGTTATCAACCAAAAATGATTTCAGATACTGGCAAATGCCCCCAGAGCCCTTTGCCTTCAGAACTGAGCTGTAGGTGAGTTTGGGCTGTTGGCTTTTGACTGATGGGCTGCCAGGGAAGCCAGTGCAATTGGCCTCCTGACTAAAATGGACTCAAGGCCAGTTCCATACTTTCCAGATCCCCACAGGGTTGCCAAGTTGCAGTCACTCAAGTATGCTTCAGGCGCTCTGCTGAGAAGCAGCAACAACAATAGAAAGTCCCTCAAGATCCAGGCTCCTTAGCTCCATGCCAGTGCCAGGAGAGGTGCTGGCCGTTACAGTGGTGGGGAGATGAATCTCACAGACTGGAAAGTGTTTGGGAGTTGAAACAAGAGTCCAGAAAAATAAGCTGGCTGCTGGACACCAAATGTGCTTCGCCCTTGCTGCTGGGGTTTGTTTTCCGCAGGAAAACTGTGCTGAGCTCCAGGTTCTTCTGGATAAAGTGAGCTCTCTCTCTTGCAGATTTACAAGAAGGTGGATACTGGAATTCAGGCCTGGGCTAAGAAATGGGAACTCGTTTGTTACTTTAGCAGGTGGGAGCTGGCGCTCCTGGGTCAGGGTGACTCTGGGACTGTGTCTGGAACCAAAGGGGCTCCCCACTGTGCCCTTAGGAGCTTTGGGGCCTGAGCTGCCCCTCAGTTAGCAGGATGCTTGCCTAGAGTCCCTAAGCCCGGGGTTGTTCCCCTGCACCATAACCCACTGTGGAGGTGGTGCATGCCTGGAAACCCTGCAGTTAGGAGGTGGAGGGAAAGGAGCAGGAGTTCAAGGGAATCCTGGGCTCCTGGGCTCCCAGGCTACATAGAGGGTTTGAAGCTAATCTGGATTACCAATTAAGACTGCCTCAAAAGACAAGCAAACAAACAATAACAACAAAAGCCACAGCCCAACCAGTTCCAAGGGGCCCCTGGGAAACTTGAACAAGCAAAGTCACCATGTCCCCAGAGGACGGCCCCGGTGCTACGAATGAAACCGGGTGTCCCACATCCATACCAAATCTATAATTTGAACTGAACTTCTGGTCCAATTTATAAGTGAAATTTCGTCAGGTGATGGAAGGGTTCAAAAGATTCATCTCAGGATTATTTTTGAGAGGAGAAAGACTAGATCAAAAGGTATAAATTTTTTTCTTTTGGAAAAGAATAGGGAAGACATAATTTCTCTGCAAATACTGAAATGTACTAGAAGGCAAACTATTGGAAACAGTTTGACAAGTTCAAAGTGTATGTGGACAAAGTAGAAAAAAATATAAGCACCTGTGAGCACTTAAATGAGTGGGTAATGATCTCATTACCCACTCAGGGTAATGTTTTGATTTGCATTTCCCTAATGGCTAGTGAGGATGAGCATTTCTTTAAGTGCTTCTCTGCCATTCGATATTCCTCTACAGAGAATTCTCTGTTTAGCTCTGTTCCCCATTTTTTAAGTGGATTACTTGGTTTGCTGCTTTTCAGCTTCTTTAGTTCTTTATATATACTGGATATGAGTCCTCTGTCAGATAAAGGGTTGGTGAAAATTCTTTCCCAATCTGTAGGCAGTCGCTTTGTTTTGATAACGGTGTCCTTTGCTTTGCAGAAACTCTTCAGTTTCATGAGGTCCCATTTATTGATTGTTGCTCTTAGAGCCTGTGCTGTTGGTGTTCTGTTCAGGAAGTTTTCCCCTGTACCAATGAGTTCTAGGGTATTTCCCACTTTTTTTTCAAGCCGATTTAATGTGTCTGGTTTTATGTTGAGGTCTTTGTTCCACTTGGACTTCAGTTTTGTGCAGAGTGACAAGTATGGATCTATTTTCATTTTTCTACATGTAGACATCCAGTTGGACCAGCACCATTTGTTGAAGATGCTATCTTTTTTCCATTGAATGGTTTTGGCGTCTTTGTCAAAGATCAGGTGTCCGTAAGTGTGTGGGTTTATTTCTGGGTCCTCTGTTCGGTTCCATTGATCCACCATTCTGTTTCTATGCCAGTACCATGCAGTTTTTAAAACTATTGCTGTATAGTACAGCTTAAGATCAGGGATGGAGATACCTCCAGAAGATCTTTTATTGTAGAGGATTGTTTTAGCAATTCTGGGTTTCTTGTTATTCCATATGAAGTTGAGAATTTTTCTTTCCAGGTCTGTAAAGAATTGTGTTGGTAATTTGATGGGCAGTGCATTGAATCTGTAGATTGCTTTTGGTAAGATGGTCATTTTTACTATGTTAATCTTGCCAAGCCATGAGCATGGGAGATCTTTCCATCTTCTCATATCTTCTTCTAATTCTTTCTTCAGAGACTTGAAATTTTTTTCATACAAGCCTTTGACTTCCTTGGTTAGGGTTACTCCGAGGTACCTTATGTCATTTGTGGCTATTGTGAAGGGTGTTGTTTCTCTAATTTCTTTCTCAGCCCTTTTGTCTTTTGTATACAGGAGGGCTACTGATTTTTTTGAGTTAATTTTGTATCCGGCCACTTTGCTGAAGGTGTTTATCAGCTGTAGGAGTTTCCTGGTAGAGTTTTTGGGTCACTCATGTATACTATCATATCATCTGCAAATAGTGATAATTTGACTTCTTCCTTTCCAATTTGTATCCCCTTGATCTCCTTCAACTGTCTTATTGCTCTAGCAAGGACTTCCAGCACTATGTTGAAGAGATATGGAGAGAGTGGGCAGCCTTGTCTTGTCCCTGATTTCAGTGGGATTGCTTTAAGTTTCTCTCCGTTCAGTTTGATGTTGGCTATAGGCTTGCTGTATATCGCCTTTACTATATTTAGGTATGTGCCTTGTATCCCTGATCTCTCCAATACTTTAAACATGAATGGATGTTGGATTTTGTCAAATGCTTTTTCAGCATCTAGGAAGATTTATCATGTGGTTTTTTTCTTTCAGTTTGTTAATATGGTGGATCACATTGATGGATTTCCGTATATTGAACCACCCCTGCATACCTGGGATGAAGCCTACTTGGTCATGGTGGATAATATCTTTGATGTGTTCTTGGATTCGGTTTGCAAGTATTTTATTAAGTATTTTTGCATCAATGTTCATAAGGGAGATTGGCCTGAAATTCTCTTTCTTTGTTGAGTCTTTGTGAAGTTTAGGTACCAAGGTGACTGTCGCTTCATAGAATGAGTTTGGTAATGTTCCTTCTGTTTCTATTTTGTGGAATAGTTTGAAGAGAATTGGTGTTAGCTCTTCTTTGAAGGTCTGGTAGAATTCTGTGCTGAAGCCATCTGGTCCTGGGCTTTTTTTGGATGGGAGACTTTTGATGACCGCTTCTATTTCTTTGGGGGATATAGGTCTATTTAGTTGATTTACCTGGTCCTGATTCAGCTTTGGTAAGTCAAATCTATCAAGAAAATTGTCCATTTCATGTAGATTGTCAAATTTTGTGGCATATAGACTTTTGAAGTAAGTCCTAATGATTGCTTGGATTTCCTCAGTGTCTGTAGTTATATCCCCCTTTTCATTTCTGATTTTGTTGATTTGGGTGGTGTCTCTCTGCCTTTTAGTTAACTTGGCTAAGGGTTTGTCGATCTTGTTGATTTTTTCAAAGAACCAGCTCTTGGTTTCATTGATTCTTTGAATTGTTTTATTTGTTTCCAATTGATTGATTTCAGCCCTGAGTTTGATTATTTCCAGCTGTCTACTCCTTCTTGGTGTGTCTGCTTCTTTTTTTTCTAGGGTTTTTAAGTGAGCCATTAAGGTGCTTGAATGAGCTGTCTCAGATTTCTTCTTGAAGGCACTTAGTGCTATGAACTTTCCTCTTAGCACTGCTTTCATTGTGTCCCACAAGTTTGGGTATGTTGTGTCTTCATTTTCATTGATTTTTAGAAAGACTTTAATTTCTTTCTTTATTTCTTCCCTGACCCAGCTGTCATTTAGTAACAAGTTGTTCAGTTTCCGTGTGTGTAGGCTTTTTGCTATTTCTGTTATTGTTGAGGTCCAGCTTTATTCCATGGTGATCAGACAAGATACAAGGGATTATTTCAATCTTCTTGTATCTGTTGAGGCTTGCTTTGTGACCCACTATATGGTCTATTTTGGAGAAGGTTCCATGAGGTGCTGAGAAGAAGGTAAATTTTTTTGTGTTTGGGTGTAAAGTTCTGTAAATGTCTGTTAGGTCCATTTGATTCATGACCTCTGTCAGAGACAATGTTTCTTTGTTTAATTTCTGTCCTTTGTTGAGAGTGGGGTGTTGAAGTCTCCCACTATTAATGTGTGGGGATCTATATGTGCTTTAAATTTTATCAATGTTTCTTTCACAAATGTGGGTGCCCTTGTATTTGGGGCATAGATGTTCAGGATTGTGATGTCTTCCTGGTGGAATTTTCCCTTGATGAGTATGAAGTGTCCTTCCCCATCTCTTTTTATTAATTTTGGTTGAAAGTCTATTTTATCAGATATTAGAATGGCTACTCCTGCTTGCTTCTTGGGTCCGTTTGCTTGGAAAGTCGTCTTCCAACCCTTTACCCTCAGGTAATGTCTATCTTTGTGTCTTAGGTGTGTTTCTTGTATGCAACAGATTGCTGGGTTTAGTTTACGTATCCATTCTGTTAATCTGTGTCTTTTTATTGGAGAGTTGAGTCCATTGGTGTTGAGAGAGATTAATGACCAGTGGCTGTTAGATCCCATGATTTTGATATTGGCTGTGGTCATCAGGTTGTGTGCTTGGTTGCTTCTTGTTTTACTGAAGTGAGGTTATTTATTTCCTGTGTTTTCTTGAATGTAGCTAGTTTTCCTGGGTTGTATTTTCCCTTCTAGTGTCTTCTGTAATGCTGGATTTGTTTGTAGGTATTGTTGAAATTTGTTTTTGTCATTGAATATCTTGTTTTCTCCATCTATGAGGACTGAGAGTTTTCCGGGGTATAGTAGCCTGGGCTGACATCTCTGTTCTCTTAGGGTCTGCATGATATCTGTCCAGGCCCTTCTGGCTTTCATAGTCTCTGTTGAAAAGTCAGGTGTGATTCTAATGGGTTTGCCATTATATGTTACTTGGCCTTTTTCTCTTGCAGCTTTTAATATTTTTTCTTTGTTCTGTATACTTACTGTTTTGATTATTATGTGGCGGGAGGATTTTCTTTTCTGGTCAAATTTGTTGGGTGTTCTGTAGGCCTCATGTATTCTAATTGGCCTCTCCTTTAGCTTGGGGAAATTTTCTTTAATGATTTTGTTGAAAATATTTTCTGGGCCTTGAAGAAGGGAGTCTTCTTTTTCCTCTATACCTATTATTCTTAGGTTTTGTCTTTTCATATTGTCTTGGATTTCTTGGACGGTCTGTGTCAGGAATTTTTCGGATTTAACATTTTCTTTGACAGATACATCGATGTCTTCCATTGTATCTTCTACACCTGAGATTCTTTCTTCCATCTCTTGTAGTCTGTTATTTAGTCTGTTATGTAGGTTATGCTTACCTCTGTAGTTCCTGTTTTCTTCCCTAGATTCTTCCTTTCCATTATTTCCTCCATTTGTGTTTTCTTTAATTTTTCCAATTCTATCTTCAGGTCTTGAGTTGTTTTGTTTACTTCCTTCACCTGTCTGATTGTACTTTCCTGTTTTTCTTTTAGTTCCTTCAACTCTGTTTCTTTCATTTCATTCAGTGCTTTAAGCATTTCCTTTCTAAAGGCCACAAACTGTTTGGCTGCAGCTTCCTCTATTTCTTTACGGATGGCAATATTCTGTTTGAGTTTATCTTCCTCTATGTCTTTACGTATCTTATTTGTTTCCTCTGTTATCATCTTCATGAGCATAGTTGTTAGGTCATCTTCTTGGATTTCAGTTATGCTGGGGTGTCCAGGGCTACTTGCCCCTGGGTAACTGGGTTCTGGAGATGCCATATTGCTCTGTCTTTTGTTGCTTGAGCTTTTACGCTGGCCTCTACCCATTGTGCTATCTTAGGTGTTTGGGGTTATTTTCTGGTGGTTCCTGGGGATCCTGTGGTGGAGAGAGTCCCCTTTGCAGAAAGCTGGTTTTTCCTGAAGGATGTCTTCTCAGCTTTTTGGGTATAGTCCCTGGATGGCTGGTGTTTTTTCAGGAGTTGCTCACCTCAGGGATATAGACCTGAGTTGTAACTGTGGTCTTTGTTAATCGAGAGAGTTCTCCTCTCACCCAGGGAAGTCCTGAGGGCAGCTGCCCTGTTTCTGCGTTTCTTGTTGTAAATTTAATGATTAGCTGCTGTGACCCAGTTGGACATCAGGCGCGCAGCAACTGTTTGTGCCTGTGTCTGGAGCACAGCTGAGTGATCGTGCCTCAGCCCCACTGGTCTGCTAGACTTTTTCTGGGAAACACAATGACTGTGTTTTATGGCCGCCGAGTTCTGATTACTGGTCACTGTGCTGATCCTGCTGCTGCTGCTCAGAATGAGAGTCCTCCCGGCGCCGCCATCTTGCCCGCGAGCCCGCAAATTATTTTTTGCTCACTGCTCATTCCACCAGTAAGATAGTTCTCATCCGAGACTCCAAATGATGTAACTGGCTCTGCTTTTCCTTGAAAATAATTCTAGTGTTTCATAACCTACTTTAAAACAAAACTGAAAACATTAGATTTTAATGAAGTATTTCTTCTGCTCTTAGTTCTTACCTCATCTTCAGAAATAGACCCTTCCCTGCATAAACCTGAGCTGCTCCTGCAGAATGAGCTGGCAGTTCCATTGTCTTCCTGGAAATCACTGCAGGACTCAGTGCTGGCCACAGCAGCAGCAAGCTGGAGATGATCCAGGCTGGAGATGGTAGGTTCCTATCAACAGGCCTCTTTGCAAAATCCTGGAAGACAGGCAGGGCAGCTGGTACACTCTAATACCTGAACAACTGCAGCTGCTTCTCTGCCCTCCCTAGGGTCATGTTTGTCCTGGGGAGAGGCACACTCTTCTACCCTCCCCACTTCTCTGCAAACACATTTTGAATGGAATCTCCTCCTCCTGGGATCTAAGCCTCTGTCCAACATCATGGTACTTTTGGCTTGACAGAGCTCTGTTGGTGACTCCCGTTCTTTCCCAGGCTGGCCTTCTAGTTCACTCTCACACCAATATTCTCAGGGCATTCCTGTGCCACCCAAACTCTTAAATAGTTCAGAGGACCCTGAGGACATTGGGATGAAACGATCCTAATCCCGGGTTCCTCCTGTCCCTTGCTTCCATACAGAGACATTCTAGTCCTTTTCCATGCAAGTCTCACAAACTCTTACACTGTCAAGTTCCTTCTCACCCTGGACCAGTGTCCTGGTTTTCCAGCCTTCATTGGTCCAGCTGGTTTCTGTAGATTTCTCATCCTCATCATCACAGTGCTTGGTGAGGCCAAGATGGGTTTTCCTCTTTTGAGGCAGGAGAAAGTAAAGAAAAAGCCAGCTTAGACCAGTTAGACCAGTTCCCCTAATTATTTGTTTTCTGGATATAGTCATTCCCAAAATGTGGGTGCCAGAGGTGTTACCTGAAAATAGCTTCATAGACAAGCAAGTCTGTGAAACGGTTGAATCATTTCCATCCTACAGAAATTCTCCACTGCGTAAAACGATAACACATTTATTCATTACCAACTATTGCATAACAAACCACCCCTGAAGCCAGCAGCTTAGAACACAGGTAAAAAGCTGTCTCCTACTTTCCACGGGTCAGGATTCAGGGGAGACCCAGGTAAGGTGCCTGCTTTGGTCTCAGACACTGCAGTCCCCTGAAGACTTGGCAAAGCACTGGAGAATCAGCGCCCAAGTTACCAGTGTGGTGCCTGGGTTTCCTATGGTTGCCACTGAGTATCCTCAGAGTAAGTGATCCAGGAAGAGGGGAGCCACAATATCTCATACCCGTGTCTCAAAAACCAGAGAGCATCAATTCTGCACAGTGACGTAAGCCATGTATGAGATACCTAGCTGGCAGGTGTGTGAACTCAGTGTGGGCAACTCTGGAGGTCGCCTCAGAGGGGAGCTAGTGCAATTCGCTATCAATGTGCTGGTTTGAAGGCACAATCGATGAATAAAACATTCCAGGATGCTGGAATTTCATGGTGTATGCTTTGGAGGAAAACTACCAGGATGGTCGGGTGGGGAGTGAAGGTCTCAGAGGCTCGTGAGCGGAGGCAACAGGTGTGCCTATCTAGAAGAGCCTAGAACTGGAGACAGACTTGCAGTGACTGCCAGAGTGGGTGAAGAAGCTAGACCTTGTGTCCTGTGGTGCCTGAGACTCAAACCCTTCGTTCCAGGAAGGCAAGCACAGACCTGTGGCCCTGTACCTGATCGCTTGAGCCCTGTTTACTTCCTCAGTGCTTCATCAGAGATAGGCAGGGAAAGGCCAAGTTTACAGGCAGAAAGGAAGAGCTCATGTCCCAGGCTCCCTAAAACTTGGAGACGAGAAAATCTAGATGCCTGGGCCGGGCCAAGCCCTCAAGAACTCTGTCCAGCGGCATCGCGTGTCCAGATTTCCACCTTTGTGAGTAGCTATAAAACTAAGATCACTTGATGGCTCAGCTCACGAAGGCCTTGCTTTTTTCCCTGTTTTTTTGCACAAGGGCTCCTGTTTGAAAGGGCCTGGCCTGGAGCTGGAGCCAGGTTGCTTGAAGGAAATGGGTTTTCATCAAATGTTCACAGGGACTGTATCCGCAGATGCAGAAGAGGAAAAGAGAACAAAAGTACGGGAAGGTTAGAGGGAATGGAGAGGTGATGGTGGGAAAGGCAAGAAGCGAGACAAGAAGGAAGGGTTAATTAAAGGCGAGTAGCTCACCTGAAAACTCAAGGATTTCTCCCCTGTCACCAAAATGTCCCCACCCAATCTAACTGACCCCAACACTTTCGCCGCCCTTGGCCACAAGGTGGCACTCTTTAGACTTTCTTCCTCCCCCCCCCAAAAAAAAAAAACTAAGGAGGGGAGGGAACAAAGACAGCGCACTGCCCCAACCAAGAACAGTTTGAAAACCCACCCCATCATGCTTAAAATCTAGGACAAAGAGCCATCGGGACGGAACCACTTTGACTGCCAATCTTCAAGCACAGCCTGGGAACAGCCTGGAGGCCCGAGCCCAGGAGCTCCACAGAGCACAGCGCCCTGGGGTCCCTGAAACCCGACACCCAGGCGCCAAACCAGCAGAAACCAGAGCGAAATCCTTGAACTACTTTGTACAGTTGCTTGCGGGCGTTTTCAGGGAGCCTGGGGTCCCGAACAGAGCCCAGGCGGCTTATGGAGCGTCGCTGATGTCCCAGGGACACAAGAGAGACCAGCGCTCCGGCTGCAGCATGGATTGCGCAAGGTGCCCAGGTGCGGGCCTGCGGGGACTATGCATGGAGGTGCTCCTACTGGTGTGCGCTGGACATGGGGACTCCGGGAGGACTGCAGACCAGTTTGCAATGGGGGGGAGGGGGGTTTCGATCTTTATTTCATCCTGGACAAGTAAGTGCCTAGAGGATGGTGCTTTGCGGTGGGCCTTCCCCCAGGGTGAGACACAGCTGGGCTCAGGTCCCCAGCTGAGGGCCATCTAGGCTGCTTAGTCTGTTTTTCTTGATGTCCCTGGTCCCAAGCTTGCAAGTCCCACCCCGGGAGGATGCAGTTGGCTCTAGCTGTCTGATTACTTCCCACCTTGAGGAGAAGGGTTTAGAACAAGAAGTAGAACTTTCAGACACTTCCAAAGTTAGAGGCGAGGGCACTCTTAAAAGCCAGCCATCTCCTTTTACAAATGTCCGGCCACAAATGCAATGTCTGTTCTCATGGCATGATGCCTGATGACCCTGGACACTCAGTGGAAGTCCAAGCCTTGGAGTCTCTGCCTCAGGGGCTCCGGCTAGTCCTTTGTAGGAACTTTGTCCCCCAGCCCCGCCCCCGCAGGGTGCTGAGCACCTGTCCTGCTCCCTACCCTATAGACAGATGCCAAAATCACTGCCACTCTTGCGCCCTAATGTTATCAACCAAAAATGATTTCAGATACTGGCAAATGCCCCCAGAGCCCTTTGCCTTCAGAGCTGAGCTGTAGTTGAGTTTGGGCTGTTGGCTTTTGACTGATGGGCTGCCAGGGAAGCCAGCGAGATTGGCCTCCTGACTAAAATGGACTCAAGGCCAGTTCCATACTTTCCAGATCCCCACAGGGTTGCCACGTTGCAGTCACTCAAGTATGCTTCAGGCGCTCTGCTGAGAAGCAGCTACAACAATAGAAAGTCCCTCAAGATCCAGGCTCCTTAGCTCCGTGCCAGTGCCAGGAGAGGTGCTGGCCGTTACAGTGGTGGGGAGATGAATCTCACAGACTGGAAAGTGTTTGGGAGTTGGAACAAGAGTCCTGAAAAATAAGCTGGCTGCTGGACACCAAATGTGCTTCGCCCTTGCTGCTGGGGTTTGTTTTCCGCAGGAAAACTGTGCTGAGCTCCAGGTTCTTCTGGATAAAGTGAGCTCTCTCTCTTGCAGATTTACAAGAAGGTGGATACTGGAATTCAGGCCTGGGCTAAGAAATGGGAACTCGTTTGTTACTTTAGCAGGTGGGAGCTGGCGCTCCTGGGTCAGGGTGACTCTGGGACTGTGTCTGGAACCAAAGGGGCTCCCCACTGTGCCCTTAGGAGCTTTGGGGCCTGAGCTGCCCCTCAGTTAGCAGGATGCTTGCCTAGAGTCCCTAAGCCCGGGGTTGTTCCCCTGCACCATAACCCACTGTGGAGGTGGTGCATGCCTGGAAACCCTGCAGTTGGGAGGTGGAGGGAAAGGAGCAGGAGTTCAAGGGAATCCTGGGCTCCTGGGCTCCCAGGCTACATAGAGGGTTTGAAGCTAATCTGGATTACCAATTAAGACTGCCTCAAAAGACAAGCAAACAAACAATAACAACAAAAGCCACAGCCCAACCAGTTCCAAGGGGCCCCTGGGAAACTTGAACAAGCAAAGTCACCATGTCCCCAGAGGATGGCCCCAGTGCTATGAACGTAACCGGGTGTCCCACATCCACACCAAGTCTATAATTTGAACTGAACTTCTGGTCCAATTTATAAGTGAAATTTCTTCAGGTGATGGAAGGGTTCAAAAGATTCATCTCAGGATTATTTTTGAGAGGAGAAAGACTATATCAAAAGGTATAATTTTTGTTTCTTTTGGAAAAGAATAGGGAAAACATAATTTCTCTGCAAATACTGAAATGTACTAGAAGGCAAACTATTGAAAACAGTTTGACAAGTTCAAAGTGTATGTGGACAAAGTAGAAAAAATATAAGCACCCGTGAGCACTTAAATGAGTGGGTAATGAGGTCATTCTTATTTTTTTAATGTTCTTTGGCAAATAATGAGGGATGTCTGTGTAGCCTCAGGCTTGTGTCTTACAGAGAATGACAGGAATACACAAGCCTGGAAGAAGACTAGAGGGAGCTTTGCCTAGCTGATCCCTGTGCTCTTCAGCGGGTGAACACTAGCATAAGGGAAATGCAGTAAGCTGCAAAGGTTCTGCAACCTAATTTACTCTCCAAAGACTGATCTTGGTATGGAAAAGCTAGTCAGAAAATAGCCTAACATTTTAACTTCCAAAGAAAAATATATGTGAAAGTTAATGCATGAACAACAGCATTCTGAATCGCTAATAATGAACGAAATGAAAAGGCTCAAAGGGGATAGTGTGTATTAGGCTGGTAGAGTTTTTTAGGGCATCACAGTGGCACTGGCCACCTGTGTCCTGTCTTGGTAGGGACAGTGTGGACTGGTGGTCTTGTGGACTTGAACTGCATGGTAGAATTCTTTAGAAAGACGGAAGAGCTGAGTTCCTGCTGCCCAGAACAGTAGCTACTTGCCATATGTGTTCCCCATGCAAATGAGGGCATGAACTTTTAATTTTGTTTAAATTAAATAGTCTCATATGGCCACCATCTGAACAGAGAGGACCAGTGAAGATGCATCTGCAGAAAGTGTCATGTGCTTTTAGCACAGCTAAAGGTCTTCTTTTCCATCCAGCGAGTCTTTATCTTGAAAAAAAAATTTAAAAAAGCATTCAAAAGGAGCCCCTTCCTGCCTGTGGTAGTGCTGCTTGTAGCAAAACGCTGAGAATTACCTCAATGTCCAACAATGGGACCTAAGTAAGCCATGAAGCATGTAGAGCACTGGACGCCCATTGCACAGTGTGCATGTTTGCAAGAGATTTCAGGAGAAATATCTAATACTTGTACTCTTATGATTCCAAACATTGTGTGTATTCCACTTTTGTAAGAAGCAAGGCCAGGCTTGATACCAATGGGAGACCAAGGCCAACCTGAGCGAAGTAACTAGATCCAGGCTCAGAACAGAGCAAAACAAAACTAATAGCTCTGTGTGTGTGTGTGTTTGTGTGTGTTTACACCTACTGTTAGGATGGCATTCTTCTCCAGAAGCTGAGTTTTAGCTTGCGATTTTCCAAATTTCTCTACAATAAACATACCAGTTTTATATTCAACAAAATGTGACTTTGAGGCTTTCCACTCTGTGTCTACCCCTGTCGTGGTCCGGGAGGACTCCATGCTCGCTGGGCCTCCTCCAAGCACGGGCCCCATTCCAGCTCCCCCATCCCATCTCCCCTTTCTGGCTATGTGAGGGCACAAGCAAGGAAGCAAGCAAGAGTGGTGAGGGGGGATGAAAGCAGAATTACCTGTAGCTCTTGTTCTGCCATCTCTGTGCTCTCACACACCGTCACCTGCACAGACTTGAAAGTCAAGTTTCACCAGAGGCTGAGGCTCTAGGAAAAGGGGAACAAGTTCATTAGATCAAACGTGTCACCAGAGTCAGGCAATAATAAAAGACTAGTGGCCTTAAGTGTCCATACCCAGTGACCTCCCTTCAGTACCCGCAGAGCCTAGATGAGTGAGGATGAAGCCTGGAAGTCGGTCCTACCTGGAGAACCCGCTGACTGCGGCCATCGAGCTATGATGCGCATCAGTGGGGATGAGGACAGTGCTGCTGCCTTAGGCCTTCTCTTTGACTACTGCAAGTCCCTCGAGACAGGAGAATTCTGCCTGTGAGCAAAGCAAGGGACAGCCAAGAAGACCCGGATAAAAGAAACTGTCTGGGCACCAGTGAAGTCCAGAGATGCTTGAGCGGAGGAGAGAACCGGGTGCAGGTGGAGAGTTCCAAGCGAGAGCAGTACAGCCTGTCCATCACAGAGAGTCCGGCCGTCATCCCCATGTCAGGCATCACTGTGGTGAAAGCTGAGGATTCCACACCGGAGTTCATGGCACCATGTGCACTAGCCCCCGCAGATGGCGAGGAGCAGCGGGTCGTCATATTTGAACAGACTCGGTATGACCTGCCCTCAAGCCAGCCACAGCTCCTATGTCAGGAACAACCAGCGCAGTAGGCCTGCAGCACTTACAGGGAGAGCTTCAGGGATGGGACCTCAGAGAAGTCTCAGAGGACTTCTGCCTCTGCTGAAGACTATCTGAACGACCAGGTGGGGAGTAGAACATTTCAGTACATCCGGACACCACCAAATCTCTTCTTCAGAAGCAGGGGAGGGCCCATGACCTCCCTCAACAAAGGACAGTTCTATGCCGCAACACGCAGTGAGACTGGAGACAGCAAATGCTCCCGACACCCCAGCGGCAAAGTCAGGAGTGCGGCGATGGCAGTCTTCAGTGAAGGCAGAAACCGGGACCAACAGCTGCAATACTGCAGGTACTGGCATTCCCGGCAGCACACTGCCAAACCCAGAGCGTCCTCGACCTCGCTGACTACAAGGAGAGCTGCAGCACCACTGCAGACATTGAAGAGATCACACACAAGGCTGTTTCCTTCACCCGGGATGGGAACCAAGAGGCAAAGACTTTTCATCACCGTGAACTGCTCGAGTACAGATTTCTCCTCCCAGAAGGGCGTGAAAGGACTTCCTTTGACGATTCAGATTGACACATACAGTGACAGTAACCGCAGCAAGAAAGCCGTCCACAGAGCGCACTGCCAGATCAAGGTCTTCTGAGACCAGGGAGCAGAAAGAAAAATCCAAGAGGAAGACAGAAAGCAGAAGAGGAAGAAAGGGGAGGGCCAGGCCTCCCAACCCAGTGCAGCAACTCCTCTGAGGGAAGGCTGGCCGCCAACCTTTCCAGAAGAAAAGTGACCTCGCGTACTTGAACACCCTGCCTGACCTGCACTCGCAGCCTGTGCTCTTCAGTCCAGATGTTCACTCTGCGAGGACTGCACAGGTGTATTTCACCACAGATGATCAAGAGAAGCCGCGTCCTCGTTGAACGGATGTTCAGGCCATGGAAGAGTGGTTTGGTCCCACACCGTCTAAGCAGAGCAAAGAAGAAAATGTGCGGCTAGCGCTTTTGTACGTGTGGAAGGAGAGTGATGAGGTGTCCCATGCTCTGAGGCTGAGTTCACCCACAGTGAAGGGCCTGATGGAAGCGCTGTCTGAGAAGTACGGGCTGCCAGTGGAGAAAACCACAAAGCTTTATAACAAGAGCAAAAAGGGAGTCCTGGTGAACATGGATGACATCGTTGAACACTCCTCAAATGGGGACACCTTCACTGAAACATGGAGAGCATGGTGGAAGGCTTCAAGATCACGCTTATGGACATCTGAGTCCCCTTGTCAGGAGCTTCTGGTGCACTCCTTCCTGGGAGAGGTGGGCTCGCTGCCCTCCAGCCTGGAGACCCATCTCACTCACCTCACCCATCTCCAGTGACTGTTACAAGACTGCTGGGAAGGGGGCGGGGTCTTGGACCAACTGTCAGCTCTTCCACTTGCTTGGAGCTGAAGCCTGTGCCTCTTGGCTAATCCCTTTGAGCCTGTCAGGCCCTTATTTATTGTCCACTTTTCCCCCAAGAGCCTGGAGTCCAGGCCCTCCAGCACTCTACAAGTTACTCTGATAGCTCCACATGAGACCCCTAGAACTCCCCCTTCAAGGGAAACTCAGCTAGTCCACTCATCACAAAGAGCCTGGGGAACTGTGATGTCTTTTTTCCTTACCTCTCCACATTTCTTGAGTGGATGGACAAGATGAGCTTCTTCTTGGCTCACTGGTCATGGGTGGGGTAAAGAGGACACCCATTTTCTGGCCCGGAACCTGCAGATGGCTCTGAGGAAGGTCATTTTGTTTAAATGCCTCCAGGGGATCTCAGCAAACAGCCACTGGGCCTTGTTCAGGAAGACATTCCGCTACCAGGTCAGTAATAAGGAGCACAAAGTTTGCTTGACAGCCGTTGTCAGGAGCCCTTGATTATGCTGGAGGACTTTAACTGAGATGCCACAAAAGGGAGATGCCACAAAAGGGCGGCAAGCCAACGCCAGAATGATTTTTGAATCCTGCTTTAATGACACTAATCACATAGATATCTAAGAATAGCATAGCACATTATACATCTTATGGGGAATACAACCTGGCCACAGGTACGGGCTCAGAGATGTTGCCTCTGGAATCGGTGTTTAGGAGTCTTCTAGGTCAAGGAACTTTGCAGTTCCCGCCGGGCCTAAGACGCATCTTCTGGTGAATTGAAGGGCCTTGGAGTTTCTCTGCTCCAGCCAGGCCTCAGATGTAAAGGAAGCTGCGGTTGATCAGGAGCCACCTTCCAGGGCCGGTCTGATAAGGTGGTCCCTCCCGGGCCAGTTTGTTAAGCTGCTCTGGGATTTTCAAACAGCCGTTCGGGAATAGGCTGGGTATGGGCGGTCTTGGGGCTTCCTCACCGAGAGTCTAGCCTGCCGTGCCTGTGTAGGCTCAGGCTGCAGTTTTATACACTTTTTGGGGCATGGATGCCTTATAGATCTTTCACAAATACCAGCTGCTAATCAGCTGACATCACCTAATTTCATTACTTAATGCCTTAAGGGTGTTGCCCAGTCACTGTTACCAAAAAATGGCTCTTAATTTTGCTCCTGACAGCTCTGCTGTCTTTAGGCTCGTTACGGAGAGAGAAACAGAAAAAAAAAAAAAAGGTAGTGATTTTAAGTTTTCCTCCTTAGCGGCATGGTAGCCAGTCCTTAGTCCTAGGGAAGGAATCCTGGGCTCCCTCCCCCTTTCTTTTAATCATGATCTGTGGCCTGAGCCATCAGCTCAATGACACACGAGATAAAGCGAACAGGGATTCAACATCCCTTCCAAGATCCTGGCCTGAACCCTCCACTTTGTTAAAGCAGAGAGAGATGCTGGCAGCACACTTACCATCTCTTCACTCCCACTTTACTTGCTCATGGCTTCCGGTTCTCTGTGTCCCAGGAAGTCTTCACGCACTGCAGGGCAGGTTGGGTAGCTGTGCTCCTGTTCCTGGCGTCATGGGGACAGATGGGACCTTTGGCGGATTGGCTGGGTGCTCTGGTCATGTCTTCCTCTTCCATCTGAAATATGGGTAGGGACAGCACATCCTTCACGGAGCAGCAGGCAGTGTTGACCTCCAGATCCGCTGTCTTCCACCATAGCAACATGGCTAGCCAGGCTATGTCAGGCCTTTCACCACATAGCTCCACAAATTGGGACTTCTGGACTGAGGCTTCCCATTCCACAACTCCCTCAATTCTCCTTGGCTATAGCTCCCTGTCAGTAATCATGACACCAAATAATATGCAGCTCACGGCTTTGCACTAGCTGCAAGTTGAACCAAGCATGTCACTCCTTGACATAAATTCTCACAGATTTGGTCTTTTAAAAGGAAAGTCTGATAACTGTGCCAGCGCCACCTTCCTAGTGAGGCATGCATGTTCACAGAAAAACAAGAAAGATAGAAAACTCCAGGCCTCCCCTGGACAAGGTGTTTATAATTTAGCTATGTTTATTCAGTACTCATTCCGGACAGTGGGTGGATTCAGTTGTTATCTGATTTGCATAGTTATGAAACCATGAACAGTTGTTTACACTACAAAAGAACAAATTCCCTTAAAAAAAAATAAGCTACATAACTCAGCTTGGGTTGAATTCCATAAGAGGCCCTCCTTCACTGTGGAAAAAGGGAATGGGAAAAGGGGGAGATGAAGTGAGAAGGAGGGCCTGGGAGGGCAAGCTATGATATGGAGAAAAGCTAATTAATTAATTAACGACCAAAAAACACCCAAACTAAATGACAGCCTGGTATCTGTTACTTTTTGGATCACTCTAATGGTTTTCCATCAGCTGCTCAATTGCTCTAGTCCTAATGATCTGGCCCTTTCCTTTCTTCTCCTGGCAGCTTCTCTATTCTTACTGCCCATTGACACCCTCGGTGAAGATAAGCCAAGGAGAATGGCAGGAGATGAGGACTTTGCTGCAATGGGTATGTTCAAAGAAACAGTCCCAGCACAGTCTGTTAGGCTAGGTTGCTTAGCAAGCTCTGATGTCATCACCTGCCACCACCAGGTAAAAGCCAGGTGGAGCTCCAGATATGTAGGACCTGTCTGTCACTGCTCCCTCAATCTGACTTTCTCTCCTGGGGCACTCTCCCCTCCACCATTTCCCACTGTCTTTCCATCTCTTTCCCACTCTGCCCTTAAATAAACCTCTTTGCATCAAACTTGTTGTGCAGTGTTTAATTCATATACTATTGCAAAGTATCTATTTTTTCATTCATTATGTGTGATGAAAAGCAAATCGTGACATTAAATAGAGTCATGAGTGTCTGATTGTTGCAAGTTTGCATAGTGAAGAGGACCAAAGGCTCTCTCGGAGAGCCTCCTAGCTGCAATATCAGCTCTGTGTCTCCTGTGGTGATAAAACTTAGAAGTAGAATCCCAGAGGTTCATGGTGTTGTGATATATAAATTACATGCTACAAACAGGTGTGCTACAAGAAAGTTTCTTTTGGGAAAACTGAGGCAGACCGTGTGGGCCAGCATAAGAGAGAAGAGAATACAGAGTGGGGAGGGAGACAGAAGGACAGGCAGAGAGAGGACAGAGAGGTGGCAGCTGCTGCCTTTACCTGTCAAGTTGCTCAGCAACCTAGAGGCCGGCGGCCTAGATGCTAACCCATGGACCACCTTTCCCAGAAAGAGCGCCCTGCTTTCCTTCACTACCTAGTGTCAGCACGACAGTCAGCTCTCAGAGGCTCTGCCACACAATCGGGACAGCGAGAAATTTTAAATTTGAGGTTGTTGATGATTATTACCATTTCACGTGGATTTACCTTTTAGTTAAACAGCAGCTATTCCTAAACCAGCTATATACCCAAATCACCACACAGAGATTAGGATTTAATTAATTAACCTAGAGCACAGTGCTGGGCAATAATTACTCCACCTTATACCTCCAAGGCCACATAGCTTCTTCACATTCAGATTTCCCACATTATATGTTGGTATAATGTTCTTTTGAAATGTGTACACCTTACCCTTGTTCATTCAAATGCTGATTGCTCTCCCCTACTCTCTGGTTTCAATCTGGACATTGCATTGTGATACTTATTCTAAGCATCACCCGTCTCTAGTTACAGGACAGGCTGGATGAGTACATTCAGCTGGCAATTTGATGCTCCAAAATTGTCCCTGAGAATGACTGACAGGATGCTTTCAAGACTCAGAATGTTTAGCTATGTGGGAGAGAAAGGCAGGGGCCTCAGTTCACGCTGTCCAATAAGGACAGTTTTGCCTGAGAAAGGATGGTAGAAAACTATTCTCTATCTACACTAGCACCAGTAAAAGTAGCTAGATTAATCTACCCATGTGGTATGATTTAGCAAGACATCCAAAGGCATAGCTGGCCCCAAATCCTTCAAGCTACTAAGATGGACACGAGACCCACTCACTGGCATAGTGACCACGCGGTGTGGCCTGAACCTAGTCTCAACTAGTGTCCAGAGTGTCCACACAGAGCCCTTTTCCTGTTGGTGTGAGCTCAGAAAGAGATGGTGACCTACAGCAGATAGGAACTAAAGGCTGTACCCGGGTTCTCAGGCTGATGAGCTTTTCAAAGGCCTGGTTTGCCAGCAACTGTCTGGGGACACACAGGATTACTTCCTCCACTCTTCAACTCTGACTCACCTCCTGCCTCAGAAGTCGGATCCATTCCATGAAGTATAAAACAGTCATCTGGAAGAAACACTTTCTCCATGAACTCTGAGATCTGCCACGGCAAAAGGACAGCATTAGCTGTCCCTCTCATGTCCCAGGCTTGCACAGTCATGCTCTTCACCTCTGCTTCAGCTCCAAGCACTGTGATTGCTTTTATTTCCCTCCCTACCATGCTTCGATGAACATCTTTTTTTTTTCCTTATCAAGATTTTGGCAGTATCCATGAAAACATGGTGCTAAAAAGGGAGCAGAGAGTTCTATGTCTTGATCCACGGGCAGCAGAAGGGGACTGTGCATAACGCAAGGGTTAGAAGAACTCATCTATTCTCAAACACTGCCACCACAGTGATGGACTTCCCTCAACAAGGCCACACCCACACCAACAAGACCACTCCTCCCACGGTGCCCTTCCATGTAGCCAAGCATTGAGACTGTGGGCCATACCCGTTCAAACCACCAGAGATGGCTTGCTATTGTTAAGGGAATGTGAACTGATTTAAAAATCAGTTATACACACACACACGCACGCACGCACGCACGCACGCACACACACACACACATCCACCAGGCTTCACGTGTGAGAAAGCCAAAGGCTCTTGTGATGAAGCATTTGAGGGCTGTCTTGTCTTTGTTTTCTGGAGTGCTCTTTGGTCTCACTGTACCTAGCTACATTCCACTCTGACAGGTGTAGGGGCACATTCTGAACTTTGTCATACCCAGAAGGAGAAAGATCCTCAGACACCATAGGCTGAGATATGCCTGTTTCTCACCTCTGTCACAGTGTCTCTTTGCTAACAGCAAGGCTCCCAATTTATAGCTAGGCACAAGGCCACCCAAAGTTGAACATTGTCCAGCCTCCTAAGATCTGTCCTGGCTACAGAGGACTGACTAAAGGGATGTGCACAGAAGTGTCAATCACTGTGGGGTGCCCTCTTAAAGGTCAGACTCTCCTCTCTTTTTCTCTGTCTGGAAGGCCTGGCACTCAAATGCCTACAGTAGGCCTAAATGAATGAGGAGGCACCTACCTCCAGAATGGTTGTCAGCTACTATATGAGCTCCAATTGTCCTCTGGATGTTTTGTTTTAGATTTGGGTTTTGTGCTGGAGACGGACCCAAGGCCTTGTGCATGCTGGTGTATGCACTACCACTGAGACACTGAGCCATGACCCTGCATGGATCTTGTGTCAGAAAAGAAAGTCTTATGTATTTAGGGCAGTGTCAACTACAAGTTCCGTTATCTTGGTACCTGAATCCTGGAGCCTACCTGCTTTCTCCTGCCATCTGCAGAAGGAACAATTCAATTTTTTTCAGAGCAGATTATTCAAGTTCTTCCTCATTTATATTATATAATTCTTTCTGTATGTGTTTATGCCTGTCTGTGTGTATATATGCACACATATGTGGACACACATGTCATGGCTCCAGTGGGAAGTCAGAGGACCACTTGGAGGGTATTAACTCTCCTTTCCCTCAGGGCACCTGGCTTGGCAACACATACTTTGCGAAGATGAGAAGTCTCACCAGCCCCATCAACGACTTTCTAGAAGAAAGTCAGCTCCAAGGTGACTTAATTTCTTTACCATCCAGTACTGACTTACAATACAACTGAAAGATCTTCATCATGCCAGTGCACATAATAAAACTTAATAATATATTATGTATAAAAAACACTTGGGTCATCACCTTACACAGCTTTGTCCCAATGCTGGCAGGTGAGACAGGCAGATCCCTGTGAAATGCAGGCCAGCCTCATCTATAGAGTGAATTTTCAGGGTATCCAGGGCTAAATAGAGAAACCCTGTCTCAAAACACCAAATAAGAATAAGAATAATAAAAAGACTAAGAGCTGGGGATTTTGAGTACGTGACTTTGATCCAGTCCTCAGGTGGCAGAGGCAGGCAGATCTCTGAGTTCAAAGAAGGCCTGGTCTATATAGTTAATTTGAGGAAGGACAAGACTACTCAAAGAAATCCTGTTTTGAAAAACAAACAAAAATTAAAAATTAAAATTAAAAAATTAAAGAAATGATAGTAATAATAATGAAGATGAGGAAGAAGAAAAGAGGAAAAAGAAGAAGTAGAATTGGAACCAGAAGAAAAATCAGAAGAAGATAAACAAAATGATGAAGAAGAAGAGGAAGAAGATGATGAAGAAGAGGAAGAAGATGATTTGTGTAAGGGTCTCAAAACAATCACTTAAGCTTTCCTGGAGATTGGAGCAGGAAATATCCCCTGGAGGCAGCTGGGAGACCTCAATGGTAATCATTACCAGGTGGAAGGCTTAGAATGTGGGGTGCTAAACACAGAATAGAGCCCTGTGATCTCTACTCTGACAGGAGGAGGGAGGCAAAGGGGCCATGTGAAAGACCAGCTTAGAGAGGCAGGAGAGTTCCACTAGCACCACTAACTACCACAGGATACAAAGCTGCTAAAACAAGCACAGATGAGGTCACATGGGTGACACAGCCAGGGTGGCAGTGGTGGTCCCCGGGGAAACGGGAGGGTTCATTCTACCTGGCTTCTCTTGCATTTGGATTTATCTTGCTACAGTGTCCTCTCTGAACTGTTCTTGTCATTGTGGTTGTTGATCCTCTCCCATGTTGACTATATTGTCCCTTCAAATCAATCTCACAAGTCACACATCAACTCTCTGCCATGGATGAATGAACTCTGCCCACACAGTGACCCACAGTCGTCTCACAGATTGGAGGAACCAAGCTCAGGCTTCTCAGACTGTGTTAGCGAGGCTACGTATTTGGGCAAATCTGTTTACACTGTAGCACCATTGCTCAGGACATGAGTCCTTTTCTTTCAGGGATTGAAGAGGGAGCATCCTCAGAGAAGGTGGGGGAGTCTGCTACTCCTGGAACCAAAGCCATGATCACCAGCTCCTGCTCCACAACCCCACTATTGCTTTAAAGCCTTGATCTGGATTCCCATTCACAGAGATCAGCCTGTTAAAGGGGTGAGAATGCAAGCTCCAGAGCCTGCAGAACACACCTGTCTCTCCTCTTGCCTCTGCATGTAGCCCTGGGTGTAAGACCTGGGCAGCTAGCTCAGCGGACCCACTTGTGCTTCCCCAGACAGTCCACAATCGATGGTGCCAAGTAAAGCTGGGGAGAAAAGAAATGTGTTAGGAGAGAATTAGGGTGAGGAAGACTCAGCCCAGCACCAGCCTGTAGGCATCCAGGAGCAATTCTCCAGAGACAGAGGCCCTGGTTAAACTCAGCTTGCAAGCTGACCTGAAAGTATTGCTGCATGGATGAGCAAAATGGGTGAGAAGGGATCTTGGCCATGCTGCTCTGCCCCTGGCCTCCAGAGCATCCCTCTCAGGCTAGTATGAGCTGGATCTTTGGCTGTACCTACCAATAGGCCTCCTTCTTAGCATTTGTTTGCCTGGGAGAGTGTGGAATCTGGCTAGGGAGGTGACTTCATCCTTGGGAGGAGCTGCCCACAATGAGGACTGACCATCTGGTAAGTAGAACCAAATCCCCTAAGGTTCAGAGGAAAACCATTAGTTACAGCAGCTTTTCAGTGCTACCGTTTAAATTCAGTTTCTTGACTTTGGAGAAGATGCTCATCTCAGAGATTTTCTCCATTGAATCGAAAAAAGCACAGCCTGGGAAGCACAGCCAGGTCAACTGTTGATTCCTTCAATCTCGCATTCACCCCATGTATGCTCGCTCTAGCACACCACGGTCTTGGCTCAGTTCAGAATGAATTTTAGGGAGCAAAGCTCCCCGGTCCCACTGAGATGGCTAATGTGGAACCTACAACCTTTGCACTTGGTAGGTTAAGTCAAAATGATCTCAAGTTGAAGGCTTAAGGCAGCTTCGCAGAGACCCTGTCTCAAAAAGGTATAGGAAAAATCCAAAGAATAACTAGTACTGGGAGGACAAGGAGAAAGTAGAATTCTTGTACTTTCTAGGGACTAAGATAACCAACCCAGCCACAACTCTAGCCCCTAAAACTCTGTGTGACATCAAAAATATATCTCCTTCTGTCATCTCACCCAAATTCACCTGGGCAGAGAGGAAGAGGAGGCCATGACATGTGAGGACATCATGGACCACTGCTTACAATCTCTTAAAGGCCTGATATTAGGTGCTGTAAGTAGTGACAAAGACAACTCAGTGAGCAGAGAGAAAAAGGCACAATAGTCGTTCATAGAGGAAAAGGAGTTGAGCTGTGGAAAGATGAGCAGATCTGACCAGATTGGAGATTCCTGCTTCTGACAGTTAGTAGTTTTATGGTTTTGGAGAAACATCTCTGATCTCTTTGAGTCTCAATCTCATATGAAAATTATATAACAGAAAATACCAACATATAAGGCTGTGGAAAGGAATGAACGACAGAAATGCTGAGTAGAAGAAAAGGATCAAAATAGACACTCTAATGATGGTCATGCCTTCTCCTATTCAAATGAGAGTTTTCATTGTTAGTTCTGGTTCATGTTGGGCAGTGATTGCAGGGGAGGCTTAAGCAGCTGGAGTTTGGTTACAAAGTGTCTTACATGGGCAAACTGAGCTCAGCCATGTTTTCAGCAGCTTGGTGCCTTGAACGGTCTTTGTGGCAAGGACTTCAGGTTTCATTACAATACCCTGTGGATGTGTACCTGGCCTGGATATGTGGCCGTGCAGCCTAAGTCTCTGAGGCAGTGCTTCTATGTCAAAGAGTTGGTAGGTGGGTACGCCTTATGAGAGGCCAGAGAGAAAAGGCCAGACTTAGAAAATCAACAAAGGCTGAAAAAGAAGCTGGCAAGAGTGGCACAGAAAATCAGGCTCTAAAAGTAGCCCTAGCCTGACCTGTGGTTCAGTTTTTTAATCTCACCTACTTGGATGATGTAGAGAAAGTATACAAGAGAGACAGAAAAGACTGAGACAGAGAAAGAGCCACAGAGACACACAATGAAAAGAAACAAGGAGAGAGACACAGCCAGCCTGAGCAACTTAGCAAGACCGTGTCTCACACTAAACAAAGTATTGCCCAAATGTGATTGATCACCTGTAATCCCAAGAAGTAGAATCTCAAGAAGTAGAAGCTGGAAGTTCAGGATATTGAGGCCAGCTTGAGCTTATGAGACTTTGTTTCCTAAAAATCGCAAAAGTTAAGAAGAAAAACAGGAAAGGAGAAAGGATTTTAAATGTGGTAAAACGTTTCCTTCATTCATATGAGGCCCTAGTTTCAATCCCCAACAACACCAAAAGGAACAACATGTCACTACATCCGTATCTATCATCTTGCAAAAAAAATTAGTCCAAGTGGATAAAAAAAACCTCAAAATAAAAGCAGATACACTAAAACTAATACAAAAATTAAAACATGATACACACACACACACACACACACACACACACACTCTAAACACAGAAGGTAAAGCACAGGCATAGAAATTTCAAAACCATGAGCTGAAGAAGTGACTCGCTGAGTAAGGGCACTTGTTGTCAAGCTTGACAACCAGTATTTGACCCTTCAGATGGACATAGTGGGAGGAGAAAATCACCTTCTGCAAGTTGACCCCTAACCAGCATCAAGCTATGGCAGAAGCATCCCCACCCGCACATATCCATACACAAATAAATGTGCCTAAAATTTTGGACATAGATTTCAAAACTAGACAACTCGAAACACTATAGGTCTAATGGCGTAGACATTCAAGACCAAATGATGTAGAAAAGGCAAGGCTCCCTGTAGATTCACACAGAAGCTGGATGAGAAAAGGGAGACTACCAACATGATGCTTGGGAGGGGACCACAGAGTGCTCTGGATATTTTGCAATGTTGTGGGAAGAGGTAATGATCTATGTATGACAATGCACACAGCATCTTTGATGTTTTCTGAATGGACAGATACCTGCAGTGAAGAAGCATGGACACTGCTGTGACAGCACAGGGGAGACAAAGCCTTTCCCCCTTCCTTCCCTGCTGGCTGTGGCCCATTCCCCTACCATTTAGCACTCATGCTCTTCTGCTGGGATTCCTGTAGCTGTTAACAAGTCTGTCTTCCTTTGCCCTTCATTTATTTATTTAGCTGACAATTAGGGAACGTTCCTACGCTGTCAGCATGCAGAAAGGGATGTCACTGAAAGGAACATCCAAGAAAGGAACCACCAGCTCTGGGGTTATGGTAGCATGCCTCTGATACCTAGAAGTAGAAAAATAGAAGCAGATGGAGCAGGAGCCTGAGTCTAGCCTGAAGCCCACGAGACTCTATCTAAAACAATAATACAAATAAAAATAAAGAAAAGCCTACCTGCACACTTATAAAAGTAACTTTATTCCCCAGACGTAACTGTTGTCTCAGAGGTTTGCTGATTCCTGGTCTGATGAGCTAGGCTTAGTCCTGGAAGCTCCCGGCTACTGTACAATCTAATTTAAAACTAGAATATTTTCAGCCTTTGGGACTTACTGCTGAATAAGATCACCATTTCTAGGTCTTTTTGAACTGTGGCTGGCTGATTCTGTAATACTAGGATCACTGGACCCTCAGAGACCACCAGGACACGACTTGATGCAAGAGCAAGAGAGCTTTATTACAAGAGTGAGCAAACTCGGGACCCAAGTCTCACTGACAGAGCAGTAGAGAAGTGGGAGCCTGAGCCCTGAGTGAGCAGAGTTTTTAAAGGGAAATATTGTAAGCAGGCGGTTTCCATGACAGCAAGCAGGGAGCTAACATGTTTCCATGAGAGAAAGCAGGGGGGTTCATGCCTTGATGTTACAGAATTGGGTAAAAGCCATAGGGGAGAGGTGACCGTTTACAGAATCACAATTGCCAGGGAGATTGTCTCTATTTTTTTACTAAACATTTATTTTGTGCTATTTCCTGGAGGCTGTTGCTTGCAGAGCTACTTTTGTTTTCTGCCAGGTGCACATTCTGTGATATTTCCTGGTACCTGACTTCAGCTCCTGGTCAAGATGGCTCCTTATTTCAAAATGGAGTCACCCAGGCTAATTTAAACTCTTCAGTTCAACTCAGCCGTTCTGGTTTAAACTCCCCTCCCAGCTGACTGATTCAATCTGGCTTCTCTCAGTTTCTCACTGAGTTGCTTTTCTTAGCTTCAAACTAACTCTAGCAGTCTGTTCTAATATTCAGGCTCCTTCTCATTCTCTACATCATTTTGTCTTCACCTGTGTCTAGCTTGCTCTCTCTTCAACCTCTCTCTGTAAAACTCTCCCAGTTAAAAACTGCCTCTGAATTCCATAAACTTAACTGCTGATAATTCAAATCCACTGCATTGCCTCTTAACTCATTGACTCAACGTAATTTTCTGGAAAAACAACAACAACTACAAATTAAAAAAAAAAAAAAAAAAAAAAAAAAAAACAGACGAAAAACACTAGAACTCAGAGATCTGCATGCTTCAGTCTCCTGAGTGTTAGGTTTAAAGGAGTGTACCACCACACCTGGACCTAAGCTTTTCTTTACCTGAAACTTGCTCTATACTGGCCTGGCCTTGAACTCAGAGACCTGCTTACCTCTGTCTCTTGGGATGAAAGGCCTGTCTGTATTTCTGCCAGAGAAGGCACATTGCTATATAAAATCCCTCAACACAAAGTGGTGGGAAAGTTGACAGAGAAATCTGTAGAAATATGACCTGACTTGGCCCTTTGTGTTCTCAGGACCTGTCACCCAAAAGTGACAGGATTAGGGGGGCTGAAAGCTTGGTCTGTCTGACAACCCAGCCTAGGTTTCCCAGAGCAGGCAGTCCCCTCCCTTGCCATGGAGCACAGACAAGAGCATGGAGGCAATCGCTTAGGCCTGGGGATATGAAGGGCTTAGGTAGCAGTCAGAGGAAACTCCCCTGGCTTAAATGCAAGCACAGTCACAAATTGTTTGACTCTTTCTGGAGGAGTCTTCATAGGGCCTGGCTCACTGGAGTCTTACTGATAACTGTCTCTGTGGGGCATATGCAGGTTTAGTATCCCAGAAGGCCTGCCCTGAGAGTCTGTGCCAAAGCCCAGCAATCTGGATGTCCACATGCCCCTCTGGTGTTTCATGTACAGTCTAGAGATATATCTGCTCTGAGCTGAAAAAATCACTCTTGAGAGCAAAAGGTTTGAAGAGTTTAAGTTAGCCTGGGTGACTCCAGTTTGAAATGAGGAACCATCTTGACCAGGAGCTGAACTCAGGTATCACAGAATGTGCCCTTGGCAGAAAACAAACTTAACTTTCCTAGAAAATAGAGACAATCTCCCTGGCAACAATCAATAAGAATCTGTTGGAAAAATTCTCCCCAGAGTTCCAGATGTACTTTAGAAGAATGGCAATTGTGATTCTGTAGAAGGTCACCTCACCTCTATGGCTTTTACCCTATCCTGTCATGTCAAGGCATGAACACCCCTGCTTGCTCTCATGGAAACTGCCTGCTTGTCCTTTTTCCCTTTAAAAAACCCTGCTCAAAAACAAAACAAAACAAAACAAACAAACAAACAAACAAACAAAAGACCTTGCTCCCTCAGCGCTCTGGATCCCACTTCAGTGAGACCTGGGTCCCGAGTTTTGCTTTCATAATGAAGCTCTCTTGCTCTTGCAGAGAGTCATCTCCTGGTGGTCTCCGAGGGGCCCGTGGTCCTGGCATAACAGGTTCTGTGCACACAGATGACTACTGGAGAACCAGAGAAAGTTAAACACGCAGATTTAAGCTTCAAAGACATTGACTAGTCTCCCAGCAGGCATGGTGAGAAAAGACGTGGTTTACAGTCTGATGAGCATTTGCAATTTGTAGAGGCAGGTTTCACCCGTATCACCCAGACATTATGTTTGTTTATCCAATATGCTTTTCGCCTAAATCTTGAGCATTGCTTCTGAATTTATTAAATCTAACACCATGAGTGATGTCACCTGTAGATTACAACAGCCTAGGCAACTTCTCTATTATCATAGGGCCTAAGGAAACCCTACCTCAGTCATTCTCCCAGACCTTAAATCGTGAGCACTCTTTCTGCATCAACATTGCCTATCTTTATGGGAGATTCCATATTTCCTTTAAAAGAGGTTCCATATAAACATGTCTTGACCTTTGTTGTACACAGGGGAGTGAGCTAATACTTTCTTTTTCCTAAAGAGTGCTGTGTTTAAATGTGACTAAAATAAAGGACCTGATGTCAGACTCTAGAAGTATGAACCAGTTAAGGACAGCTAATTCAAGATGGACAGAGTTTCTTTGTTGTCTCTTCCTGGATCGTTTTGCTTCTGGCCATAAAGCCTTCAGGGACACCTGTACATCTCAGTCTCTGGGAATCCCATGTGTTTCTGAGACCAAAGTAAACTAAGAATAGAAGAGAACCTTCATTCCTCTGATATTCAAATAAGTCTTTCAACTCTGGAGTACCCCAAAGAGTTGATCTGCACATTCTTTGGAAACATTCCTGGAGGTTACAGTGAGGTGAGAAGGAGGTAGACTTGGTTTTGGAAATTTGTGGCTAGCACAGTGGTGTGTGTGTGTGTGTGTGTGTGTGTGTGTGTGTGTGTGTGTTTCAGGTTGGCTTGATTTTTTTTTTCAGTACTGAAGGCTGAACCCAGGGATCTGAGTATGCCAGGCTGCACTCTACCATGGGTATGAATATTAATCCCCTTCTTCTGTGCCACATCTGTTGTCTCCTCCATAACTCAAGTTTCCCCATTTACTCAGTAGAAAGACTAATAATGGTACCTATGTCAAAGGGTGACTCTGAGGACTGAGAGACATGATGGAGAGTTGTTTAGACTGGGATGTAATGGGCTACACAGTGAGATTTGAGGTCTGTTTGCTCTTGTCTGGTGCTGAAGAAGAGGACAGTGGTGGGTAGAAGGCATTTCATGGAGAAAGAAGCTGCCTCCCTGAATTAAGGAAGATCAGAAAGGTAGGGTAGAGCTCACAATCCCTGAAACCAGAGGAAGACCTTCCCTTCTCTGAGAAAGAGAGAGGGGAGGGGAGGAGAGGAGGGAGAGAACTGGCATTGGGCTGTAAAGTATTAAACAAATGAATTTTTAAAAAGAGCAAAGCGTTGGAAATTGCATTTTTAATCATAATAAAACACATTTTTTTCCAAAACGGTCTTTAAAAGGGTAGTCGATATAAAAAGCGAGTACTCTAACCAAATTTTATAAAACAATAACAAGAATATGTAAAATCCAAATAAGAAAGGCAAAATCAAAACAACCAACAAAAAACACCAACAACAAAGAAAGAAAACCAAAACCAAAACCCACAGAGAAAATGATGCTCAGCAGCCTTCTCTCACTGCAGATTTAGCAGGACACACCCACAGCCTGTGGCTGGTCTTGAACCCTTAGTGGCAAAGGAGACACCAGTTCTCTCAAGGGGTGTTGTCACAAAAGCAAAGGGACTCAGACCCAGAAGCAGCCTGGCTGGCTCACTGGCTAGATAGAATCAGGGCCTGTTCACACAAGGGAAACCCATTCTGAAGAGGACTATTCCTCCCAGAAAGTCCGTGTTTCCTGGGGCTCAGCAGGTGGCTCCTGGTGCAGCAGCTCCTTCTGCAGGAGGCTCTCCTCGGGGGCTATGGCCAGGTCCAGTTCAAGGCGCAGCTCTTCAGACCTGTGAGAGGAAGGCAGTTAAGAGCTAGGCCTGGTAGGGACCTGCCATCTCAGCCTTCAAGCTGCTACCTCCCATCACCTCAACTGTGCTGGACAGTCAACACTGATCTCCTAACTGAAGTCATTGTAATCCCAAGAAAGAAGAGTCACACAATATCTGGGTCTACAAAATGTTTCCATTTTACTGGCAGGTCAGAATTGGATCTAGGAACTGGATGTTCTCTGTTCTGCTGCGAAGACTAGCACTTTCTCCTACAGTCCAGGGGCATCATTATTTAAAATCACGGACCCTAATAATCAGATCGAAATAGAAGTTATTCATGATGACTCTCTGATGGATCACATCATTTTACAGAGAGAAACAATACAGCCTTGCAACTTGGGCACCTGAACAAGGTCATGAGGCTGGCTCATTCCTCCTGCTCAGAAAGAGCTTGTGTGCGGAGGCTCCTCCTCCTTGCACCCAAGCATTATGCATGATGGAGCCTGTCATGCCGGAGCAGCATTTCCTGAGTTGTGTGCCTGCCAACAATGGCCCTGCACAGGCTCTGGCACCACACTGAAAGCTCTGTTTTCCTAGGGACTAGAGGTGGGCAGACTGCATGCTGGCTGTCTATGGGAGTGTGTTACAGAACACTCCCATCAAGGTTCTGATCATCCCTGTAGCAGAGACATCTGCCTGGCTTCATCCTGGAAACGCCTTAACCTAGTCTCTGCAGAGAACCCTTCTCACAGAAATGGGTAAACACCGCAGAGATCAGGGGATGTTCCTGAATAAAAATAAAATTTTAGCCTGGTGTGGTATGCAGCCCTTGAGATCCCATCACTTGGGAGGGAGAGGTCTTCAGTTGTCATGAATTTAAGGACAGCCTGCTAGGAATTTACAAAAGACTCAGAAGGTGTCAAACATCTTGTTTCCTGGCTAGAAGTTCCTGTTGACTGGAGCAGCACAATACTTTAAGGTGTTCTTTCCCAGGAGTGGCTCCTAGCCTTGCTGGTGAGCAAAAGCCCATAAAGACAGAGACAGAAAATCCAAGAAGAGGGGACCCAGATGGTTTCACCTTCTCCTCCCAGCCTGGACTCCTACCTCATCTGGAGCTCCTCAAATTGATGCTGCAGCCTTAAGGCTCAGTCCTGGAAGGCCAGCTGCTTCTGCTTCCTGGCGTTCCGCAGGGGCTTCTCCAGTCTTTCCCGCTCCTGCTCACTACAAGCTGGTGTTCAGTGCAGGGTTGCACACAGGCGTGCGCACACTGTCATACAGGGGCAAGCACACACAGAGGACCCAGAGCTTGCTGGCCAGCCAGGACAGCCAGAACAGCAGCTTCAGGGCAAGGAAGAAACCCTGTTGCAAGGTAGAAACTGGCGTGAAAGATGCCCAATGGCCTCCTCTAGCCAATGCACACTGCGTGATTGTCCACCCTGCCCAGAGGCTTCATGCTAGAAGAGCATGGAGTTTAGACTCCGCACACAAGCTCTTTCAGAATGGTCTCACAATTCTGTTATCCATCCCTTGGGGACTAAACTAGCTGTGAGGAGCTTGCTCTGCTTAGCCAGACATGTTGAGGTGGGTAGAGAATTTTTTCCTTTGAAGTCTCTAGACTCTGACCTCATCAAACTGTCAAAAGTCCTCCACATTTCCCTTGTCATCTAGGCAGCTCCAGATTATAAACACTCCAAATAACTCCCAGAAAACAGGGCTGAGAAACTCTAATTCAGGCATCTGTCCGTGTGAACTAAGAGCTGGGCAACAGAGGAGACCACGTTGGAGTGAGGAAGAATGGAGGAGGCCACACGATATCCAAATGGATGACAATGAGAAGCACTCATCTGGCATTACTACTAGGCTCTTCTTTTTGCCAGCTGCTTCCTACCTGTGATGTCACATGACCCTGCCAGGGCAAACAGCCACAGGACCCAGAGGGCACCAATGATCTGGGTACACTGCACTCCGGCTTTCCAGAGAACATCTAATCGTGGGGTGTCTCATTCCCCATGCTGCTCTTTGGACTGCGCCTTCAGCAGAACAGCAGGGTATGCCTGCCAGTAACTGACATTCTCACACTAGGCTCATTTCCCAGAGTACTTGTGCATTGACAGAGAAAAGAACAGTCATATTGCATGAGGTGGGCGGGTGGTGGGTGTGTCGATTAGCGAGCAGGGTGATAGGTGAAAGTTCAGGTGTATAGATAAGTCCAATGGGCAAATGGTCCCTGACCTTGGACAGTTCCTGGGTCTGGAGGTCGCAAGTCTCCTCCTCTTGGTCCTCACAGATCTGCTGCAGGTCCACCAACTGGTGCTGCAGCAGGGCCCAATCCTCTTGCACTTTCTTGTTTTCCTGCCTCAGCATGTCCACCTTCCTCTTCAGCTGAGTCTGCTCCATCAGGAGCCGGCTGTGGAGATTGCTGGAAACACCGTCTGAAGAGTAAGCTTCTGCCGGCCTCCTCCTACACCCCCTACCCCGCCAGCCTGCTCTTGCCCTCACTACCTTCAGGACTCCATGAACACCAAGAGGCCCAACATTTCCATGAGGACGTAAGGAGGAGCCCAATACCACCATGCCTGCTGTACTAAGAAGACCATGAAGAGAACAGCTAATTCATCAGAGAATAACAACTACTGAAGTTCCACAACACTAACAGGGTTCCCTGTCCCTCCAAAAGAAAGAGGAGTCTCCACCTGTCCCTTCCTGTACAAGGAAATGGGGAAACATCAAAAACTTGATGACAAGTGCCCTCAAGGTAGGAAAAGAGAACCAAGGGGCACCTTCTATCTACCTGTTCCACAACACTCAGCTCCGTAAAACCTTGTCTGAGTCCCAGAGGCCCAGGGACCTGGCTGACATGGCTGATCAGCCCTCCATCCTCAAGCATTGTTGTCACACGCACTTGTGGCTAGGCTCCGTGTGTAACAGCAACCATTAACTTATGAAGCATTGGAAACCCAGGTCATGCAGAAAACAAAAGCGGTCCTTTCTCATCTTCTCTTTGCTATTGCTTTTGTATTTGGTGAGGCAGGGTCTCCTGTGGCACAGGCTGGCCTCAGCATCCCTGTGTGGCCAAAGAGGACTTGAACTGATCCTCCTGCCTCCACTTTGCTAGCTTTTCTAACTGCCACGTGTTCACCTTTCTGAGACTTTCCTGACTTTCATTTCGACCTCCTGTCTAAGGTCCATCAGCTGACCCTTGAAGGACTCTCAG
This sequence comes from Meriones unguiculatus, assembly GCF_030254825.1. Lineage (NCBI taxonomy): Eukaryota > Metazoa > Chordata > Mammalia > Rodentia > Muridae > Meriones > Meriones unguiculatus. The sequence goes on along the minus strand of NC_083365.1, from coordinate 224,055 downwards.
TCAGCTCACAGCTAGTTGTATCATGGCTAGATGGAGTGTGTGTGTGTGTGTGTTTTTGTGTCCTCCTTAAGGTTTGGGTGTCAAGTCCCACAAAGAATCAAGTGTTTGAACATTGTTCCAACCAGGTGGCACCAGGTGGAGCAAACTGTGGACCTTGGGCAGTGGGCCTAGCAGGACGAGGTGGCTCCCTGGGCATCACTGGGGACAGACACTTGAGTGTAACCAGCTTCCTCAGGCCCCTACTGCCCCATTGCTCAAGACCAGCTTCCCTGTCCCTGGAGGACAGAATGTGAGGGAACCCAGGGGGATGTGCCTAGGGATCGTTGGTCCATTTCTTGCTCTGACACCACAAGGAGCCATTGTGACACCTATCCACTTAAGGCTCTGGCTGAGCCTGCTTCCTGTCTTACAGAGCAGAAGCTCTTGGTTGGAGAGAGACTGGACTTCTGCACTCTTGACAGATTATACTCGCATTTTCACAAGCCGTTTTGACCACCATACAGTAAGTTCCTTCTGTTCTCTAACCTACAATATTTTATTATGTTCGTTTACTAAACACAAACTCTCCGTCTATTCCCTCCCTCACACACTCACACCATTCTCCACTCCCCCTGTCTTATACAGCAGAAGCTCTTGTTGGAGAGCGACTGGACTTCTGCGCTCCGCTCCTGACACACATACTTGGACTTACTAAGAACTTACTATACAATGGTAAGTTCCTTCTGTTTTCCGTCTTAGAACATTTTATTATGTTTATTTAATAAACAGACACTCTCTTCCAGTTCATGGGATGGACCCTCTCGGTTTTAAAAGAAAGATTTATTTGGGGGTGGGGTAGTCTGGATAGATGGCCTGTCACTTTAAGAGCATGTACTCCTGGAACTAGGTTTGATATCCAGCACTTCCGTGCCAGATCATAACTACCTGTAGGATCTGACGCCCTCATGTGAATAAGGAAAGATATTTCACTATTGACGTGATGTGTAGTAGCAGTGAGTGCACTTGTGTGTGGGTGTGTGCGCACGTGTATGGATGCCCTCAGAGGGCAGTGGTGTAGGATCTCCTAGAGCTGGGATTGGAGCAATTGTGAGCCACTTGACCTGGGTCCTGAGAACCAAATATAGGTAGGTCCTCCGCAGAGCTAGTTGTACCTGGACTCGCGGGCTGTCTCCCCAGCCCGGACACGCTGGGTTTCTGGGGTGTCTGTTGTCCTATATACTTCTCTTGCATCTAATTTTATTAGTGCCTGCTCTCCCACAGTACACGTGAGCTCAGGGTTAGAGGATGACTGTTCTTTCTTATCAGTGGCTCTTAGTTTCTAGACTCCTTTTGGTTTGTTCTTCCAGTTTGCAGTTGATTCCTGTCAAACCAATCTATCCTATTTTGCTCTACACTGCTTTGGAACATATTTCATTCTTGTCTCTCTAAGCATTTAAGTATCCAGTTAGGCGGTCTGAAATGTGTGTGACCTCTTTCTTCCTTCTTTTCCTAGTCTTTTGGAGGTAGGAATTCATAGCTCTAAATACTCTCCTAGTGCCTGATTTTAACTCTGTCAACTTTCTCATTGAAAGTTTGGTTCTAGCCGCATGAAGGAGGAGGGCCTGGCTCTGAAGCAGGGCGTGAAGGCCTGCTCCTCTGTGGAGGACCCCTTCAACACCTATTATAAGATGATGAGAACTCTGGGACACGGACATTTTTCCGAAGTTAAAATGGCGTTCCATGTGCCCACTGTGACCTGTGTGGCTGTAAAAATCCTTAGAGATAAGAAGTACAACGCGATTTTTAACAATGAGATCACCATTATGAAATCCTTGAACCATCCAAATATCGTCAGGCTATTTCACGTGGTGGAGACAGCAGAGACCACCTACCTGGTGATGGAGCACGCCTCTGAGGGAGAGCTGCTGAGGCACATCCTGGAACGGGGGCCTTTAGAGGAGATTGAGGCCCAAAGGATATTCACACAGATCGCACGTGCTGTGGATTACTGTCATGATAACCGAGTTGTCCACAGAGACATTAAAGCCACAAACATCCTGTTGGACTGCAGAGGGAACTCCAAACTGATAGATTTTAGTCTCGCTGTCAAAGTGACTCCTGGGCAGAAACTGCGGGGTTTCTGCGGCACTGGGCCCTATTGTGCCCCAGAACTCTTTGCACAGCACGAATATGAAGCTTATCCCGTTGATGTGTGGTGTTTGGGGGTTCTACTCTTCCTCATGGTGTCTGGACGTTACCCTTTCCAGGCCAGTTCGTTTGCAGGCATGAAGAACGAGGTCACCTCGGGCAACCTTCAAATTCCTCACCATGTGTCCATCAATTTTTCCAATGTCATCCTCGATCTACTGAGAATCAATCCCGGCAGGAGGCCCACCATCAAGGACATCATGAGGTGCCCCTTGATCAGGACCGGTGAGGCACGTTCGCCACCTATAGTGTCTACCCATAGTGTCCCAGGCACCCCAAGCCCTAGCATTGTCGGGACCATGAGAGTCATGGGCTATAAGCCAGAAGAGATCATTGAGTCTCTCAGAGATAACAAATACAACGAGGTGATGGCAACTTACCTTATACTGCAACACCAGTCACCTGGGGGAGACTGTGGCCACAACCAGGTGAATCCTGTGAAACCCAGGCAGCCGGGCACCGTCCTCCACCTGACAGAGCCTCACACTTTTCCCGGAAGCCTAAGGAGAGCTGAGCCTGTTCCCTACAGCTCCACCTTGCCATCGAAGGCCCAGGAAAGAGAGGAGGAGCGTTATTCCAGGCCCCTTCCCAGATGCCATAGCATGCCTGCCACCCTGCGCTGCCAGCCAGACGCACATCCTCTCCACCTATCCCACCTGGGCTGTCCTGTTGCTAAGTCCCTCAAGGGCAGCATCCTGGAAATGACTGTTTACTTCTCACAGTTTGACTCACGTGACAGCCTCACTAAAAGTGACCATCCATCTCGGGCTCTCTACAACGACTTTTCTGCACCGGCCCGGAATGAGACCACAAGTGACCCAAAGAGCACTATGTCATGCAGTCATCAAGAGGAACACTGGAGTCTCCTGGAGGAAGAGGACAGTTCAAGCTCCTCCTCTGAGGATTTATCGGTGATGACGACCATCGAAGAGGAAAAGACCCTAACACCGGAAGATATCGATGAAGAAGAAGCACTGGTTTCCCTGAAAGAGAGCATCACCAAGGAGGACACCAAAACACCAATAGAGATCGAGGAGGACACCATCACACCAGATACCATCACACCGATAGAGATCGAGGACGAGGACACCACACCAAAAGAGATTGAGGGGGACACCACACCAGAAGAGATCAAAGAAAACACCATCACACCAAAAGAGATCGAGGAGGAGGACACCATCACAGTGAAGAAGATCGAGGAGGAGGAGGAGGAGGAGGAGGAGGAGGAGGTGGAGGACACCATCACAGTGAAGGAGATCGAGGAGGAGGAGGACACCATCACAGTGAAGGAGATAGAGGAGGAGGAGGACACCATCACAGTGAAGGAGATCGAGGAGGAGGACACAATCACAGTGAAGGAGATGGAGGAGGAGGAGGAGGAGGACACCATCACAGTGAAGGGGATTGAGGAGGAGGAGGACACCATCACAGTGAAGATCAAGGAGGAGGGCACCATCACACTGAAGATCGAGGAGGAGGAGGAGGAGGAGGAGGACACCATCACAATGAAGATCGAGGAGGAGGGCACCATCACACTGAAGATCGAGGAGGAGGGCACCAGCACACTAAAAGAGATCCAGGAGGAAGACACCATCACACTGAAGATCGAGGAGGGCACCATCACACCAAAAGTAATCGAGGACACCATCATACCAGACACCATCACAGCGATAGAGATCGAGGAGGAGGACACCATCATGCCTGCAGAGACCCCGGAGGACACCATCACACCTGGCCAGCCTCAGGACGCTGGCACCACTTCCCCCCGCAACCAGCGTCAACGCTGGAAGCGGGTGAAGAAGACAATCATGAACGGCCTCAGACACCTGTGCTGCTGCTGCCTGCCACCCGCTAAGACAAAGACCACCTCATGTAAGAACATGACTCCAATGAAAAGGGACCGAGAAGTCACCCTCAGCACCAGGTGAGTGCATTTCCTTCATTTTATTCACCTTTCCTCTGTCCTTTGTAAGTAATGAGAATTTGCACACTGTGCCACACCTATGAACTTAACAATCTCTGTCACTTGAGAAAGACCAATCCCATAGAAATCTCGGAAATGTGACTTCAGGCTTGTTGAGCAACAAGTGGACTGTATGCATATGCTGATAAAGCAGGGAAAGGAGCAGTTGGGGCTTGGGCAATGGCAGCAGAGATTGCTTAGAGACCAGTAGGGCACTTTGATGCTGCAGGGCCAGCACAGAAAGTTCTGTGTGCTTCAAAGTCAGTAAGAGTCTCCTACCTGTGTCTTTTTGCTTTGAAGTCCTGAAGAGGACAAGCCCCAGCTCCATGGCTTGCGGGCCAAGGGTTGCGGATCAGCCTGGATGAGATGTGGAAAGCCTCTCAGGCCAGATGTCCAGGAGCCAGTGTGGTCACAGGAGCCTTCTGCACAGGGCCCACCCCAGTGCAGATCTGTCCAGGTAAAATCCCAGGCAGGAGGGGCTGGCTTTCCACTGGGCCTTCATCAGAGGGGAAGAGCTGAGGTGCAGAGGTGCCCTACTGCTCTATGTGAGAGCCCTTACCCTCTCCCCCAGCCTGCATAAACATCACAGATTGCCCTCTGGGTAGTGATTGTCCTTTACTCCCTGATTCTTGGCAGGAAACATAATCTTTTCTACAAGGTGAGACTCCTCTCCCTAGTAAGAGGAGTTTCCAGTTTCCAGTATCCCTGTCCCACCTACCCCAATACACCATCATACCAGACACCAGCACACTGAAATTGACCAAGGAGGACACCATCATACCATACACCATCATACCAGACATGATCACACTAAAAGCGATCGTGGAAGAGGACACCATCACACTAAAGAAGATCGAGGAGGAGGACACCATCACACTGAAGAAGATCGAGGAGGAGGAGGAGGACACCATCACACACACTGAAGGAGATCGAGGAGGAGGAGGACACAATCACACACTGAAGGAGATCGAGGAGGAGGTGGAGGAGGACACCATCACACACACTGAAGGACATTGAGGAGGAGGACACCATCACAGTAAAGAAGATTGAGGAGGAGGAGGAGGACACCATCACACTAAAGAAGATGGAGGAGGAGGATACCATTACACACACTGAAGGACATTGAGGAGGAGGATACCATCACACTAAAGAAGATCAAGGAGGAGAAGGAGGACACCATCACACACACTGAAGGAGATCGAGGAGGAGGACACCATCACACACACTGAAGGAGATCGAGGAGGAGGACACCATCACACACACTGAAGGAGATCGAGGAGGAGGACACCATCACACACACTGAAGGAGATCGAGGAGGAGGACACCATCACACTAAAGAAGATGGAGGAGGAGGACACCATCACACACACTGAAGGAGATCGAGGAATAGGACACCATCACACACACTGAAGGAGATCGAGGAGGAGAGGACACCATCACACACACTGAAGGAGATCGAGGAATAGGACACCATCACACACACTGAAGGAGATCGAGGAGGAGGACACCATCACACACACTGAAGGAGATCGAGGAGGAGGACACCATCACACACACTGAAGGAGATCGAGGAGGAGGACACCATCACACCAGACACCATCAAGTGAAAGAGACCAAAGAGGAAGAGACCGAGGAGGACACCATCACACCTGGCCAGCCTCAGGACGCAGGCACTGCTTCCCCCCGCAACCGGCATCAACGCTGGAAGCGGGTGAAGAAGACAATCATGAATGGCCTCAGACACCTGTGCTGCTGCTGCCTGCCACCCGCTAAGACAAAGGCCACCTCATGGGAGAACATGACTCCAATGAAAAGGGACCGAGGAGTCACCCTCACCACCAGGTGAGCGCATTTCCTTCATTTTATTCACTTTTCCTCTGTCCTTTGTAACTAATCTCTCCCTAGTGATACAGTTTCCAGTCTGCCTGTCCCACCTGTCCCAAGATGGGTTCCCAGGTTGAGAATTGAGGCCTACAAGCAGCCGGATGGGAATTCTTTAGAAGGAGCCTCCTGCCATCCTTTTGCAAGAGCCCCGCACCCACACACATGCCAAAGCCATCACAGGTTCCAGTGCTTGAGTCCTCAGACCCAACTCAGAACAAAGCCTGGAAACCTCACAGGCTGGGAGTAACTCCAAAGGCAGCTGTGCCCTCTCTTGACACCAGTCCTGCCCTAAGGACTCACCTCTTGTGTATCTATGCTTGCTCCTTCAAGGCGACCATTCACATTGGAGCCCACACTCCCCACCACATGCCCCACTGTGAGGGTCTAACTAGAGACTCTCTGTTGGAGGAGCAACCTGCTGTGTCCCTGCCTCATGGCATCCTCAAGCCTCTACCTCGTGTATGCACTCAGCTGGACAGATCTTAAGGCTGCCTCCATTTCTCCAAGCCTCTGCACCTGCACAGTTAGTTAATCAGCCTTGCACAGCCTTTGGGGAGAGATCTGGGAAGCCTTATCTTTCCATCCTAGTATCACATTGATAAGACATTTGTTCTTTCTCCCTAGACTGTCCAACAACTGTCAGCGTGAGACACAGAGAAGTCTGTGTGTCTGACCATGTACGGTCCATCCATCCTGGTGCTTCCCTGAATTTGAATGCAGGACAAGGCTCAACAGTCTTGAAAGGAAGGATTGTCATGCTATTGGGATAGCCTCTATCCCCATAATGTACTTCCACATCCGAAACACTCTGAGCAACTCTGAGCCCATAGGATGGACACTTGATATGGCAGATGGATGTGTTTTATTTTGCAGAATTTGGAAAACAAAGGTATGTACTCCATACCATAGATGTATACCCAGGGTTTCAACGGGCAGCTGCTTTAAGTGCTGAAAGGGCTGATTGTGTAATTGCACATTTATTAGAAATAGTGGAAATTTGGGGGACACCTTCACACATTAAGACTGATAATGAACCTACATATATATGTAGTAAGATGAAGCAATTCTTTGCCTATTATACTAAATAATTATACAGGCTGGGAGTGACTCCATATGTTTCTATATGCCAAACAACTCTTTCTACACATTGAGAGTCAGCAATTATATTAAGATTCAGGGAAATCTACTAATACCATAAAGATTACATACAATTCTGATTTTGGAACTGATTTTTGAATTGAGGTATATGGGCTTTCTATCACCTGGCTTTTTTTCCCCCCCCCCCCTGTGGTGCAAGTCTTTTATCTCTCACTCCCAAGTGGCTATCTGAGTTTGAGGTCATAACTACAGAACAGCCAGGGCTACACAGAGAAAGCCTGTCTTTAAAAACCAAACAATCAAAAAGCCGCAGTTTTCCATCTGTAAAATGGGGACCCTTGTAGGATTCTTAGCAGGAATGCAGCCCTGGAGGTTTGCAAAGCTGTTACAAAGGCTTTGGGATTTATTTTCTCTTGTCAGGGAAACCAGAGTTCAAGTCTTCGCCTATTGCTCAGCAGGCACCACCCACTGTCTTTGGCTGAACTAGTTGAATCCTGTGAGGTTTTCCCAACCAGCCTTAGGGCTGTGCTCACAAATCCCACATCCAACCGTGTGGTGGTTGGTAGGGCTTAGCAGAGCATCCGGGTATTTCCTGCCCCTACCCTGAACCCCACAAACCCCAGAGCAAAAGGAACACTGGCAGCAGCTGAGCACGTGCTTCCCTCCCTGATTCTGCTGAGACTGTTTTTAGGATTTCACTGCTTCTAAAGAACAAGTTAATTTTCCCTTTTTGCATCAAATATGGAAAGGAATTACCCACTCCCTCAGCTTCACACCTTCACACGTAAATGTCTCCTTTCCCTCTCTACCACCAACTCCGTAGCCGTCCTCAGCTTGATTACTTCCATCCCTCTCCATCTATCACCTGCACCATCTCCATTCCTCCACCAATTCCATCATCTCTGCCACTTCTATTACTGCCACTGACCTCTCCGTTTTCAGCTCCCACATCATCTTCATGGCCTCCATCACCTTGACAACCTCCACCATCTGCATCAACCCCATCACCCATACTGTCTCTATCACCTAGATAAAACCTACCAATTCTATCAACTATACCCTCTCCGTCATCCCAGCCAACTTTACCACCCACAATTTTGTCATCCCCACCATCTCTAACTATTTCCGCCATCTCTGTCCCTGTCTACCACATGGTCAGTCCCTACCACTGGTATCAACACTTGACCAAATACCTCCAACTCCATCTGGAAAAATGCAATCATCTCTATCCTGTATACATCTCCATAATTACGACTCTCCTTCACCTTGACCATTTCACGCCCTCAATTCTGCCACCTCCACCATCTTTTTCACCTGCTCTGCCTCTACTGCTTCTACCACCACGGGCTCCTTCGTCTCTTTTTTTATATGTCGCCTACCCCTCCTCACCTATTCTGCCACCCACATTGAGGACAAGTCACCCATCCTCACCACGTCTTCCATAACTGCTCCTACCACCTCCTCTACCTACGGCACTGCCACCACCACCACCATCAGTGTCTCCTTCCGTCTGACTTCTACACCCTCATTCACTCCTGGTATCATTTCTACCACCTCCATCTCCTCCATCATTGCCTCCATCACCAGCTGACCACTAGGCATGGCTCCATCAAGCCTACCAAGAACTCTTAGTAACAAAATCCATCCAGATAGAAGAAGAAGACAGGAGAAGGCATGCAAATGAGCTAGGGTGCATTTGTGGAGGCCAGAAGACAAACTTTTGGAATCTGCCCTATCCTCCTGCCCTATCCTCCTAGGTGGATTCCAGGGATTGAACTCAGATTACCAGGCTCACACAGAAAGCTCTTTCCTCGGCTGGCTGACCCCAGCCATAAAAAAAATTTCCATTCCAGACTAGCAAGTATTTCTCCACAAAGGGCTGAAGGTTTAGGAGTCTGGTGTGGTGGCTCCGAGATGGAAAGGTCATTGGAAAGATTCGAATACAGTTCTTAACTGTGCAGTAGGGAAAACCCAGGCCCACTCTAGGACAAGCCTACACCCTCACTGGTGGGCCTCCAACAAATCAGGCCTGTTCATGCCTCCAAGCCTACTCAGGTTATCTCCTTCACCTCTTGGTTGGTTGAGCCCTCTCCCTGGCAGCCTCTTTTGAGCTCCAGTCTCAAGCAGCAGGACTGTGTGTGTCAGGTAGACAGGGCTCCCTGAGGGCAAAGGCATCTGTGTGGTCATCAACAGGGAGTACTGGGGAAATACTGGGCCCAGAACGGTCAAGCCTCCTCATCGACCAGATGTCCCTTTCCAGCCACCTCCAAGAGGTGATGGCTGCTTAGACAGCCATCCCATGCCCCGGGGGTTCTGACTTCAGCTTTCCCAGAAGTGTTGGCAGTTGCTCTGGTTCTGTGTGTCTGATGAGGACATGGAAATTTGCACTTCACATAGATTCCCTGAGTTGTGGTGGTTGAGAGCCTCAGCGGGTCTTCCTCATAGCCAGGGCGCTTTGCTATGGTGACTGTATAGTTTAATTTCTCTTCTGTCCCCAGTGACCTCGTCATCTGAGCTCCATGAGGACAAGAACTTGTAGCCATCCAGATATCCCGTGTGGTCAGCACAGAGCCTAGCCCAGATTGAATGAACATGCAAATCTGAAAAGAAAGGGATAGATGGTCTGTGTCCCTAAGCCTGGTACAGCTCCTTAGGTTTCCTTGGCACTGGGACCCTCGATCTCTGACAACACACACAGAAAAAAAAAAGTTTTCCTTTGGGGATTGGGAGGAAACCTCCAGGAGGGGCAGAGGTATGGCCCTGGAGCCCTGAGCTGGAGGAGACCCACCTGGCTTATTTTATCTGACTTATAAGCTGTCGTTCCATTTTGTTTGCATCAGTGTAGAACATTGGTGTCTCCCACATTTCTATCCCTCAGAGTCCTGGAGCACGCCCCTCTCTGTGCCACAGGCTGTGACTAGCTGGTAAAGGCCATGCAGGCTCATCATAAGCCTCCCCACCATCATTAGCAGGCATGTGTTGCACAAAGGTTGATGGGGCCTGTGTAGCCCCAGGCAGTTCCTCTAGTGGTGCACTTGGCTCCAGAGTCCTTTTGGCCTGTAGGGCTTCCTGTTCCTCCCCTCTGTCACAGGCAGGTGCTCTGAACCCCCTGCCCAGAGAGCAGTGAGGGGGGCAAGACCAGGGAAAGCCCTGTGTTTAGTTCCAGATCTGAGCACTTTCTTTCTCCCCTTGTCAGCGGCACTATTTGCTTCCCACGCGCTTCCATCTCTACCCATAAACACTGTTGTACAGCCAACTCTGCAATCCTCCCGAAACAGCACAACTGAGTGGCATTTCTAGTTTTACTATCTTAACCGCTTTTCTCTCAACCCCCTTCATATCCACTCCTAACTTTTCTACACCTTGTGTAATTGTTCAGTCTTTCTTCCAATCTTTTTTTTTTTTTTTAAGCAGAATATAGGAAGACAAAGCAAAAACAGAAAATCCCCTCTGGGAGCAATGTGGAAGAGAAGCTGTCAGCAGCAGCTGAAGTAAACCTTTTGCTCATATCCTGAGACAGTATATTCATTCCTTCGTACCCTGCTGTTTCCTCTATGGCATTAGAAACCCAGTCTCCTCCAAGCCTCTGTGGTGAAACGTTTTTCTCCATCTGCTACACTGTCCATCTCTGTCACTTCAAACTACTACATGCCACATGCTGAATGCCACACTTTCTTGCTCCGGGTCCCATATTTCTATCCCTCAGAGTCCTAGACCACAACCCTCTCCATGCTGCAGGCTGTTACCAGCTGGTAAAGGCCACCCCCAGAATGAGACAATTATCTAGTGTGGACAAACTATAGCCCAACTAAAATCCCAAACTTGGGATTAAAACAAAAACATATTTACATAACTGATCTTACAGTGAAACTAAAACCTTCATTAAAGGAGGAGGAGGGAAGAGAAGAAAAGGAGGGAGGAGGAGCAGGAGTCAGTGCTGGCCGCAACAGCAGCAAGCTGGAGATGATCCAGGCTGGAGATGGTAGGTTCCTATCAACAGGCCTCTTTGCAAAATCCTGGAAGACAGGCAGGGCAGCTGGTACACTCTAATACCTGAACAACTGCAGCTGCTTCTCTGCCCTCTCTAGGGTCATGTTTGTCCTGGGGAGAGGCACACTCTTCTACCCTCCCCACTTCTCTGCAAACACGTTTTGAATGGAATCTCCTCCTCCTGGGATCTAAGCCTCTGTCCTCCATCATGGTACTTTTGGCTTGACAGAGCTCTGTTGGTGACTCCCGTTCTTTCCCAGGCTGGCCTTCTAGTTCACTCTCACACCAATATTCTCAAGGCATTGCTGTGCCACCCAAACTCTTAAATAGTTCACAGGACCCTGAGGACATTCGGATGAAATGATCCTAATCCCGGGTTCCTCCTGTCCCTTGCTTCCATACAGAGACATTCTAGTCCTTTTCCATGCAAGTCTCACAAACTCTTACACTGTCAAGTTCCTTCTCACCCTGGACCAGTGTCCTGGTTTTCCAGCCTTCATTGGTCCAGCTGGTTTCTGTAGATTTCTCATCCTCTCCTCATAGAACTTGGTGAGGCCAAGATGGGTTTTCCTCTTTTGAGGCAGGAGAAAGTAAAGAAAAAGCCAGCTTAGACCAGTTAGACCAGTTCCCCTAATTATTTGTTTTCTGGATATAGTCATTCCCAAAATGCGGGTGCCAGAAGGTGTTACCTGAAAATAGCTTCATCGTCAAGCAAGTCTGTGAAACGGTTGAATCATCTTCATCCTACATATATTCTCCACTTCGTAAAACGATAACGCATTTATTTCATTACCAACTATTGCATAACAAACCACCCCTGAAGCCAGCAGCTTAGAACACAGGTAAAAAGCTGTCTCCTACTTTCCACGGGTCAGGATTCAGGGGAGACCCAGGCAAGGTGCCTGCTTTGGTCTCAGACACTGCAGTCCCCTGAAGACTTGGCAAGGCACTGGAGAATCAGCGCCCAAGTTACCAGTGTGGTGCCTGGGTTTCCTATGGTTGCCACTGGGTGTCCTCAGAGTAAGTGATCCAGGAAGAGGGGAGCCACAATATCTCATACCCGTGTCTCAAAAACCAGAGAGCATCAATTCTGCACAGTGACGTAAGCCATGTATGAGATACCTAGCTGGGAGGCGTGTGAACTCAGTGTGGGCAACTCTGGAGGTCGCCTCAGAGGGGAGCTAGTGCAATTCGCTATCAATGTGCTGGTTTGAAGGCACAATCGATGAATAAAACATTCCAGGATGCTGGAATTTCATGGTGTATGCTTTGGAGGAAAACTACCAGGATGGTCGGGTGGGGAGTGAAGGTCTCAGAGGCTCGTGAGCGGAGGCAACAGGTGTGCCTATCTAGAAGAGCCTAGAACTGGAGACAGACTTGCAGTGACTGCCAGAGTGGGTGAAGAAGCTAGACCTTGTGTCCTGTGGTGCCTGAGACTCAAACCCTTCGTTCTAGGAAGGCAAGCACAGACCTGTGGGACTGTACCTGATCGCTTGAGCCCTGTTTACTTCCTCAGTGCTTCATCAGAGATAGGCAGGGAAAGGCCAAGTTTACAGGCAGAAAGGAAGAGCTCATGTCCCAGGCTCCCTAAAACTTGGAGACGAGAAAATCTAGATGCCTGGGCCGGGCCAAGCCCTCAAGAACTCTGTCCAGCGGCATCGCGTGTCCAGATTTCCACCTTTGTGAGTAGCATTAAAACTAAGATCACTTGATGGCTCAGCTCACGAAGGCCTTGCTTTTTTCCCTGTTTTTTTGCACAAGGGCTCCTATTTGAAAGGGCCTGGCCTGGAGCTGGAGCCAGGTTGCTTGAAGGAAATGGGTTTTCATCAAATGTTTACAGGGACAGTATCCGCAGGTGCAGAAGAGAAAAAGAGAACGAAAGTACGGGAAGGTTAGAGGGAATGGAGAGGTGATGGTGGGAAAGGCAAGAAGCGAGACAAGAAGGAAGGGTTAATTAAAGGCGAGCAGCTCACCTGAAAACTCAAGGATTTATCTTATCCCCTGTCACCAAAATGTCCCCACCCAATCTAACCGACCCCAACACTTTCGCCGCCCTTGGCCACAAGGTGGCACTCTTTAGACTTTCTTCCCCTCCAAAACAAACAACCAAAACAAAAAACCAAGGAGGGAGGGAGCAAAGACAGCACACTGCCCCAACCAAGAACAGTTTGAAAACCCACCCCATCATGCTTAAAATCTAGGACAAAGAGCCGTCTGGACGGAACCGCTTTGACTGCCAATCTTCAAGCACAGCCTGGGAACAGCCTGGTGGCCGGAGCCCAGGAGCACCACAGAGCAGAGCGCCCTGGGGTCCCTGAAACCCGACACCCAGGCGCCAAACCAGCAGAAACCAGAGCGAAATCCTTGAACTTCTTTGTACAGTTGCTTCTGGGCGTTTTCAGGGAGCCTGGGGGCCCAAACGGAGCCCAGGCAGCTTATGGAGCGTTGCTGATGTCCCAGGGACACAAGAGAGACCAGCGCTCCGGCTGCAGCATGGATTGCGCAAGGTGCCCAGGTGCGGGCCTGCGGGGACTCTGCATGCCTGCTCTCCTAATGTTGTGCGCCGGACACAGGGGCCTAGGCGAAGACTGGGGACCAGCTTGCTATGGGGGCAGGGGTGATTCGATCTTTATTTCATCCTGGACAAGTAAGTGCCTAGAGGATGCTGCTTTGGGGCAGGCCGTCCCCCAGGGCGAGACACAGCTGGGCTCAGGTCCCCATCTGAGGGCCATCTAGGCTGCTTAGTCTGTTTTTCTTGATGTCCCTGGTCCCAAGCTTGCAAGTCCCACCCCGGGAGGATGCAGTTGGCTCTAGCTGTCTGATTACTTCCCACCTTGAGGAGAAGAGTTTACAACAAGAGGTAGAACTTTCAGACACTTCCAAAGTTAGAGGTGAGGGCACTCTTAAAAGCCAGCCATCTCCTTTTATGAATGTCCGGCCACAAAATGCAGTCTTTGTTCTCATGGCATGATGCCTGATGACCCTGGACACTCAGTGGATATCCAAGCCACGGAGTCTCTACCTCGGGGGCTCCAGCTGGTCCTTTGTGTGGACTTCTTCTCTTCCCCTTCCCCCCACCCCCCCAAGGGTGCTGAGCACCAGTCCTGCTCCCTACCCTATAGACAGATGCCAAAATCACTGCCACTCTTGCGCCTAATGTTATCAACCAAACATGATTTCAGATACTGGCAAATGCCCCCAGAGCCCTTTGCCTTCAGAGCTGAGCTGTAGGTGAGTTTGGGCTGTTGGCTTTTGACTGATGGGCTGCCAGGGAAGCCAGTGCAATTGGCCTCCTGACTAAAATGGACTCAAGGCCAGTTCCATACTTTCCAGATCCCCACAGGGTTGCCAAGTTGCAGTCACTCAAGTATGCTTCAGGCGCTCTGCTGAGAAGCAGCAACAACAATAGAAAGTCCCTCAAGATCCAGGCTCCTTAGCTCCGTGCCAATGCCAGGAGAGGCGCTGGCCGTTACAGTGGTGGGGAGATGAATCTCACAGACTGGAAAGTGTTTGGGAGTTGGAACAAGAGTCCTGAAAAATAAGCTGGCTGCTGGACACCAAATGTGCTTCGCCCTTGCTGCTGGGGTTTGTTTTCTGCAGGAAAACTGGGCTGAGCTCCAGGTTCTTCTGGATAAAGTGAGCTCTCTCTCTTGCAGATTTACAAGAAGATGGATACTGGAATTCAGGCCTGGGCTAAGAAATGGGAACTCGTTTGTTACTTTAGCAGGTGGGAGCTGGCGCTCCTGGGTCAGGGTGACTCTGGGACTGTGTCTGGAACCAAAGGGGCTCCCCACTGTGCCCTTAGGAGCTTTGGGGCCTGAGCTGCCCCTCAGTTAGCAGGATGCTTGCCTAAAGTGCCTAAGCCCGGGGTTGTTCCCCTGCACCATAACCCACTGTGGAGGTGGTGCATGCCTGGAAACCCTGCAGTTGGGAGGTGGAGGGAAAGGAGCAGGAGTTCAAGGGAATCCTGGGCTCCTGGGCTCCCAGGCTACATAGAGGGTTTGAAGCTAATCTGGATTACCAATTAAGACTGCCTCAAAAGACAAGCAAACAAACAATAACAACAAAAGCCACAGCCCAACCAGTTCCAAGGGGCCCCTGGGAAACTTGAACAAGCAAAGTCACCATGTCCCCAGAGTACGGCCCTGCTGCTATGAACATAACTGTGTGTCCCACATCCACACCAAATCTATAATTTGAACTGAACTTCTGGTCCAATTTATAAGTGAAATTTCTTCAGGTGATGGAAGGGTTCAAAAGATTCATCTCAGGATTATTTTTGAGAGGAGAACGACTAGATCAAAAGGTATAAATTTTTTTCTTTTGGAAAAGAATAGGGAAGACATAATTTCTCTGCAAATACTGAAATGTACTAGAAGACAAACTTTTGAAAACTGACAAGTTCAAGGAGTATGTGGACAAAGTAGAAAAATACATAAGTACCTGTGAGCACTTAAATAAGGGGGTAATGAGGTCATTATTAATTTTTTTAATGTTCTTTGGCAAATGGTGAGGATGTCTGTGTAGCCTCAGGCTTGTGTCTTACAGAGAATGACAGGAATACACAAGCCAGGAAGAAGACTAGAGGGAGCTTTGCCTAACTGAGCACTGTGCTCTTCAGCGGGTGAACACTAGCATAAGGGAAATGCAGTAAGCTGCAAAGGTTCTGCAACCTAATTTACTCTCTGAAGACTGATCTTGGTATGGAAAAGCTAGTCAGAAAATAGCCTAACATCTTAATTTCCAAAGAAAAATATATGTGAAAGTTAATATATGAACAAGAGCATTCTGAATCGCTAATAATGAAGGAAATGAAAAGGCTCAAAGGGGATAGTGTGCCTTAGGCTGGCAGAATTATTTAGGGCATCACAGTGTCCAGTACTGGCCACCTGTGTCCTTGCTTGCTAGGGTCAGTGTGGACTGGTGGTCTTGTGGACTTGAACTGCATGGTAGAATTCTTTAGAAAGACGGAAGAGCTGAGTTCCTGCTGCCCAGAACAGTAGCTACTTGCCATATGTGTTCCCCATGCAAATGAGGGCATGAACTTTTAATTTTGTTTAAATTAAATAGTCTCATATGGCCACCATCTGAACAGAGAGGACCAGTGAAGATGCATCTGCAGAAAGTGTCATGTGCTTTTAGCACAGCTAAAGGTCTTCTTTTCCATCCAACGAGTCTTTATCTTGAAAAAAAAAAAAAGGCATTCAAAAGGAGCCCCTTCCTGCCTGTGGTAGTGCTGCTTGTAGCAAAACGCTGAGAATTACCTCAATGTCCAACAATGGGACCTAAGTAAGCCATGAAGCATGCAGAGCACTGGACGCCCATTGTACAGTGTGCATGTTTGCAAGAGATTTCAGGAGAAATATCTAATACTCTTATGATTCCAAACAATGTGTGCATTCCACCTTTGTAAGAAGCAAGGCCAGGCTTAATGCCAACACTTGGGAAACCAAGGCCAACCTGAGCGAAATAACTAGATCCAGTCTCGGAACAGAGCAAAACAAAACTAATAGCCCTGTGTGTGTGTGTGTGTGTGTGTGTGTGTGTGTGTGTGTTTACACCTACTGTTAGGATGGCATTCTTCTCCAGAAGCTGAGTTCTAACATCCGATTTTCCAAATTTCTCTACAATAAACATACCAGTTTTATATTCAACAAAATGTGACTTTGGATTCTTAAGGATTGTACAGAGAGGAGCTGTGGTCTATGATCTGCATTCTACCCCTTTCTCATTTAATTCCAGGGCTCTGGCTTCCTATCATCGTCTCTCTGCGGTATTTTTGTGCTGAATGAAAAGTGTGAATTTCTACGTTGTGTGCACACCTCCAGCTTAGCCCCTACCACAGGCAAATCAATGTGATTTCTGAGTCCAGAGCTGGAGGATGGGCCACCCTGAGGCATGCCTGGCAAACAGGCCACAGGGTAGTCCCTACAGAGTCCTCTGTCCTGGAAAGGAACTGCCCAGACACTGCTGTGCATCACTGACCGCAGCAAAGTGGGAAGGGAAAGAATGCTGCCTACGTTTGTGCTTGGGCCTCTGAGACCCTTGGCTGCTGGGGTGCTGGCTACAGGCAGAACAGTGGATCACAGGGAAGGAGTCTGTGGCTGCTCTCCCCACTCCTGCAATGCCCTTTCCTCCTGGAGTCAGTTCACTTTTCTGTGGCATTAAAGCTTGGCTCATTTTGGCTCTGAGCAGGATGTATCTCTGGCCTGGAGGGAGCTCAGATTATATAGTTAATGGAACAACGTGTTTTCTCAACCAGGAGCAAAGACTGTATAATGATAACCCTGAACACCACGGTAACACAACAGGACATTATTAGGGGCTCTGGCAACTGGGCCGCACAGTGCTTTACACTGACAGAATTTGTGTTTATATAAACATGCTTTTCTGGTTAGAGTTGGGAAGAGTAGTTTGCTGGGAATTCAATCAGGGATTTGAAAAGTCAGACTCGGAAGGCCCCATCCAGAAAAGAACAAAAGGGAGTCTCTCTCGAGTATCCCAGGGTTCTTCAGTTCCCACCATAGGCATGGGTGTGCTTTTCCTTCCTGGCAGGGTCCTTTGTCCCTGAACTGTGCATTTACACGCCATATACTAATCTTCTTTATGGAGAGAAGAAGGCAGGTTTCCATCTCCAGTCTCAGGGAAACGGTGGTCGTGATATGCAGGCCATAAAGATTCCAAAAACAGAACACTGAGAAGAGAGGAGGGGTAAAGACGTACTTCTTGCTCAGCCGGTGTCCCTGCCCTAAGCAAAGGAAGCCCAGCTTGTCAGTTCCTCAGACTTCCACTGGGCATTCCAAGGTGGTGCTGGTCTGCAGGGCTGTGAGGGAGTGTGGTACCCCAGGGCCAAGGACACATGTGGAATGGATACAGACATGTTGGTCATCCTAGACTGGGACCTCACTAGGTAGGTGTTTCTCTGGGAAAAGACCTAGGTTCCCAATGACTGACTACCAAAGGAAAGCTTGAGAGTCCAAACTTAGGTGAGCCGCCCAGACCTCCATTCTCTTTCACGAAGACCCAAGGCACCTTGTCTGGAGGCAGGCAGGATGATTCTTATTTTGTAGATGGGAAAAATTTTTGTTCAGCACCCCCTCCCTGTTAGAACTGCCCAAAATCAGGACTAGCTCTGTCTGCTCCCACTTCCAAGCCTGGCCTTTCCTGCTCATCTCTTTCCTGTGCCATCGGGCTGTAATGAGAAGCACATGGCAGTGCAGCCGGTGAAATCCAATGGGTTCCAGGAACTGAAAAACACTGCACTAGAGCTTCAGTAAATCATGGAACCCAAGCAGTTAAGACTGCTCAATTATGGAGTAGCTACTGGACCACTGTTCATCAGCTACTGCTAGTAGGAGATTCTGCAAGATCCTGCCTCCACCCTTCCCACTTCCCAGAGACCTGGGGCTGTTGACTCACACTCTGGGTGTGATCACTGCCTCTGTTGTGTTCTGCACTTAAAGGTCCAACGAATTAGTGGTTTGTTGAGATTGAATTTGGTAGAAAGGCGAAATTCAAGTTTGCAGATGCCTCAAGGCACACAGATGTAGCTTGTTTTCTGAAATGCCTCAGAAGGCCGTTTAGAGGAACGAGAATGCAGAGCTAGCGCCAAGCGAGGGAAGCAGAGTGCAGCAGAGGCTGCTTTGAACAGACGCAATAGCAACCTTGAAAGACACCAGGACAAATTTCTCTGGGGCCAGGATTTCATTTTGTTCAAACATTCCAACAGCTTGGTTCCAGTTTGAAGAGGGCCTATGAGATCAGGCGATACATGGGTGGCAGGACTGCATCTGAACAGGAAGGGTTAGTGTGTAGACAGAACCTCAGGATGATGAAAGCAGTTGTTCTCTGTTTCTGGGTGAATAACTCACCTCTACTTTTACCAAGTAAATTACCTCTGCCTTTCTTAACTCTGGAGACCTGGGGAAACTCAGAGTTATGCTGAGAATAGAGTCCAGGGGGCTGAAAGAAGGCATCTGACCTATAATTATAATCTGTAATTATCTCTCAGCACTTTAGGGACAAACCCCGGTATTCCCTGAACAGACAGCGTTGACACACAAATGCAGATTAAATTCATTTATGTTAATATAAGTGGGTGTCTGGGGTGTCAGAACAAAAGAGCAGATTTAGCCACTTGTACTAATTTAATTATTCCATAACACACCACAAAGGGGATATTTGGACATTTTGACATGTTTTTCAGACATGCCAGGCTCTCATTGAAAAAGTCATTCGATTTCTCCATTACGCTTGGCTTATTCTTCTCATGTACTTGGCAGAGATGTGTTCTCAATAGTGATCAAAGTGATTGAAGCCCTTGGCCCAGCAGTGAAAACCCAGATAGCACAGTGCCTACAGCAAGCCATGTCCTGTTCAGGGGGGTGCAGAGAAGTCTGAAGGCGGAAGCAGTCTGGACTGGTGGCCTTTTAGGGATGTTAGAAGGACTCTTGGAATCCAAAGCTAAAGGCTCCAGTGAAGATTTGGGGCAGTGCAGGCAAAGTCAAGTTCAGATCGGCAGGAAGAATGACAAGCGGCAGTCACAGCCCTGGCTCTGTGCCAGGCACTATGGCATAAACAGTGCCAGTACAGGCCTGTTTAGTCTTTGCAGTCCCCGAAACATCTATACCATCACTATCAACACTTGACTGGTGGGGAAACTTCCCGAGACCTCTTTAAGGGGTAAAGCCAACTTCAAACTCATGTTTTACTTGAAAGGTGCCAAGACTGAGAAATCAAAAGAACATTAAATCAGTCATGGCAAGCTGGGTTATGCTGTGCAGAAGAGCAGCCTTCAGGCCTCAGTAACAGGCTACACTCATGGCGCTCCTGGGAGAGAGGGCTGTTGGCAAGTCCCTTTTCCATCACAGCTGCCGAGGAAATAAATGCTTGAAGAGGGAAGTGACTTTCATCCTTCCACTCACAGCCCACTGGCCCAAACTGGTCATGTCCCCTCACCTTGTGGAAAGGGACTTAAGACATGTATTCCAGAGGAAAGAAACACCAGATAATGTGTGGTATTTGCAGCCTCTACTGCAAACATAATTACTCCACTGGCCTGAGTGAGCAGGAAGAGCAGCTAAAGTAGGAAAAGGAGCCAACACATCTGGAAGGGGTCAGTTTGGAGCTAGATCGAGGGCATAGTAATCAATCGGAAGTTACTACCGGGCATAGCATTTCAGATCTTCCCGGAAGGCAGCGATGCTCTTCTTTCTTCCCTTCTCCATTTCCTCCACACTTAAGAGAAAACCTTTAATGCCATGGGTATTAAGAACATCACACCAGTCAGAACAAGCTAAGCTGGGTTATGCTGGGTGATGAGCGGTCTTTGAGTCTCAGGGACAGGTTACACATGACTGCGTGGAAAGAGGAAAGAGATGTCAAAGGTGGTTCCCTGCCCATAAGTATTACATGAACATATCTGAAAGAAAATAATTTCTCCTTGGATAGTTGGTGAAATCTAAGGGCACTTGATAGGCTGGACGGTGAGTACAGCCCTGGTACACTGAGGCAGCTGAGTTAAGAGAATTTTCACACAGCAGTTAATTCAGAGGGTGACTTTGGAGTGTCTGGCTCTCATCCCTGCTTCTTGATGGAGATACAGTTGTCATATTCGGTGAGACAGCTTTCCATTATGGGGGAGTAAAGGGTACTTAACATTCCTAACCCTTGCTCTCTAAATAGCATGATTCTTCCTGATCATTGTGATAACCAAAAATTAATAGCTGCCTCTACATTTATTTCCAAGAGCCACCTAGGGATGGATCTACTATGTTGATAATCCCAGATGAAGGTTGTAAAGTAAGAGCAACACATGCGAAGCCTGTTGCTTCCGGGGCTGGAGAGATGGCCCATGGTTAAGAACACTGGCTGCTCTTCCAGCAGATCTGGGTTTGTCTTCCAGCTTCCACAGGGTGACTCACAGCCAGGGTGAGCTTCTGGCCTCTACAGACACTAGCATGGGGCACTGACATTCCTGCAACAACCCTGCCCCCAACAAAAGAAAAAAAAAACAAAACAAAGAGCTTGTTGATTTCCACTACAAAAGGACACATCCGACCAGGAGGAGCTGTCCTCACGGGGAAGAAGCGCCTTGCCCAGCGGGAGTTCAACGGGTTCCTAAGGAGGGACGAATAGAATGGAATGGGATGAGACACAAAGAAGGAGAGCAAGTCTATAATCGGGTCTAGCTCTCGTTTATTTGAAACTTTTCACACAACTTTATAGGGAGAAGGCAGGAAGGGAAAATGTGTCAGCAAAATAGTTTACAAAAGATAACAGGGTGGTATGATGATGATGATGCAGAATACCACAAGTATGTTTACTAAAAGAGATACTACAAGAATGTCAGCTAAGATATCTCAAAAAATGTCTACCCTGATGAACAGATGGCTCATAAGTTCCGGAAACATAAATCTCTCCCCCACGACCTTGTTGCAAGCTGTCTGTAACTTTACAGTAGCTGGCCTTGGCTCCCGGCAAAGAAGTAGTAAGATGACCAGTGAGAAGTGCTGACTGTGCAAGTGAATCTGCTAAAGCAGAGGACCTGTGCCCAGGCTTGGTCCAGACTTCACAGGACAAGCACTGTGTCCTATAAAAGCTCCCCAGATGACTGAAGTGTGGGTCCCTCACTCTCACAGTAAGCCGTGAGGCTGAGCAGAAAGACAAGAACAGCTGCCGTGCTCAGCAATGATGGCCTTCCTCCTCAGCACAGAACAAACGGTAGCTGAGGCAGCATGTCCCTCCAAACAGAGCTCTGGGGAGAGTTCTTGGTTGGATGGTGATGAGAGAAGCTAACACGATACGGATGAGGGAGGCCATATTTTGCGCATCAGTGTTGACAAATCTTAATTTGTATACACATACAAGCCATGATACTCAGTTACTAGGACAGACCTTGGCTCCTTTTCCTTTAAGACTCCAGAATGAACTGTTTAGCATTTAAGCCTACCCTAGGTACTTTGTACCTGGGCTTTACGCTCCCTCTTACCTTTAGCATTTAGGCCTGCCCTACGCATATTGTACCTGGGCTTTACATTGATAGTGGCTATTTTTTGGCTTGCCCTTTCTTTATACTGACTGGACAGTTATTACTTTATAGCCGAACTTTATATAAATTCTCTTAGCATTAGCATATAAACTCTCTTACCCTTAGCATTTAGGCATGCCCTAGGCATCTTGTACCTGGGCTTTACATTGATAGTGGCTATTCTTGGCTTGTCCTCTTTTTAATATGGGATGGACATTTTTGTTTTTTAACATATGAATATAACTTTTGAGTTTTGAGGACTAAATTAGGTTGGCATGTGCTTTGCCATCATTAAGCCTCTTGTGTCTTTTTTGCATCAGCATTGAAAGGGTTAGGATAACTTTGTAACCTATATGTCTTCTAAAGCCTATAGTTTTGAGTTTTAGGTCCAGGTTAAGCTAAAGCCTCTTAGTACCTTTCCAGAGAGTGAAGAAATGTGACCCTATCCGTGAGGACAGATATAAAAAAAGGGGCAAGCAAGCAATGACCTTCACTCAGCAAAAGAATGACCAGACCCTTGTCCTTGAGATAGCGTTTCTTAGCAACAAACCTAGACTTCTTCTGATTAGCTTTTGACCTCCAGCCAAGAGCCCACAGCCCTTCAAGGATGAGCTAACCACACCCACCTTAAATTGCAGCTGCATCCACACTTGGCAGGACTGGCCAAGCTTGAGCACCTAAGACTAACCAATTATCTTACTTTATAGCTTTCTCATCCAATCCTAAATTGCCAAAACTAAAACTTCAATTTCCCACAATTTTTCTTTTAAAAACCTAAAGGCCTTTGTCTCCCGGTGCCACTCTTTGCTGACCAGTGGGGGTGACCCCATTGTACAATGGTAAATAAACCTCTTGCTTTTGCAACGAGTCTTGGTCTGGGGGAGTTTCTGGGAAGGGTGCGATTGAACTCCTGAGCTGTGAGACCCCAGGTCTTACAAGCATGACCAATATTTTCCCCCCATGAAAATGTCTCACATTTAAAAGGATAAGGCAGTTTCCAGAGCAGTGTGACATTATCTCTCTTTACATAAACCTAGTAAGGATACAAGATGCCTAGACACAGTGTTGAGCTGGGAGGAGCCAAAGGACAGGAAAGAGGGGAGGAACTAAAGGGCAGGAAATGAGTGGGAGGAGCTAAAGGGTAGGAAATGAGTGGGAGGAGAAGGGGTGAGAAGAGAGCTTGGAGAGAAGAGCTGGAGGAGAGATATCTTGGAACTACGTGGAGAGATGGACTGGACCTAAGATGTCACTAAAAGAAAGTATAATGTGGGAAATCTAAATGTTAGGAAACTGTGAGGGCTTGGAGGTTCAGGATGGAGTAGTTATTGCCCAGCATTGTGTTCTAGGTTAAGTAAATAAGCCCAGTGTCTGTGTGGTGATTTGGTTATACAGCTGCTTAGGATTAACAGCAGCTTTACTAAAAGATAATATTAGTAAATATTAATCCACACCTACAACAGACTTGTAACTGACAAAGGCTTTATCTGATTCTATTGGTTGCTTCTTCAGTTGATTGACAGTTTTCTTTGCTGTTGGAAAACTTTTTAATTTCGTAAGGCCCCGTTTGTTAATTGCTCACTTTGTCATCTGACTAACTAGAGTCCTGTGCAGAGAGTCCTTGCCTATGCCTCCATTTGTAGTGGCTTCAGAATTTCAAGTTTTCAGTTCTGGTCCTTGATCCATTTGGAGTTTATTTTTTTGTTCAGAGTGAGAGATATGGATCTAGTTTCTTTCTTCAACATGTACTTATTCAGTTTTCCCAGCACCATGTGCTGACAATACTATTCAAGAGTGTTGCCTAGTACCTGACAATGCCAACAGCCTTTGGACTGTTTCAGAAACAAACTCAGTGGCAGTTTTGCCCACACACACTGAGGGTCTATTATGGTCTGGATATGAAGTATCTCTCTGATAGGTTTATGTTTTGGAGGCTGATACAAGCAATGTTTAGAGGTGAGGATTTGGGCAAATCCATTGGATCATGAGGGCCGGGATTTGTTGGTGGCTCAGTATATCTGAAAAGTCTGCTGAAGGTAGTGGAACTGTGGAAGGCGGAACCTAGGTGGAGGAAGTGGGTACCTGCGAGTGTTCCCTTGAAGTCCTGCCAGGACTCCAGTCCCTGCCTGATGCTGTCTCTGCTTCCTGCCCACAGTGAGGCAAGCAGTGCTGCTACACCACATGGGCTAGGATATTCTACCTCACCACAAACAGCGGACTTAGATGACATGAAACCTCTGCAACCACGAGACAAAATAAACTTTCCTCCTCCTAGGTTGTTTTCCAAGCGGTCTGTCATAGGAGAAAGGATGACTGACATGAGTCCATGGCTAAGGAATCCAGAGGGAGAGGGCCAGAGGAAAGGACCTTGAGGTCTAGAGCAAGGCATGGGAGATGACCCTAGTTTTTTCTTTCTTCACTTGTGAAGCAGGGGCCTGGGCAAATGTTCTCTCAGTGGCTCCACCCGTCTCTGACTCTAAGATAGTGAAGCGTGTGGAACTGCTGATGGACGGGAGGCGTGCTGGAGACCCGCTTCCAGGGAGATGCTGGGGGACTGGACGCACACGCACGTCATCTTCGTATGAGCCTTTTCCAGAAGCTGGGGGTCGGCCAAGGTTAAGCCGATCACTAGGGTTGCACAGGAACCCAAGCTTCAAGGTAGAAACAAAAACTACCTTCTAAACCGAGATCTAAGCAACAACAAAAGATGTTCAGTCCATTGGACTTGGTGGGGCTAGTGAAGAAGCCTCTTGGGATTTTGTGTCTCTAATCTGCAAGCACAAATTTCATCATAATTTGGAATTAAAATAGCCTTCCAGGAATCCTGCCTAGGGACCGAATGACAGAATTCCTTGTTTGAAGAGTCAGTCAATACCCTGGGATCCAATCAGAGCCAAGGTCACTGTCCTTTCCCAGTATCTACTGAGGTGGGTTTGCAAAAGTGCTCACCACACACAGGGGAGGGAAAGCCATTCATCTCCACTCTAAGTCCCTGCCAATGGTCACTGCTTATGGCAGTTCCAAGGTGCCTTACTTATTTTTTGTTTTTCTAGTCTCCAGCATTTGAAGTATGATTTTAAATAAAAAGCCAAGAAACATTTGACAGCACACTCTTTGAGGGATTCTGTGTGGAACAACCTGGCATTGCCCTCAGGTGACAGTCCAGTCGCTCCAAGGACCTAAAACACAAAGAGTAGGGCCCAAAGCAGAATCCCAGATCATATCCATTTGTTTTCTGAACAAAACTGCATTTGTTTCTGTTTCTGAGAGTGTCTAACCCCGCTGTGGTTAAAGGCCTTGGAAAACCCATTTGCTACACAAGCAGCCAGATTGTAATGAACAGGAGAAGCAGGCCTGTGGCTGGATCCACTACCAGCAACCTCTTCCCCCGGAAGGGCAAAGTAGCCAAGACAGAGATTACAAAATGGTAAGTCTCCACTCATCCTTAGCTGCACCTGGCTTAAGTCATTGATGCCAGTGACCATCTTGGGTCTCTTGGGTGGGTACAGATATATTCAATAGCTTCAGAGACATTGGGTGGACCCAAAGCTCTCTTGCCACCATATACTCTCTCCCAGCTTCTTCCGCTATCCTCTTTTCTCTCCCTCTCTCCTCTTTCTACATCCCAAGAAGTTGGAGCCTCATTTTGGCCTTTATCATCTGTTTTCTTGTGGCCACAGCCAAGCTTCCCTCCTGGACCTTGACTTCTACTTCTGCTTCAACTTCAGATGGCAGTTCACATCCAAACCACGTCACTGAGCACCTTTCTTTGTCCTTTGTCTAGGGACACCCATCCTGCTCCATGTGGCACTGTGAAGCCATGATTTTCAGCCCCTACTGTCATATGACTTCCCCTTAGTCAAGCCAACTGATGGCTTTGAAAACAATGATGCTCACACTGCAGAATGCACTTAGAAAGTTGGGAAATCAGCTATTGGGGTGTTGCTAACATTTTTTTTTCAAAGAAGTGAAACATAATAAGATTGAAAAACCAGAATGCGCTGCTGAAAGTAACAGAAAGCAGTGTTTTAGAGAATCTTTGGTTGGCTGTGCAAGTACTGTTCAGGATCCACGTTAGTATATAAAATCCGTTTTTGTTTTTGTTTTTCCTGTGAATCACGATTCAAAAGGTATTTTAACTAGATAGGTATTCTCTTTTCCTCCACTCTGCCTTTCTAACACACGCGCGCACACACACACACACATACACACACCATACATACATGTACCCACACAGGAATATACCCACACATGAACACACCCATGCATGCACATAACGAGGAAAAGCTTACACACATTTTTTGCAAATCAACTACTGGCAGTTTTGGGTGCAAATTCAACAACAAAAGTGACTTTGTTGTTAAGACAGTAAATATTAAATTGTCATAAAAGGCACCATCCTTGGCTGAACTTCATGACCCTGGATTCATTTTTCATGTTCTCCAGGTTCAGAGATGACTCCATGAAAGCTGCAATGCATCCCGCAGAGAGCTAAGAAGGGGTGGATTAATGTCACCCAAAAGCAGCCACTATGAAAAATTGTCACTTGTATGGAAATGACATGGACTGAGGGTCCACGGGACAGGTTTTTAAAATGGAGCATCGTCAAAACAACCTGTTCACCGAGAAACATAGTACAGAAGACAAAGAGACAGACTTTGAGGCCCATTTTCCCTCTGCAGGTCAGACATGGGCTCTGCTGGCCCCGAATCTCCTCCCCCCACACCTACCTGAGTCAGACTTGGGCTCTGCTCACCCTGCATCCCCCTCCCCATCAGAAATAAGCACTGCCCACCCCGCAGTGACCCTCACCCCGCAGCAACCCTCACCCTGCAGCGACCCTCACCCTGCAGCGACCCTCACCCAGACATTCCCCCAAGCATGTATCTTCAGACCAGGGACCCTCATCTCTTCCCCTATGAGCACATTCTCATTTCCTTTCATATAATATTGCTCACATCGTCTGTAAGGTCTGCATCTTCTCCATGCTCCAGAAGCCTCAGACAGAAGTAGGATGTCTTCCTTTTGCACACTAGCTGGCTTCCATTTCTTTTCACTTTTATAGCACCAATAAGTCGAAAACTTTTGTGCTGTGTCCTTTGACACATAATGGAGAAGACACTGTGGATTTCTGTCTCACGTTCCTTTCTGGCAATGGCACAGGAAGTGATCCTCTCTGCATCACTCGCTCGAGAAATGTGCCCAAGAGAGGTAATGTGACAGAGCTCCCCTTTGCTCCTTGAGAACTTCAGAAAAAAGGAGGACTAGGACCGATGCTACAAAGGAGGAATCATATCGGGTAGACAGGGGACATAGGAGGACCAAGGATTTCATTAGAATTTTAATGTATTTAGTAACAAGCCACAGAACTTTAGAAACACTAGTTCCTGTGATTTCCTTTGTTAGCAGTTGGGACTAGCACAGAATGAGAATGCAAGGCCCCTGTCGAAAAGTTATTAAGGATTTCAAGATGGCAATAGCAGAGCATGTGGCCAAACGCCAACCCTTCTCACCGAGGGCGCGGATCCCAACCGTACAGGCACACGGCCAGAAGGCCAGCCTCGATAATGATGCTCTGTGCACATTCCTATGGCTTTCAGACGTTTTCTCAGTCCATGGGTCAGTCACCTTTTTCTGTGAAGACAGTAAAAATTTTGGGGGCCCCCTTGGAGGAGGTGGCATAACATATGGCCTTCATGTCAACAGCTCTTTTTTTTAAATTTTATTATTATTATTATTATTTACATTTTATTAACTCTGTATCCCAGCTGTATCCACTCCTTTATTCCCTCCCAATTCCACCCTCCCACCCTCAGCTCCTCCCTGCCCCTTTCCAAGTCCACGGATTGGGGAAGACCTCCTCCCCTTTGGTCTGGCCCTGTTTTATCAGGTATCTTCAGGACTGGCTGCAAAGTCCTCATCTGTGGCCTATCAGGACTGCTCCTCCCTTGGGGCGTGGGGAGGTCAAAGAGCCTGTCATTGAGTTCCTATCAGAAATAGTCCCTGTTCCCCTTACTATGGGAAACCAATTGGTTACTGAGCTACCATGGGCTACATCCGAGCAGAGGTTCTAGGTTATATCCATACATGGTCCTTGGTTAGAGAAACAGTTTCAGAAAAAACCCCTGTGCCTAGATATATTTGGTCCTTGTGGAGCTCCTAGCCTTTCCACGTCATACTAACTCCCCTTCTGCCGAGGGTTTGGTTATGAGTCTTAGTATCTGCTTTGGTAGACTCCTGTCATAATCCATGCACATCCCATTTGCTTTCTAAGTGAGGCAGCCAGAACCCGGAAACAGCCCGGATGTCCATCAACGGAGGAATGGATACAGAAATTGTGGTATTTTTACACAATGGAATACTCAGCAATCAAAAATGAGGCAATCATGAAATTTGTAGGCAAATGGTGGGATCTAGAAAAGATCATTCTGAGTGAAGTATCCCAGAAGGAGAAAGACAAACATGGTATATACTCGCTTATATAGACCTACAAGATATGATAAACATAATGAAGTCTATACACCTAAAGAAGCTTTTTTTTTTTTTAAAGCATAAAAACAACATTGAGCCCTAACTAATAAACATGATTATGGTACAACAAAATTTTATTTAGAAAAACGGGCTAGCCATAGTTTGCCAACTTCTGTGATAGACAGCCAGCCACTTTCCTTCTAAATTTTTGTTTGTGTATTGTCCTATCTTCCCCACACAATGCTGATATAAAAAGCATACCTGTCCTCCTTATAGCTGAGGTTCTGGGGGACTTCGCTGATCATTTCCTGTTCTTTGTGACTGAGAATGTGGATGGGAATCCCTGTGCCTTGGGATGCGTGGGGCATTCTCTATGACATAATATATATTTCATGGGCATTTGAAAGGCAAGTTTTTTCTCTGTGGGGTATAGGGTTTAAAATATATCATTAAGTCAAGCTCACTAATTATTATTCATATCCTCTCTGTCTCCAGAACATGTAAGTATACAGAGACCTCTTTCAGAGTCAGAATAGATGATGCCAAGGTCTCCATAGCCACACAGCAGACGGGCGCCATCTTGGCACGTCGTAAAAGTCGACGTCCCGTGAGTCATCATTTTGTCAAGGCTCAGGATCCTCTTATTTTACTGCACTATTATTTTGTTGATATTTTAAATTTGGGATTCAGGGTGTTTATTAAAATTTGGCAGGCAGTTTTGTCCGTGATCATGCTATCTGCAGTGGATACATGAGAGCTTCCTAAACAAACTGAGAAGACCTCTGTCTTTGCCTGCTTCTGTGACAGTTAGTACAGAAATCTTCTAGTCCCTGAGGACACGGACAAACTTTGTCGGAGCCAGTGTGGCCCAAATCAAAGGACCCCACCCTCCCAGTCTCCCTCGAGGAAATGTAAGGTATAAAAGGTAGAGCCTCCCACCTGAAAGAATCTTGGAGAGGGAATCTATAACATGGGGTGATTATCATCAAAATTTAGGGTGTTTTAGTGTCTGCCACCCAGCAGGTGCATATGGGAGCAAGAAGCTAACAGCATTTTTTTTTTTTTTAGCTTAAGTAAATGCAGTAAGAGAAATTTTGGTTATTTTACATAAAAATGTGCTTTCTCCTTTGAAGATCAACCAAGTCTTAACTTTTGTTCCATAATCACACTGGCGACATTGTTAGGTCTATTACCTGCTTCTGTTTCTTTTTTACATCTTACTTAAATGTATTTTTCATTTTGATAACAATCTCTTAAGTACTCTTTTCAGCAGGGGTCCAGGGATGGCACCTATTCTGAAATGTGCATGTCTGAGGCTAGCTGAGGACTTTAAAAGCCACATTCGTTCAAGATCTGTAAGAACTGAGGTTCTTAGAGTAACTGATATTAGAGTAAAAAAAGATAAATAAACGCCAATCTAAGTTTTACTCTTTGTGGGGAGCAGGGAAATCTATTGTCCACTATTTTTTGGAAGACTGTTGACTTTTCTACTTACTCATTACTCATGTTTTAGGAATTTGTCTAAGATCAAGTAATTTGAGGACCATTTGAAAATTAATTCCACAGAGTGCTTGGTGAATTGTCGGGAGCCGTGACTCAGCAGCCTGCTTTGATATTTAAATCTCGGTGGAGGGATGGCTTTTAGCAGGCCTTTACTAATGGCAGAGGAGAACTTGCAAGTCCATCTCCTTTTGTTTGTGACAACAGGTGGGATAGCTTGTGAGGGTTACACCTCTTCCTCAGGCTCCTTGTGCAAATTAACCTATTGTTCTGAGATGTTTTACTGGTTAAAGTAACTCCTCAAAGAATAAAGTGGTCAGAAGGCTGGAGGCAGAGGAGGCAGGCAGAGACTTGAGACTGGCTGCTGGCACTGCTTGCTGCAGCAGTCTGCCTTGAGTCTGGACCTTTAAAAAGTTTCCTGTGTGCTGTGTGTTTATTTTATTAATTTTAATCCTCACACCCAACTCAAGAACCGTTCGACTCTGCCCGGCTGGCCCCAGCAGTGAATCATTTAGACAGAAGAAGCCAATCTTTCTTTAGCTCAGGTAACATTTCTCCAGTGATAATTATCTACTTATTTGTTGTGTCCTTCATGAGTGTTCCCTCTTCCTGAAAATCAATGTCAGACGCACACACACGCCTGCTTGCGTGTGCACGCACTCACGTGCAGCCACAGCGTACTTCACCTACGGTGAGTATTCCATGTTCCTCTCCTACAATTTTAGTCTCTGAATGCTTTCTGTTCTTAGAGACGTTTCTCAAACTGCCTTTAGATGAACTGACCCTCCTTTGGGCACTCCTCAGTGAGGTGGCCATTATTCCCAGGGATATTTCAATATGGTGTAAGCTTTTCACCCAAAAACTTTATCTTTTCTTTCTCATGGTAAACTGTTCTTGTTCATCGATGCAGTTATCAACTCAACATTGCAAACATCAGCAAGACTTGTTTGCTTAAGAGGCTTCAGTGGTCATGGCTAGTATTTATTTCTTTATTTATTTCATTAGTTGTGTCTGGCTGTATAGCCCAGACAGGCCTTGAATTCTCAATCGTCCTGGCATGGCCTTCTGAGAGGTACCATCGCAGGAAACTCCACCCCCACCCTCAGCATCACAGTTTAAATGTTTTTGTAAGTCTTCACTCATGCTTTCGGAAGGTTTTTATTTAAAAAAAAAAAAAAACACAAACACTTTCCTTTCTAGAACTATCTATATCTATCTGAAAATACTTTCATGTTTTCTTTGCTTGCAACTGACACCATCAAAATATTTTTTTTCCATTATAAAAGATGAGTTTTAGCAATCACAGTTCTTTGCATGTAATGTTTCTGGTAGCCTGTGTTTTCTTTCTTCTTTTGTCTTGAAAACTAATTTCCAACCAGAAAAATGCCTAGGTATTAGTCTCTTCAGATAAACACTGAATTTTGAGGGACCTCTCCAGTCTGTATTTTCAGGCCGTCCTTAAGTAGAACCGTTGTCTTCTATTGAGTCTTTAAAGGATTTTTCCAGGCTGTCCTTCAGCAGTGAGAAACATCTGGCACTCCGGTTTGTCTATTTGTTATCGTCTTCCCCCCCATTGCTTTCATCTAACTACATCCGTTTCCTCTTTGAGTTATGACTCCTCAAGCACGCCTTTGCAGTTTTACTCTCTACATGGCCAGTTCTGTTCCCTCTTAGTTCTTGGGTGCCTGTAACTATCTCTTTATTGTTTTATACTTTATTAATTGTCCTCGGTCCCTTGCTTTCCACTTCATATTTTATCTCCTGTTTCACAAATTCTTGTTTCATTTACTTCACTAAAGCCACATGTGCTGGCTGACTTTCTTTTACTTATGCCTCAGCAATTTTATTTAATCACGTATTTTACAGTGTTAAAATCTTTAGTCTCCACCTTCATCCGTGAATGTAAATGTAACTCCACTCCAAAACACAGCCAATGACTGTACAGTAGTTTGACTGTTTGTACCCGCTTACACTTTTAAGCTCCAACAAGAACTTAATCTAGGAAATGCATGCAGCTGGTCTCCATGGGCTAAAGTAAACGGTCTTTGTTAGGCTAGGAAGAGTTGGGGATGGACTTGACCTTTGGCCTTGGTCCTTGACACAAGGGAACATCGTCCTTGCAAGGTTGGTTGCTTTGTTCTGGACATACAACACTTTACCCTTGTTTACCCTTGTTTCCTTGATCTCTACCTGAGATTCTCTCGTGCTATACCTGGCCTCATTCTGGATCCTACCTCAGCAACATAATCAAGGACAGAAGTCTCCCATTTTCCTGCAGTCCATGCCAGATAGAGTCTTGCAGTTACCCGGGCCATTTCTCTGTGGCATGAGCATGCCTCCACTCTCCTGTACGGCTCCTCTGTGCAGTGCTAGCACACAGTGGCGCCTGGGCTCCAAGGGATGATCTTGTCCCATTCAGACTCCATTTCTACTACCTAGTACTTCAAATTTATTTCTGGCTTTGTTTGGTTCTGTTCAAGAAACTCCTTAAAAGTATTTCTCTCTCTGTCTCTTTTTTTCAACTTGGCAACAAGGTTGAAAAGTAGACCTTGGCTGACCTCTTTCAAACTCGGTCCATCTGCTTTGATTCTCACACTCATTTCCTATTGGCTCCATGTGTCACCATCCCCCGAATGGGATGTCTGCTCCTTTAGTCACTTCCCAAGACCTCTGTTGAGATATTGGGGTGCATTGGTGAGAGGTGAGAGATTGGTGAGAGGTGGAGTGGGAGGAAGCTGTCTATGTTTAGCTTCCTTTCCTGAACTCAGTAACTGTCTTCCCCTTCTCAACTTTCACTGAGCTCTTCAGATCATTAAGTTTTAGTTTTGCACTTAGGATGCCCCCAAATAATACTTCTAGGAGCCATTAATGCCTTCATTTCTACTTTAAATATCTATTGCATTTACTTCTTTGAGGGAGAACACGCATGCCATAGTGGGGTCAGGGGACATCTTGCAGGAGCTGGTTTCATCCCACCATGAGTCCCAAGAAGTAAACTCAGACTGCCAGGTTGTCAGCCAGGACAGTGAGCACCGATGAATCCTCTCCTGGCCCGATGCTAAAACACCTTCTCTGTCTTCATCTTCGTGAGCCTCCTTTCAGAATATCATTCATTCATTCAGCCGGCCACACGTGCCTAGTCCATTCTTTGGAATCGGCAGAGGTTAATAACTAAGACCTCCTGTGTACTGAGCACTTACTGCGCAGTAGGCATTGTGTTGAGCACTTGGCATTGAGAGCCATTTAGTTAGCAGTTAGCTCTTTGGATGTGGCCAGCTCCGCTGTCTCTGCCCTACTCTGCTCCATGGTCCGTACAATTCCCTGATTACAGGCGAGCTGTCTGGGTTCCCTAAGGAACCTGTCCAAGGATGCACTGACACTATTAAGTGGTAGATTTGGAATTTGATCCAGTTGGTCTAGCCTTACAATCCAGAATTCTGCTGCCAATCCTAAGACTTTAGCATTGAACCCTGTGCTCAGGACCGCTATGCAATGCTGCCTCCCCATGGTGGAGTTAGGAAAGGAACAATTACAGTTCATGACAAACACAAAGCATTTTGTTCCTCTCCATCTCAATACCGGACCACCCCACTGCTGTCAGAGGACAGAAGTTGTTTGAGGTTGGGAGATTCTGAACAAGAAATTTTAAGTCAAGATGCAATGCAAAGGGGTGATTGCACTTAATTATTTGGGGGCCATAAGTAGCCCACAACTCACGTCTTAAAGATAAGGGGATCACTTAGGTGGAGATGACTGACTGCAGCTAAGGGCGTGGCTTAGTTTTAGAACCCGCACAGAAAAAGGATTTTAAGTTGAAAAGGTGTGGGATGTGGCAAGAAAGGAAGCTTGGGAACTGCCTGGCGAACACGGCAATAACGGTCCTTAGTGTCTTATCGAAGCATTCACACTTGTTGCTGAAAGAGCTTCCAACCATGTTCAGAGCATGTATGCGAGCCAAGGCTTAGGGAAGTTGGTGTCAAGGCTAGATTTTTTTTTTTTTAAGATTGATTGGTACTTGAGTTCCAGAAGATAAGATGGATGAGGTACCAAAAGAGATCAATTTGGGCATGATTTCGCTGAACTGGTAAAAATGGTAGAAACCTGAGCTAAAGTAATACCCATGTGGAGAATGGGGCAGACCCAGGTCAGGGGTGAGTGTATTACAGAGTGAGGAAGGATTACTCCCAGGTCTTCAGCTGAAGGGCCTGGCTTACTGGAAGTGTCATCCTTTGAGACCAGACCCACAAGAGGAGATGACTTTAGGGGCGAACATCCCTGATGACCATCTTTCTCCTGGCTCCCTTCTTCCCCCACTTCCACCCATGCTACTGTCCCGCACTGGCCCCCTCCCCACCACTCTGCCTTGCCTTGCTGAGTGCAGTTTCTTCTTCCAAGACAGCTTCCCCTCCCTTACACTCAGCCAACTGTTCAAATCTTGCTTCTCAAAACAAAGTTTCCAGTTTTACTATTTTTTTTTAATCTCCATCCCCACCACAAAAATAGGTCATGGGTATATATCCAATAGTGACATCTACTGGATACCATTGTTTTCTGAAATTCCTAATGCTAAAAAAAATGAAATTATTAATCTTCAAAGTTATTGCTGGAGGGATAAAAGCCAAATTCTTCCTAGGTTCTTTCCCTGTCACACTCACATGGCAAGAGTATGTGTCACTTGGCTTTCCTTTACATTGTTTCTTTATCGTCTGACAAATTCTCGCTCAGTTTCCAAGTTCTTGGTCCAAAGAACCTCCAACATCCCTCTCCTATTAACCCAGATTACTTCACTAGCATTTCTCTTGCGTTGCCTCTTCCACTGACCTTGAGCTCCTTGAGAACTGGACATGTCCTGGCATCTATCATTCCTAAGGCATTGTTTCCTAAATACTGAATTGATCCGATATATCCCTGAGCCAGGTGTGATGGCACAGGCCTGTAATCCAGCACCTGAGTGACAGAAGTAGGATTGCCAGGAGGAGTTGAAGGGCCAGCTTGGGTTATGTGAGAGCCTGTCACAAAACACACAACACACACATGCACATACACACATACAGAGAGAGAATGGGTAAGAGGAAGAGAAGAAGGAGGAAGAATAAACAGATTTTATATGTCTCTTACCTAGCCAGATAGTTTTCATTGCTTGGAAGATATGGAGGCATCATTTGTTAGAGGACCACAACATTTCTCTAGGGTTAGTTATTACCACCAGCACCATGACCACTGATGTCATCATCACCGCTATGTCTACCATGACCACCATCTTTGTTACCATCATCACTATTATCATCACCCCATCGCTGTCAGCATCATGATCATCATCATCTCTTTCACCATTACCACTAATACAATCATCCCTGTCACCATCATCACCATGACAATCATCCTTGTCATCATCATCACCTCTATAACCATCACCTCTGTCATGAACCCTATCACTACAACTGTTACCATCCTTCTTGTCATTATTGTTATCCCTGTCATCATCACTGCTGTCCTATCATGATCATCCCTATCACCATCCTCCTTGTCACAGTTACCACCATTACCATCCTGGCCATCATCGTTACTGCCATCACCCCTATCGCCATCTCTATCACCACCATCCCTCTCACCACCATCATCCTTATCACTGTCAGCAGCAGCATCTTTATCACCACTCATTGTCTGGTGCACAATGCCAAATGTTGGTTAATGATTTTGATCTTTAGAACATTTCTGTGAGCATAAAATTTAATGCCTATTTTATTAATAAAAACCAAGCTTCAGAGAGTTCACTGATTTAAATTCTCTTTCCAAGTTCATAGTGCTTGGTCAAAGACTGAGGTAAGGCTTGAAACTGGAGTCGTCTAATCCTAAAGTTGGCATTCATAATGACTAAACCTCAAAACAGGTACAAGATACCTATAGTATGCTTATATTCTAAATTAAAAAGGAGTTTATATAAAGTTTACTTAAAACATGCGTTTTCTATTGCTCAAGGCAACCAGCTTGTCTCTCTAATGGGAGGCTTCTCTAGGGAAATAGGTAGCAACTTGGCCTAATACAACAGGCCGCAAGAGCCTGAAAAGATATTTTAATCTATCCAACCTTGTTTTGATGATAATGATTGTATGTTCAATAATAATAGTAACTTATGTTGCTAATCCCTTTACCTGGGAACAACTCTGAAACTGACTGAGACATAAAAATATGTCTCCAGCCAAAACTTCAATAATGCTTGGCCAATACATCCTTGGCTATAATATCCTCAAAATGAATCATGCTAACCTTTTAATTGATATAGATAAAATTGGCTTACAGTTTAGTTTCATCCTGCACATCTCATACGTTTATAATTTCAGAGCTCTATAATGCTTGTGAGAAATTATGTTTGTAGAACAAAAGAACTGGATACCAGAGATGCTGGATCAAAGCTAACAAAATCATTCATCAGCATGCTGAGACATTGACACATCTGTTCCAGCATCTTGCATGTTCCCGATTCTGCTTGTTCCTGCCTCAACTGCTTCAATTGCTGTTTTCTCTTCAAAGCCTGCTCCCAAAAGAACTTTGAAGAAAGCTACTAATCTTAATTGGTCCAGCATTTTAGACTGTTCTAAAGAGGACTTTTATTAAGGACTTTTATCAACACTCAAAGACTGGACCACAAATGTTATTGCTTGCTTAATTAACGATTTTTATTTGGCCCCCTACAGGATTTCTACATGTTCAAAATGTCAGCTAGAAGAAATCTAAGAGAACAGCATCCAATTTTCCTTAAAGGGGGTTGGGTATGTTTTTGGTTGTTTGCTATAGCTATGAAATTTTATTGTCATTGGGAGATGCTTATTATTAATGGTCTTATTCAAAGTGAAACAAGGAATATACAGGGATATCTTATAGGAATAAAAAAAGGTAGATTATTGAATCTACTCAATTTAGGGTTTTATTTGTTATTCCCAAATAAGGTTAATTTTAACTCTGGTATAGGATTTTGCATATTGATGCAAAAATAAGTATTTTTAATACATTGGTATAAGCTTTAGTATATCGATAGGAAGTCAAGGTTACTTCCAATACTTTTAAACTGCTATTAAAAACTTGTTAGGATATTAGGTATGCAAATTAATTGCTAGTTATTCAACTCATAGTCATGTCAGACACTAGTCTAATTTATCACAGGAGTATACATCCTAGGTTTAACAGATAGATATGATTTGGTAGTTTTCAAAAACTTCAGAGAACTACAGAATATGGCATTTAAAAATGTGTTTATTATTTTAAAGATTCTTTGACGATGAGAAAGTCATTTCCTGGCAGCACCCCACCTAACTGAAAGAAGATAATGAGCATCAAAGAACCTCCATATGGAGATGGCTTCAAATGTGGCAAACAAGCCACTCGGATAAAGAAAATACCCTCACTTCACAACAGACAACTTCTGCCAAAAATGGGCAAACTTAAATGCAGGACAAGTTGACTGCCAAACTCTGCCAAGACAGGGTAAGCAAGTTCTAAAGAGTTCCTACTTCACATGTATGTCTGTCAAATATTCTGAGCCAGAAGGCTGAAGATGATGCTCCCAACATTATAGTTATGGGTGATTGTTCAGGCAGCAAACTGTTTCTGTCAAATTTGTATTTTTTGGAAGCTGTTAACATGCACTTCCTATTTACTCAAGTAACTAATTTTAAAAGTTAAGAAATCCTTTCATATAGGTAATACCAATAAGGAGAAAAGTTAATTTAGGTATAGAACTTTTAACTTGTCAAGATAGATAGGATAATCAGATACTTTCTCCTAAGTTGCTAAATACACATGGACAGGACATTGCACATGTAGATTTTACCTGACAATTTTCATAATTTCGTAATTATTATTGTATTGAAAGAAAAGGATCCTTTTATTGGACTTAAAGGGGGAAATGTTGGTATAATGTTCTTTTGAAATGTATACACCTTACCCTTGTTCATTCAAATGCTGATTTCTCCCCCCACACACACACACACTCTGGTTTCAATCTGAATACTGCATTGTGATACTCAATGTTGAGCTGGGAGGAGCCAAATGACAGGAAAGAGGGGAGGAGCTAAAGGGCAGGAAATGAGTGGGAGGAGAAGGGGCAAGAGGAGAGCTTAGAGGAGAGCTGGAGGAGAGAGATCTTGGAACTACGTGGAGAAATGGATTGGACCTAAGATATCACAAAAAGAAAGTATAATGTGGGAAATCTAAATGTGAGGAGATTATGAGGGCTTGAAGGTTAAGGATGGAGTAGCTATTGCCCAGCATTGTTTTCTAGGTTAACTAAATAAGCCCAGTGTCTGTGTGGTGATTTGGTTATACAGCTGCTTAGGATTAACAGCAAGCATTACCAGAAGATAAATAAAAAGTAAATATTAATCACCACTTACAACACAGGTCTGAAGGTGGATTAACATCTAAAGCATATAAATAACTCAAAAATTAGCCATCAAGAAAATAACCTAAGAAAAAAACGGGCCATGGAATTGAACAGAGAATTCTCAAGGAAAAAGATACAGACATTTGAAGCTGTGCTTAACATCTTTATCCATCAGGGAAATACAAATTAAAACTATTTTGAGACTCCATCTCATCCTAGTTGGAGTGGCCATTACCAAGAAAACAAATGCTGGTGAGGATGTGTGGAAGGGAGAGTCCTTATGTACTGTTATTGGAGTGAAAACTGATGCAGATACTATGGAAATCAGTGTGGAAGTTTCTCAAAAAGCTGAGTGGATGATTGGTTTTATTTTTTAAGTAACATACGCTGGGGTAGAGGAAACCCATGCAATAATGGTGGCTGATACCAGCACAAATATGTCACTGCTGACTGCACAGGGATCCTTCTGAGTTGAAATCCTTTTTGCTCCCTTTATTCTGACTACTCCCACCAGCTTCCCAAGATGATTCTCAATCTTCACCCTTTCCTTGAACTCCCAACCCACACCTCACATCCATCACTCTTGGAAAACAGTCTCATTTTTTAGTCATTGAGAGCCTAGAGGAAAGTAGACAAATGTTCTCTCAGCACACAGTCCTCCTCCTAAGAGTTGCGTCCATGTCCTTCATCCATGATGTCCCTCTTTAAGCCATTCTCCCTCTTTGGCCATCCCTTGCCATTGTCTCTAGTCTCATGGATGCCTTGGTTCCTCTTCTAGCTTCTACTTTTCTTGCCAACTCCCTCACCCCTGTCTAATATCCTTTGTGTCTCAACTCTGCTAAAAGAGTGACAGAAAAACCTTGATCAAAGATATGTCAGGCACATAGTAATGATGGAAAGTTCATCCTGAGAGTAGCCAGAGCCATTAGAGCTCTTAGGGCAGTTAAGTGACAACATACCTGATTTCTGTTTCATGAGATATAATTTGGGGAGCAACATGGAGAATGCAGCAGAGTCAGGAGTGATGCTGGGAGACAGCTGGGAGAGTCAGGTGACTGAGGAACAGGTCTGAAGCTGAGCCATGAAAAGAGGCCCGTGTGTGCAAGAATCAGAGCCAGATCAGCTCTGGGAGGTCAGTGCCTTGTGAAGACATAGGTTGGTGTTACATTGGTTGACCAGTAGGCTTCCCCAAAAGGGCCCCACAGGATAGCAGCCAGTTGCCAGTCCCTGTGCAGATATCCTGTGTTTCTTGCCAGATAAAAGTGCCCTGTTACCCAGAGAGTGAATTTTACACGGAAAACTTTTGAGTGCTGTGTGTAATGTTGATGCTGATTTATTCATTAAAAATGAGTCATGTCTCCACTGAGCAGGAAAGACCCCTTGTGGCCCAGAGGCAGCAAGGAAGGGATTGAGCAAACTGTGACACTTTCTGAGATAGACTTTTTCTTTGAAGATGCTGTCAGAATTTTCTGCCAGGATTCCCTGTTCCATAGACACCCTCCCCTTCTAGTTCTGGGTTGGGATGGAGCTCATCTTTCTTACTGTGATGTATCTGCTGTGTGACAGGGTCCTATTGGAAAGGAGACACAGACCTTCAAGTTGACCATTGACTAAACCCTTGCCACACCCTCTGGGAGCTCCCCTTTAGTTCCTCAGCTCTGGAGCTGTGATACAAAGATAAAAACAGGAAGGAAGCAGGGAAGGGGGCTGACATACCCCAGGTGTTCTGGCTGACCTAACAGAGTTCCTTTCCTTTGCAGCCCACAGTTCAGGATGTCTTTCATTGTCTTCTCTACTCGAGGGACAACCTTAATGAAACTGACTGAGGACAGGAAAGGAGACTTCATATCTGCGTCTTTTCAAAGTCTGTCTCTTCCCAAGTAGCCATGAAACGTGTGCCTTCTGGTGTCTCAGCCAACAATCACTCTAATCTAACAACATTCTCTTAATTTGAGCCTTGACCTTTGCATCTGGGCCCTTCTGCTGGCTCACTCTTCAATGACTTCTGGTGAAAAGTTTTACATGGCTGGACTGTATTACAGTGAATCTTGCATTGGATGTTAGTTCCATCTGCTGAGTTGGAGCAAATGTTGGCAAACTAGGTTTTCAGGAATTGCGTTTTTCTCCCATTTGAACTGGCTTTGTTCTGTAAACTAGAGTTCAGAAGCACAGTAAAACTCCACCAGAAAGATAAGAGCCTGAAATGTGTCCCGAGTGATTATCAAGGATGGTAATGGTAACAGGAAGTTGTGGCACCAACTAAATAGGAGGA
The DNA here is from genome assembly GCF_030254825.1 of Meriones unguiculatus. NCBI lineage: Eukaryota > Metazoa > Chordata > Mammalia > Rodentia > Muridae > Meriones > Meriones unguiculatus. Next base: position 183,284 of record NC_083365.1, on the reverse strand, counting down.
AATTTTAATCAAGCATGGGGAAAATGTCAGTTAAGGAACATTCTCTGGGGTTATCCATATTCCACTCCACAAAAGGAGACCATGGTGGCAAATATGCACCATTCATTCACAGTTATCATGGCACATGGGAGAGAACTTTATAGAAAAACGTGGTGGCATGGCCCACATGAGGGAAGCACTGTGGAGACTTTCCTGGCTGACTTAAAATGGCAGGTTGGAAAAAGAAATGGAGGAGGGAAACAAGTATTAGTCCATTTTCTGTTACTCTAACAAAATGCCGCAGACTTAGTACTTATTTAGCTCACATTTCTGGGGAGTCAGGAGTATATGCCAGCATGTATACATCAGAGGTGACATATGGCATCATGGTAGGAGAGACCACAAAGAGAGATGGAGCCAGGAGAGTCAAGGGCTAGGCCCAGTCTTCATTCAGTCAATTTGGGCAAGAGTCTGGGTCCTACAAGAGCTACTTTAATCTCAAGGTCCATCCCCCAGTGACACAGTTAGTCCTCCAAGGCCCGACTTTCTAGTGGCTGCCTCTCAGTGGCATTGTGCTGAGGACCAAGTGTCCAGTTCACAGCCCTCCAGCTAAACCATAGCAGTAAGTGTGAGAAGGGCTGGAAGACTTCACTGATACCATCCTCTTGTAGAAATGAGAATAGAATTAACACTCTTTCCAGCTCAGACCAGCAAGTCCAAGCCAGTGCCCATGCCTCTCCACACCTCTTTCCCATCTATGACTCTCCTTTCAAATCCTCTTTCTCCCTCCATGCATGCATGTTGCTGAGATGCCCAGAAACCCCATTTTAAAAGTGGGTGTCCTTTTCTCTTTACAGAAGGAGCAAAGACCATGTCTCCTTCCCACAGACACCAAGCAGAACCCAGACTAGGCCCAGGCTCCATTGTTTCCCCATATTCTTGCATAATCTCTCTAAAGAGAGAACCCTGAAGTCCAGGAAGCCTCCTTCAGGGTTGGCCAAGCTTGGGAAGCTCCAAGGAGTGACAAGGCCTTGTGTGAGAGTCAGGGTCCTGCTTGGTCCTCATGAACCATCCTTCAGAAGGCCTAGCTTCTGACCAGGGATGGAGAACTAAGCAAAAAGCCTGCTGGTTCCACCACACCCTTCTCACCCCACCAGGCCAGGTGCGTTGGTGCACACAGCTAGGACCCTGCGCGTGGATGGCTCCTCCAGTCAACCACGGTTTCTTTGGCCACTAGCTCTTCTCCTACATGGATCAGAAGAAACTAGAGCCAATCCATGCCTGAGAGTGCTAACCATCTGTGTGGAGGTGTCTGGATCATCAGTCCCAAACCAGAACTAGCTCTCCCCTGTCCTTTACATCCTGCTGTAACTGTGGTATCCTGGCACTGCTTCATGCCAATTACCCTATGGACATGATGGTGTGACCGAAAGAGGAAGCACATACAGCTCCGATAGATGTTGTGAGCTACTCCACGGCCTCTGGGCAGCTGGCCAGGGTGGATGAGAGATGAATAAATCAGAATGCCACGCTGACAGCACTCCTTTTAGTCAGCTTGGAGTCTAATTGTTTGTGCCTTAACTTTATTACCACTAGTTTCTTGTGGCAAAGAAGGTTAAAGCAGAGGTTAGTGCTCCCACTTTGCTGCCAATGGCTTTAATGCTGAAGGCTGAATCTCCTGTGGTGACTGCATGGCCTGGCCAAGCATGGCTCCAACATGCACCCAACCTGACCAAGTAAGGAGGAGACTAGTGATTGCTCTCAGACACCCTCGGGAGAGTGGCTTCGAGGATCAGGCTTTTTGATTATCTCTCACTTGACTTGTCTTACAGTGATTTGTTGGGCACAGGAATCTCCTCCATCTTTTTCCTCTGAGAGAATTTGCTCTTTACCATATCTCTCCAAGACAGTAAAGGATGCACTGTTATACCCTGTGTGTATTTGAGGAAATTTTTGGAATTTTAAAAGAAACTCGTTAAAATAAAAGGCCACCAGGCTGGGGAGATGTAAAATGCTTGCTTTGCAAATCTGAGGACCCGAGTTTGGAGCTCCAGATCCACGTTAACAAGTCAGACTGGCTGCCGCCTGCATGTGTGTCTTATCCCAGCCCCGGCTGGATGGGAGGTGGGGACAGGCAGATGTCTGCAAGTTCAGCCCCAGCTAACAAGCCTGGTCGGCAAAGTGATGGGCCCGTGAGACCCTGTCTCAGGAAGACACCTGAGGGGCAGCACCCGAGGCTGTCCACTGACTTCACAGTGTGTATCTGCACACATACATCCACCTCACCCCCCACTGTGGACATGCACACCCGCACCTACACCTAACTCCCACACACTCCCGCACAAAACAACAGGGCATCGGCCAGGAAGCTCAGGAAAGAGTCTCCTTTTAACAAGAGAAACAAACAAACAAACAACTTTGTTAATCAGAAGACATAATGTCGAAGATGTATCTGCAATGTCTTCCATTATGCTCTTGGAATCCAAAACGCGGACAGGAAAACTATGGGGAGACTAAAGAAATGAAATGGAAAGTACAGTGAGTGGAGGCACAGTACGAAAGCCGAAGGGGAAAGACAGCACACTCCTGTCCAGTTTCCAAGGGCAGCTGCGACATTTACACTCGTACTTTGTGGGCAGTCTGGTCGCAATTCCTTCTAACCACTTCTAAGGTTCCTTCAGCCTGACTTCTCAGCAGTTTGGTGATGTGGGGGGGGGGGCTGTGCAGCGCTTACTGAATCTGTAAATTCTTGTCTTTCACTGAATCTGGCAAGTTAACGACTGCTTCTGTCGGGGTTTTATTATTTTTATTTTTGAAATAAATAAGCTTTTTTATCATCTTATTAAATATTTATGTTGTATCTCGAGGTTTTACAATCCGCACACACCAAGCCCTGAAGATGTCTCTTTATGTAGTACAAAATCTCATAAAGTGTTCATCTGACGGAAGACTATCCATCTTCCCTTTGTGGTTGGGAGAGAAGTAAGCGTGAAGCCATGTGTAATGCTAGCCCTTCTTTCCTCCGGGCCCTGTTCTCTCTCATGATTCAGCTTAACAGCCTCCCTCACTTTTGTGGTCACTGTACTTTCTTTGATGGATCATGAGCTGTAGCACTCACTTTCTCCTCTTTCTGTTGACTCTCACGGTCCAGATGATGGCTGCTCCATGTTACTCCATATGGCCCTAAAGTTGGTTCATATCTTTTCCAGTTTTCTCTTCGGTCATCAGTGGGTGATTTCTGCTGCTCCTTGGTCGTCTTCCTTTGGCCATTGAGCACCTCTGCTTACTTCTTTATTACAGATATTTACTTTTTCGCTTCTACATCTTCCATTTGGTTCCTCTTGAAACCTTCATGTTTCTGTCAAGTATTTTTTTTTTCATCTTCATCTTTATTCCAAGGGTTCTCAGTGACCTCACAGGGTGGTTATAATCACTGCTTTCAGGCTGTCAGGGTTCCAACCTCTCAGGATTGGCCTGGCAAGTCGCCTTTCCCCATGAGAGCTGATTACATGCTTTTAGGTGCATTTATTTGTCGAGTATCTTAGAGTGTAGCTTTATTTTTACGTTGCTTAAACCTTGGGTTTGTTGGATTGTTTCCTTTCTTTGCTTCAGTTAGATGTAACCTGAGGTCAGGCCTCTCCTCTAGCTCTAGTGTGGATGGAGGTTTTAGGGTCCTCTTGGTTAATAAGCAGGAAACCTGGCTGGTTTGGATCTGCCACCGCGCAGCACAGAAGTGACCTGGAATCTTCAGCTTCTGGCACAGAACTGGGGGCCTCCTTATGCAGCCACTCCAGAACTACCCCAAGAATCTAGCCAAGAAGGGGTGTCTGTTGGCATTTTGGTCAGATAGACTGCTGAGGGTAAGCCCTCATCCGAGGTGAAGCCAGAGAAGGAGGGGCCCCTCTTTCCAGGATTCCCCAAATGGAGATGGTCTCAGCCTTTTACTAGCCACTTCAGCCACCACCACATCATGAATGGTGTCCTCAGGTTAAGACCACGAGAGAAAGAGGGAGTGAAAATCTGCAACTCACTTATATAGCCACCATTAGGATTTCAATTCCTTCCTTATAGCTTTGTTTACTTTCTAGGCCTTCCTGTGGCTGCTGCTATGCTGTGGCAGTCTGTGGCAGGCTGTGGGCTTTCCCTCCCTTTCATTAATGAGGACACTGAGGTTCCAGAAGTTCGCTGAGGTCCAGTAACAGGCAAATGTAAGAACTGGTTTCTGATCTCTGGATTCTGGACTTGGTTGAGTCAGAGTCTGTGTCTGGTCATGTCCTCCTTCCATGGTTTCTCGGCTTCCTCATTTTAAACAACCCAAGATCTGTGGGCCACTTCATTAGCATTGTAGAGTATATGATGCTCATTGAATTATTATCATAATACAGCAATTTAGTGGGAACTACTGCAGATGATTTTCTGAAAAATTCAAGTCTTCATTGTGAAATTATCTGAAAGACTTAAAATGTTTTATCATTTGGAAAAGAGACAGTGTCCGAGCAGTTCAACTGGCTCTTTAATGGAAATCCGGAGAAGTGCTTGTGTGTGTGTTAAGGTGGTCGTTTATATTTTGTTTGTTTTTGCATACCATGGAGTGGAATCCATTAAAAAGATCTTAAGACACTGGCTGATTCTCATATTTCTGGTTGTATTTGGTATATGGTATATTCTTTGTATGTGAAAGGGAATTCAGAAATTTAGTATTCTTATTCAACTTTTGCTTATGACAGTATGCATTTTAAAATTTAAGTTCTACTGTAACTTATTGCCATGTACTATACGGGGCTAACATTCGACATTTCCCCTCACTGGGAACCAGTTTTTCCAGCGCTCTTGTGGAACAACCTTTTAGCCAGCCATTTAAAATCAGCCTGCGTGGATTTGGGCACGGCTTGGTTTTCTCTTCTGTTCTGTTTCCATTTTGTTTTCCTGCAGTTCTACACTCTGACCACATTGTTTTAATTAGTTTCAACATCTGGAGGACTGGTCTTTCCTCATTTCTAGTACTGAGCAAAAATCGCCTTGGTCTTCGGTGGATTTTTCCAACCATGTGCTTTTAGATTTTTATTTAATGTTCCAAATACCGTTGGGGTTTTCATCTGCGCAGTCTGAGAGGCATCGATGAGTCCCGGCACCGACGGCACTGGATTCTTACTGTGCAGCATTCACTCCTGTTTAAGGGTACTTAGCACTTCTGTTTTGCGCCCACTGGGAAGGTTTTGTTCTTTTCCTAAGTTGCATTCAGTGTTGGTTAACCGTGTTCCCATGGTTAGTGGAACATCACCTGCTACCTCATCTGGGCTGCCATGACACAGGCATGGTGGGCTTGGTGCTCAGAACCCGCCAGCTTCTACTAAGCAGCATGAAATGCTCGTAGGAGCATCCATGGATCATCTACATGGATAATCAGTAGTTCAGCCTGCGACTCCAGAAGTAGCTTAAGAAATAATGTTTTAGGGGGAAATTACTGGTTTTACAGAATTTTTTCTTCTATCTCTCCCCTCCTCCTTCTCTGAGGAATTGGGGGTGGAACCCAGGGCTTGGACATGCTAGCTAAGTGCTCTGTCACTGAGCCACTGAGCCCCAGCCCTGTAGAGTTGACCCCCCGCCCTCATTTTAATGAAATATTTTATTCGTTCTAACTTTCTCAGTTACCTAATGGTATGTCTTACACTGATCAACACTTCTGTTTTGTACGTTTTTAAATTTTATTATTCATTATTATATATTACCATTATGGATTCTCGTTTCTTCTTGTGCCCTATAGTTTCACTATTTTTCTGTCATCTTAATATGAAGGAAGGTTTTTGTTTGCTTGTTTGTATCTTATCCTTTTGTTAATAATAAAAGCTGCTGTTGCTATAAACTGAACTTTAAAACTGTCGGAGCTGACATTCATGCTCACTGAAATGTCTTGTTCTCACTGCTAACTGCTGACTCATTTGTAGGTATAACTTTACCCTTGATATATAATGATTTGGAAAGGTGTTTCCCACTTGATTTTTGTTTACCCTTCCCCCAGTTTTCAGAACCAACCGCTCTTTTCAAATACTGCGGTTTGGATAATTTAGCTTTTGAGTGTTGGTTTCTGGCTTTCTTTGTTTTGCCGGTGGACTGCCACGGGAACTGCGCGCTGTGTGATCCAGCCCCACAGCCCTTGATTTTCTTTCCTGGAAGCTTTTGCGACTTCTTTCTTTATCTCAAATATTTTAAAAATTATTAATGTAACATTATATACTGCATTAATAATTTCAATTAATAATAGAATGTATAACATATTAATATATTAATAATATATATGCGTTGTCTCACTGATTCTGTAAGTGACTTTGTAGAGTATCTAAGCATCCTATCTGATAGTTAAACTTCTTCAGCTTAACACCTTTTTCTTCTTTGGCTTTCTTGTTCCTATTCTGACTTGCTCAAGCTGTCTTTTATGGTCTAAGCATATGTCTGATTTGTCTCATTTTCTGCCATGTGTGTATGTGTGTGTTTATGTGTGTGCACTTGAATGTAAGGTCAGGGAGGAACACTGGGTGTCTTCCTCCATTGCTCTCCAACACTTTTTGTTTTTGCTCTTTGAGATTCTTTATAATTTTTTCGGGGGGAGCGTTGAGACAGCTGCTTTCATTGGTCTGGAGCTGACTAATTCAGCAAGACTAACTAGCCAAAGAGCCCCAGGCAGCCCCGCCTCTGCCTTCACAGTAGAGGCTACAGGTGCATCGAAGCATGCCTGGCTTTTTAGTGTGTGTGGTGGGGTTTGAACCCTGGGCCCTCATGTTTACATGGCACTTTACTACCTGGGTCATCACTCTGGTCCCAGTCTATCGTTTTTATTGAGGTTCTCTGAACACATTTAAGACTGGTTCTATAATCGCCAGCTCATCATTTGCTCACTTACCATCAGGCAATGCAAACTGTTTGCTCTATCCTGATAGAGTGTCTGTGATGGTTTGGAAAGGCAGTGAAGTTGGATGTGCACTCTCACAGGACTGCTTTTGACTGGAAACTCCACCTTTCTTCCAAACCGTCCAAGAGTCAGACACAAGGCCTAACAAAACAGCGGAGGGTCAAAGGATTATCGCATCTTCTTCAACCCACTGGGCTCCTTTACTAATAAGGAAAAGGTTCCCAGAAGGGTCGGGTTGCTTGTGCTGAGCACATGCGTATGTGCTCAGCGCCAGGTCTTAGTCACAAATTTGGGATTTTAACTCAGTTATTCCTCCCCTACTGCATACAGCCTTCTTCCCTCTGCTCTGTCATCTCTGAGGCGGCTCACATGAAGCCACATATGTGGATACATAACAACAGATGGGGTATGCCTACATAAGGGCTTGCTGTGTACCAGTGAATAGACTACTTTCTTCAGCTATTACAGAGATAATAATGCTTATTTGTAAGGCTCTCATTAGAATCGCATCCTTCATTGTATCATGTTATAGATGGGGATACCCAGGCAGAGAAGACTGGCGGCCGCCCTGCTGTATAACTGAGGGAACCTGGATTGGGGGCCACGAAGTGCAGCGCTTGTGTCCTTGTGCTTGATGACTATACTCAGGAAATTCCCACAATTTCACTCTTATGTACAGTTTTAAATTTAAGAAAACAGGGCCACACGGTTCACTGCCCAGCTCCCTGGCTGCTTCAGGAAACAACTCCCTGAAAGCCTGTGCTTGAGCCTTTCTCATGGCCCTAGGATCTCAGTGGACCTCAGAGCAGGAAGAGCCATGTCCCTGACATACACGGAGGAGCAAGGGTAGGCTATAGGTCTTGCTTTAGCAAGCAGAAGGGACTCCTAGAATGTCCAGCTTATATTGTGAATGGAAATCTAGACACTGACTGTGCCCCTCTCAGTGACTTGAGCTGGCTGTAGCACCAAACTTCGTCATGCTATGGGAACAACAGCTCTTGGTTTTGGAGCAGAATGATTCCAGGTTGCTATTCCTGAGAGATAGGCTCCTAATTCCTTTCTAATTTTTTAAAAAAAGGGAAGAGGAGTCTCAGACACTTCTAAATGTCTTTCTAATTTTTTTAATTTTTTTTATTAATTACACTTTATTCACTTTGTATCCTCCCCGTAGTTCCCTCTCTTCTCCCTTCCCAATCCCTTCCTTCCTCTCCTTTCTCCACACATGCCCCTCCCCAAGTCCACTGGTGGGGGGGGGTTTCTTTTCCTTCCTTCTGATCCTAGTCTGTTAAGTCTCATCAGGAGTGACTGCGTTGTCTTCCTCTGTGGCCTGGTAAGGCTGCTCCTCCCTCAGGGGGAGGTGATCAAAGAGCAGGCCAAACAGTTCATGTCACCTTTCTAATTTTTAAAATGAAAGGGGAGAGGAGCCTCACATATTTAGTGTTTGGAAGAATGTGAACATTTTAGATAGAGAAAATCAAATCTAAAATGCTGGGAGGATTCATGATGCAGACATGTCTTTAGTGTTAAGTTAACTGTGTTACTATTGGGGTTGTTGCTAGGAATTTTGATCAACAGCTAAGGCTCACTCTAAATCTAAATCTAAATCCCACCTCACTTCATCACAGTGTGACCAACAGTGAATTTATAGTGAGTCCAGTACTCTCTGGCTTATCTTATCTTATCTTATCTTATCTTATCTTATCTTATCTTATCTTAAGCGTTGAACATTGGCCGGCCTATCCCTGCATACACAGATATAGGCGAGAATACTTCTTCAGAATAAGGTAAGATAAAAGCCATTGCTTCTTTGTCTAATGGTGTGTATTCCTGAGAAGAATACATAGGCCATGTCTTCACAGCACATTTGTCTACAGTCTCTCAGCCAGGGTCTCAGTCATACTGCGTGGACAGAGTCCACCTTGGGCCCGTGAGGCAGACCCGCAGACATGCTTTTGCAAGTCTGTGAGCCAGTGTCTCCACTCTCCTTTTGGTATTTTTCTGTGAATAAGAGAAAGTAAAATCGACCCTCGCAAACCCCAAGTTGTTGATACAGCAAGACATTTCTCCCAAGATTTTTTTTACCTAAAAATGAGAACACTTGTATTCATATAAATGTGATAGTGGGAGGCTTCTCAAACATTTGAAGACCAGGCTTCAGGAGGGGAAGGTGGTATGCCCCTGTGCCTTTGGCTGCAATTCTCTGGTATGCACCCAATTTGGGTACTGCAAATTAAATCAGGAGAACGACTGTGCCGAGGTTCATCTCCAGGCTCTACTGTGGGCTTTCCAGTATCTGCTTTCTCCTGTGCTCGCCACAGGGTGCAGCTATGAGGCTACTGTGAATTAATGCATAGAAAACACCCATCAGAGATTCTGATAAATTACACTTACTCAGGAAGTGCCATTTGTCCCTCATGTAGTAAATACACAAAGAACGAAAGTGGACAGGAACATTTCTGATGTCTGCCTAGAAGCAGGAAGACCACGTCAGCATGGTCAGAGCAACCTGAGAATGGCTGTCTCCCAAATCTCCCTTAGTCATATGTGTTATCCATCAGGCCACTGGCCCCAGCTGTGGCTGTATTCTCATACCCAGGGACAGAAGCTCAGTCACAGAGTTTTGCTGTCCCTACCACCCCACTCCCCCAAAACAATACTGGTGACATCAAGAAGTGACCCTATGCATTTCATCTGAGCCCTCACTCTTGCTACAGTGAGGGGACCTGCTGAAGCTTGCATTCAGGGCTGCCTTTTGCAGGTCCTGAACATGAACCCCAGGTTCTTCCTCTGCTGCTCATTTCAGCAACTGTTCAAACTGCTGCATACAGAAAAGAATCATGAACATCGATTTTGAACCACCTGGCTTGAGAAATGGAATGTCACAGGCAAAACTTCCGGGGGGACACAATCTCTGTCTCCTTCCACAGAAAGAAGTGTCACCTTGAATTTGGAGTTTATCTTCTCCCTGGATGTGTGCATTTTTAGGTCCCTGGAAACAATGCTTTCATATGAACTCCTTAGTTAAGAGCAAATATTGTGTGTGTTTATGTGTAGGTATGTGCTTTGTGTGTGTGTGTGTGTGTGTGTGTATGTGTTGTGTCTTTGTGGGGGTGGCGAGCTGGATACCCATGTGTGTGTATGTAGGTGTGCATACATGTATGTGCACATGTGTGTGGAGGCCAGACATCAGCCTTGCGGAACCTCTCACTGGTATCTGGAACTCTAGCTAATGAGCCTCAGGGATCTGTCTCTCCACTTTCCCAACATTTGGGTTACAAGCACATGCAGCCTTGCCCTACTCTTTGATTGTGTTTTGGGGATCAAATTCGGGTTCCTTTTACTTGCTATAGCCAGCATTTAATCAAATGAGCCATCTCCACAGCCCACGAGTTAAACATTATAAAGTATGAGCAGAGTGTACAGATTTTTGAGACTTTTCCCGCATAGATCCAGGTGTCCTGTTTGCTTAGAGTTAATCTCAATGCTTCTGACTCACCATGTCCTGGTGTAAGGTGGGCCACCAAAGCACTCGTCTGCCATCTTCTTTGCCCACGGTTCTTTCCTTTCTTTTCCTGTTGTAAGCAGAGCTGCAGTGGGCATCCTTGTGCCTTCCTCCTTGTGAGGGCTGCACTGGGCAGAAGCAGGGTGCTCTGTGATGGCAGAGGGGGTGAGTGGATAGGTTGCTCAGTCAGGGTGTGTGAATGGCCTTAGTAGTTGATCTCAAAGGCAGTGTGTGGGTTTAACTCCTGCTGTGACTTGAGTTCTCAGTGCCCCACATCCCTTCAACACCTTGGTACTGTCCTCTAACTCTGTCCTTACAAATCCTTCCTGCCCACATATGTCTTCTGTATTGGATTGTCCAGTATCAATCTGGCATACTTCTACCTACTCCCTCAGGCCCAGCATTGCCACAGAATGTGGTCAGGAAGGTACTAGGTCTGGCAGGGAACCATAGCCTTCACTGTTGAGTAGAAAATTCTAGAAGCAATTTGCAGGTTTTAAACTTGTTCATTTCTCAGTACTGTGATGAAGTATGGAATCACCCCTTAGTCTTGCCAAGGGTCACTGTTTACCCATGTTTCTCCACTGTGTGTGCATCACCCACCTAGTTAGTACCTGTCTCATCCATGAGACAGCTGTAGTGGGACCACCTTGCTTTTGTTAAAATAGCTTTTGTTTTATTTACTGTGGCCCCAATAGACAGGAACAGTGGTGCTGGCTATCTGAATACTCCAAAGAGAAGATCTAAGACAAGAACCAGTGAACTGTGAAGACTAGAAAAAAAAATGTGATGCTGGCCTTCTTGTTACACCTTGGACTGTGAAAGCTATGAACTTACAGTGCACTAGCATGGAGAGAATGATGAATTTAAGGGCAGCCAATAGAACTGAAAAGGTGTTCTAAACTATGCCAGAAAGCTCCAAAGCCAGAGAGATCCTGAGGCCAGTGCCATCACACCTCACTAAGAGTAAGGGAAGGCGTCAGAGAGTCGTGCATAAGACTGGACTGAAAATGTAAACATCACTGCATGGGCTGGGCATGCATGCGTAGGAAGGGCTAGGAGCTGTCTGAGCTGTCAGGCATCTCCTGGGGGTTAGGATGCATCTCAGCAGAAGTAAGGGGTCCACTATATTTTGGAGTTTCATAAAATATTAAAATGTACATATACACACATATTTCACAAATAAATACTTTCATAAATATGTATGTTATAATAGTAACAAAAGGTTAGAGTAAATGATAATGATGAAAAGTATTTTGTTATATGGGTAAATGTATAAAATTAATAAAATAAAAATGTATATTGAACTCCAATGTTAAGCTGCAAAAACAAAACAAACAAACAAAAGGAGATTGTGAAGGAAGAAACACCAGCAACAGATTTTGAAAGGTGAATGGTGTTTGGTGAGATAGCAGGAGGGACTAGATTAAACAAAAGGTTGTAGAAGAAGAGAAGCAACAGAACTGGCCATTGCAGATAAATAACAAGACAATGGTCTTCATCCCAACTGCGTCAGTAGTTCCAGTCATCCGAAAGCAGCCTGCGTGTTCCAACCACGAGATGGAGAATGCCACACCAGAGAAAGAAGGAATAGCCTCAGTTCCAAAGGCAAAGGCATCTCTGTCTTTGTTCCATTGCTGTGATCAAACACTATGACCAAAAGCACCCTGGGGAGGAAACGGTTTATTTCATCTTACTACTCTCAGGTGTTTGTATCACTGTGAGAAGTCACAGCAGGAACGCAAAGAAGAAAGCTGGAGGCAGAAACTGAAGCAGAGACTATGAAAGAAAGCTTCTGATGCCTCACTCCATGGCTCGCTTTCAGGACCACGTGCCCAGGGGTGACACCGCTCCCAGTGGGCTGGGCCTTCCAACATCAATCATTAATGAAGAAAATGCACTACAAACTTGCCTCCAGGCAGTCTGGAAGAAGGCATTTTTCTCAACTGAAGCATTGAGGCTACTCTTTCCAAATAACTCTAAGAAGAAACAGGATCTGGGACAGTCTCCGAAGGCTGGGACCACAGGCTGTCCTCCAAAGCTGCAACATTTCAAGATGGCAAACCCAGGTCACAGAGCCCTGGGTAATGGTGTTTGCTGATGTCTTCCAGGCTAAAGTGAATCACAGAGCCCAGTGCAAAGGGGGTACCAGGAGGTTGGAGGCGTTGTTAGAGCAGCCTTCTACAAAAAATTTCATATGACTCACGAGAGACTCATGACATAAATAAAAGCAATAGGCTAAGGAAAAGAATAGAAAATATGCGTTGTACAAGCATTAATTAATCATAAGAATTGAGATGGATATATTAATGTTACACAAATTAGAATCCTAAACTCGGCTGTGCCCAAACTTTGGCAAAGTCCAAAGACCATTACGTCAAAGACTAGCTACCGATTAAAAAAAAAAAACAGCAAAAGGAAATTAGCCAGTGTTGCCAAGGGAACCCAATAGATGAAATGCAATGAAAACCCAATAGATGGTGGTGCCAGCTAAACCACAGTGAAAAACTCAAGTATCAGCAGTTGTGGGTCAGTGAGTGGGAGGCATCCCCTAGGAAGAGAAGTGCAAAGGACTTAACAGCAGTAACTAGCTTTTCTGCTTTATGAAGCTAAAAAGGAAGCACTGGCCAAACTCAATGTAAGAAGGAAAAACAAAACAAAACAAAAACCTAGTAAAAATTATGAGTTAAGACTTTTAGAAGAATGAACTGATACATTTTTGGAAAGATTGGTTTTTAAAAGTGAAGAGAAAATATAACTCACTGGTATTATTAGGAATGAAAAAAGAAAAAGGATCCTGCTGTAGAGATCAGAGAAGACAAAGGAATATTGTCCTTTCTAGAAATAAACTCAGGAATAGGCCAGAAAAGCTTTTCTCAAGCAAGCGCCTCAACACTCATCACCTTTGCCAACCCCAGAGAGAAGCCTGAGGAGGCCATGATCTTGTGGGTTAAAAGCAAATTGTTACCGTTCGCTTTAAAACTTGATGGTGCAAGAGTCGACAGCAGACCTGTGCGCGTCTGTTTCTCATGCTGCAGCCACCGGCCACCCGGAAACGCTGGGAGCTTGGCTGGGTAATGAACAGTCGTGTATGTTCGAAGAGCTACAAGGCATTTGGGAAAAGCCCAGTTCCACAGACACTCCTTCCCGGGGGCTGCGGATTGACCGTGCAGACCTCACGCTGGGTATCTGTGGGCGGTGGGGTCATTTTTGCACAACAACAACAACAACAACAACAAAAATGGATGTTGTGTAACCCCAAGGAGGATTTCCCAGTGGAGACATGGGAAGCGCATCCTGACTTGCTCATGTGTGCAGTTCCTTCGCGGCTTTCATCAGCAGACGTCATCAAACGCAACAACGTGCTTGCCTCCCACCTACAGAAAGTCATCCTCAGGCCCCCAGGGCACTGGGACCAACCCCTCACCCTAACAGATCACTGCTCTGCTGCTGCCTGGACTTGCTGGAGAACAAAGTAGCGGCGTATGAACGAATGGTGCAGGAGAGCTGGACTCAGTCAGATGGCGGCCACCCATGCTACACCCATTAAGTGTTGTGTGTTCCAAAAGGAACACGTGTGTGGCCCGAAAATCTCCAGCTTCTAAGTAGGAACACTGGCAGATGGAGAAACCAGCAAGGAAATCAGGACATTTTAGTAACAGCCTCTTGTGTAGGATTCCCAGCCACTCGTTTCCCAGGAAGTTGTGCTGCGCTGATAACTGAATTTCTGGAGAGGTGATAACCTGATGAAAGGCCAGGCTCCCTTTCCTTAGGTTTCTAAGACGGCAGAAGGAGGCACCCCTTAGTACGAGGTGTCCCAGTGTCAGAGCAGAACCACGAATTCCCAGGCCACCATCTCTCTTCAGATGCCTGGATGTTTTGGGCACTAAGAGAAGGGGCAGGGAGTGGTGAGACAAGCAACAAGGCATGGGACCAGTTAAGAAGTTGCTGTAGCTAGGAAGTTTCTTGAGGGAGGGAGAGAGACGCTGAGAGCACTTTTCTCCTAGTATTCACTAAACTTAAAATGATGAGTTTCACCATGTTTTCCTACTTGCATGTCACACACCTTAGTCACACGTCCCCTCTGTTGTGCTTTCTGATCATCCTATTCCCCCTCTGCTCCGATCCACAGCTCTAACAGCCCCCTTCTATTCAAGTTTTTCTCCTCTGGCTTCCACATAGGAGTGAACACGTGTGATCTTTATCTTTTTGAATCTAGCTATGTCACTTACCTCTATAGTCTATTTCTATCCATTTTCCTGGTCATGGTATCTGTTGTGTGTGTGTCTGCACATATGTACCACATCTTTGTATATCCATCTCTTGGTGGACATCTGTACTGGTTCTCTCTCCTCGATGTCATGAATTGTGCAGCCACAAACACGGCTGTGCACATAGCCCTGAGGCCCACTGACTGACTCCTTCAGGTGTTAGCAGTGGTGGAATAGCTTTGTCATTGCCGATTTTGTTTTCAGTTGTTTGAGGAACTTTGTAGTGATTTCCACGGTGGCTTTGTCAGTCCCACTGCAGTGGAGAAGAGCTCCTCGGTGGCATCCATCATTTTCTTGGTGACAGCCATCATTCGATCTATGGTGAGAAGAGATCGCAATGTAATTTCATTTGCCTTTTCCTAGTGGCTGAGGGTATAGGGCGTTTTTTTCACATAAATCTTGGCCTTCTGTTTTTCTTCATTTGTGAAGTTCGTTTGCCTCTGTTGATTAGATTGTTACTTTGGTGGGTTTTGAGAGGGTTGTTTTCAGTTCTTCCCAGATGACTGCCAGATGACTGGCCAAGATAGTCTATTCTTAGGCTCTTTGCTCAGCTGTTTCCTTTCCTGTGAATATTTTTAGTTTGATATAATCCCATTAGCCAGTTCTTATTATTTCCTGAGATGCTGGAGCCCATTTCAGAAAGTCCCTGTCTTACTTATGTGTGGAAGTGTTTTGCTTCTTCCTCTAGTAATTTCAGAGTTTTAGGTATTACAACTAAGTCAGTGATCCATTTTGGGTTGATTTATGTAGTAGGCCAGAGCCTACTACAAATGTCATCCTCCTACATGTGAATAACCCATTTTCCACCATCATTTGTAAAGAGACTGTCTTCTATTTCCAGTGTATTTTTAAGGATTTATTTTATTTTTAATTCTATGTATGCAGGAGTTGGGGGAGTATGTGTACATGAATACAGGTATCCTCAGAAGCCAGAAGGGAGGCATTGGATTCACGTGTGCTGAAGCTATAGGTGATCCTGAGCTACCTGATATCAGGTCTGACAACCAGACTTTAACCTCTTAACCAATGAGCCATTTCTCCAGCCCTCTAATGTATGCTGTTTGGTTTTGTTTTTAATACAGTCATGAATCAGGTGGCTGTGATTTATTCAGATTTATTTCTGAATCTTCTATTGGCCTACCTGTCTGTATTTGTCACTATGGCTCTGTAGTATAGTTTGAAGTCAAGAATTGTAGTCACCAGCATTGCTCTGCACCCCCATCCCCAGAGTTTGCTTTAACTCCCACGATGTTTTTGTTTGTGTGTCTTAGGATTGTATATTTAATTTCAACACCCAATCTAATTTTCTAAGAAAACAGTCTTCTTCTCCCGTGGCATCCCCTCCTCCCAGCTATTTTGAAGGACCCTGGAGCTACCATCTCTGTATGCCCAGGAATGGACTCTGATTTCCCATTCCTGCCTTTGCTTTTGGGAACTTATGAAGTGCCAAGCCACAGGACAGAGCTCTGCTAGGTGGCTTCTGGTGCCTGCCCCCATCTCTGCACCTTTGGTGGCCTTGTTGGGGAACACCATTCTTATCTTTGCCTCTTTTACTAAAGCATGAGTTATTTATTTTCTTTCTCATCAAAAAACAAAAACAAAAACAACACAGTTGAAATTGTGCCTTTTGATGAAATATTGAAATATTGGAGGTGATGAAAGAATTATAGCACAAACAATGGCTTCCCTCCACCACAAGGGCCCAGATGTGTCCTAGGGCCAGTGACCAGACCCACTTCAGCCTGGCCTTCCTATGTGGCCAAGGAAGTCTCCTCTCTTCCCGAGATGACTGACAGTAGTGATGCCTGCTCCTCTACCCACCACTTCACAAGAATCTATTGAATGTCTGTTAAATTCTAGTCACAAGACCTAGAAGACACAGCAGGGACCCAAACAGACTTGGGCCTAGGAAAAGGTCAGGCTTGTGGATGCAGAGGCTTTGTCAAAACCGGGAGTCCTAGAAGACCGACTGAGGCTGGAGCAGTGGAGGCAGCTTGGACAGGGAGGCAGTGACTTGTCACGGGAGGGTCTTGGACAGAGGCAAGAATGATACGATTTGATCTTCATCTTCAGAAGGCTCCGGCAGCCTCACCCAGAGTGAGTGGTAGAGGAGGCAGAGGGGCAGGTATTGTCCCAGCGGCCTTTGTGAGGTCGAATGGTGGCACAGCCCCTAGTGCTGTCGGGTTGGGATGTGGATCCATTTCTAGATAGTTCTGAAGGTGAACCAACACAGTTTGCTGATGAGTCAGGCAGGGAGAGGGGTGGGCTCCCAGTTTTCGTGGCTGAGTTCTGATGAGACAACCAGAGAATACTCTGTGCCTGTCCCAAAGTTTGAGTGACATGGTGTGGAGTAGTCCCCGTGAGAGCAGCAACCACAGGGACCTGTGCCAGGCCCTTTCACTGTGCCATTACAGTGTTCCAACAGCCTGGTAATCCACCCCTTCGGCTCCTTTCAGGCCTGCTCTCACATCAGTTTCATCCAAGATTAATAGTCTTCATTAGAACTTCTACCCACACAATTGCCGAGGTGAACAGGTTTTCATGCACTGGATCATCCATTCAGAAGAAAAAGTTTATCAGCGCAGATCACAGCAGCACCTTAGGGTGGAATCTCACCCTTGCCACTGTCTAATCGTGAGTGCTTGGACAGGTTCCTTCTGCTTTTTGTGATCAGTGTCCTTAGCTGTGGCACTGAAGAGCCGTCAAAAGGTGGGAGCTCTTGGGAGCGTTGTACTGCCTGTACTCAGCAGAGCCTGGCTGTGAGAGTTCCTAGCCAGTGTGTGCAGTGGCAATAGAGTCAGCACCTTTAACTTCGGGTCTCTGAGAGCAGAGACTTGCCCTCTTTGAGCCCAAGTTTTATCTCTTTGATACAAGGAGAATAGCCCCCACTCAGAGAGGTTATAGAGAGGTGAAGGCAGCATCTTTGAGCAGGGCTTTCTGTATCATGTTCCCCAGGAAAGGTAGAGTCTCTTCTGACCTGAAGGCTCTTTCTTCCTTGTTTAAGTTGTGCATTTCCATCTCCACCATGAAGCTGAATCGGGAGGAAGGCCATCCTGACCCCTCCCAAAGGCTTGTGGTTTCCGTGTGAGGTTGGGGCGCTCAGCAAGCCCTGCTGCAGAGTTAGAAACGTGAGTGTGGGCATCCACATCCTGCCCTCCAGGGAGAAGTCTGCAGGACTCCACGTGGCCCCAGATGCCACTCCAGCCCCTCCCATCCTCTGCCCCACTTCCTCTTCCTGCCCCAACCTAGACCAAACAGCAGAAGAGCACATGGTGACAGCCACCAATTGATCCTGCCTGTTTGTATGGGACGCGTGGATTCCATGTTGTTTCTGTTTCTGTTTGTTTGTTTTGCTTTGCTTTGCTTTCAGAGCTGACTGTGCAGTTCCCTTTGGCATCATTTGTGTGGCTGCCTCCCAGCCACATCTTTGAGGTGGCTTTTCCTGGCTTCGGCTGGTTTCTTGGTGCTCATCACTCTCTGGCTCATATAAGCATCTTCACCAGTGTGGTTGTATGTCCCACTAGGTGCAGGGACATTTCAAGGCTCACCTCCAGTGTGGAAAGAAAATTTTGTCCATGTTACGAAAGAAGAAAATCTGAAAAGTAAATGGAGGCTCCCTGCAGAAAGTTCCTTACATTGTCGAAATCCGGCTCATTCTACTCTAGCTGTGGCTGAAGCCGGTGGGTGACGTACCACAAAGGCTTTTCCCTCTACTGCATTTGGGAACTATCAGAGCAATACAGCCTATTCGTGGTATTCAAACTGGTGTGTGTGGCTGTCAATAGCAAGGCGAAAATACTCTCGTGAGACTAACAAGATACTTTTGGGTTTCAGGGAACAGATCCATCAAGGCCTAGAAGAACTCCAGAAAGTTCTGCCAGGAGAAGACACTTACATGCACGAAGGATTTGAAAGGGTAAATTCAAGAAGGCTTGAAACTCTCAAGTATTAAGCATCCTATCGGAATATCGGTGTGGGGACGGCTGATGAGACAGAGCATATGGAGTGAGGAGACTAATTATGCCCAGTAATGTGAGAGCAAAAATTTCCCCACCCCATAATCTCATAACAGCTGCATTCAAAAGTACTAAGGGAATGGTTTTTCCTCCTTAGCCAGTGCTTAGATGTCATTCATGAACTCTGCCACACAAGTCCCCTCAGTTCCAAAGGTGACCTTTGTGGCTGGCAGCCTCAATGGCTGAGATGGGATTTCAGTACCTTTGGCTTTAAAGGAAATCTTTCCAAGACTCTGAGAAGAGCTCCATCCTTGTCAGCAATTAGCTGACTTCAATGTGAGAGTCCCTTTACCTGGACATCAGCACTGGCATTTTTAGAGAGACCTGGAGCAGTCACGTTAAGAGTCAAGACAGCATATGGACGCCAGCTCCCTGGACCTGCATGAGTGCTCCTGACCTGGCAGGCAGCGTTGTGTAGCTAATGGTCTAGCGGCGTCTTCATGTGTTTTCAGGCCGGTGAGCAGATTTACCATGAAAGCAGTCAAGGTAAGACTGTAGCAACACTGTGCAGTGTCTCACGTGTATCTCTCAACTTTTGCTTCTGGAAGAGAATTCTTTCACATTTCAAAGTACATGTGTGTCACGGTCCATAAAACCTCTCCATTCATTTATCACAAAGAAGAAATACGAAGGAATGCTTAGAAAGATGGCTTATATCAAGCCAAATTCTACCATGCCGTGCCAGGAAACATGTTATGAAAACAATTAAGATTCCATTATGGCCACAGTCTGCAATTCCCATGAATAGCTTTGCATGGCAAATTCATTAAATTAATAAATGTTTGGCTGGGTTAGTAAGCTCTTGGGTTTTTGTGTCAGATGTAATTATCTTGTCTCTCTCTGGGCTCCTGCGGTTGGATCTGACATTTAGATCAAGTTTAGCTTAAACGTCCTTTCACTTAAATATGAACACCTAAAGTATGCTTAACAATGTCCTTAGAAAGAGAGACACAATGATCATCATTATTCTGGTTATTCATCTCCCTCATGGAGAACATTCCAGTATGTCACCCTAGTCTCTTCGATGAGATTCCATATAACTGGGAATCCCCCAAAAGCCATGTCCTGTTTGATTGTAACAACTGCAACAAGTAGGCTAGGCCCCAAACTCACTGAGCAAAATCAATCTTCTCTTACCGGAAGTCTAAATATTGGAAGAATTTAGTAGATTTTTTCCAACAGCTGTAACACATCTGGTCAACTTGCAAATTCTGATAAATGGTATGTTTTCAGCAAGCTGTCTTCCAAGTGTGGCACGTGTGGTCAGCTATAGCATTCAAGAAGGACCAATGCAGTCCAAGTGTGGAATTCGCCACAGGCCCGTGACTGGAGCTGTTTGCAGTGCCTGACCTGCTCAGCAGCCGTGTCATCAGGTCAGCCTACACGTTGAGATGTGGCTGAGAAACCCGGAAGTCTGACGCCGCAAAGGCATTCTCCACGCTGGAGATGCTTCCACACATGAAAATAAAATCGGTGATTCTCCCCATCTTCATTTTCAGGGACTGAGCTTATGAAGAGATAAAAATCTCAGGGGGCAGTGGGGCGGCCTCTGGTGGCTCAGGATGAGTGAGAGGGTTTTGCTGTTTTGAGCAAGATATAGGACAGCGAGTGTCATCATTGCACTAACTGACAAATGGGGAGCTAAATGTAGGCCTCTGCTACTTGGAGACAGAGGTGAGTAACTACCGTCATATCTCAGTGTGGAGACAGGACCTGGCATGCAGCCCAGGCCCAGGAGAGCATGATGTGTGCCTGGCATGTGTGAGGAGACCAGGGCCTTTCTCTGGCATGAGCCCGCTCTGTATTCAGGCAAAACAATAGTCGTTCTTGGTAAAACATGAAAGAGTTTCATTTGTAAAATAATCACAATAATTCATTTTTACAGCCAATGTTCGCATCTCACACATGGCAAACTGTCTCCTACTTTAAAAACAATCTACCATGCCTTTGTTGAGGCGCTTTATTACTGCAGCAGCTTCAAAATGTCATATCCATTTTAAGAAAAAAGTGTTGGCAGCAATTTTCTTCCTTTTCCCCTCATATTTTTCTACCAAAGCAATTGAGGAGAAAGAGCTTCTTGAGGTGCATAAGAACTAGTCTGCCAGAGTAACGTTCAGATCCTCAGTCCAGGAAAGCAAGCTGACCAGAGCTCATGCAACACTCTTTGTAGCTCTCTGTATTTCTCCTTCCCGTCCCTTTACTAAGGTTTTTTTTCTTCTTTAAAATCTTTTAAAATGATTTTACAAAAATATTTGTTCTGTGTATGAGTATTTTGCCCACATATATGTATGTGCATTATGTTGCCTGTAGAAGTGCAAAGAGGGCGCCAGATGCCCTGGAACTAGAGTTTTGTGTGGTTGTGAGCCACTATGGGAGTGAGATTTGAATGCTCTTGGCACTTGAGTCACAGCTGGCTGTGAGTCTTCTGATGTGGGTGCTGAGAATCAGCCCGGGGCCCCCTGAAAGAGCACTGCACACTCCAAACTGCTGAGCCATCTCTCCAGCCCTCCTTTCCTTTTCTTTTCTTTTTTTTTAAAATTTTTATTTAACTTTTATTAATTATACTTTATTCCTTTTGTATCCCCCCATAAGCCCCTCCCTCCTCCCCTCCTGGTCCCACCCTCCCCCCCTTTCTGCATGCATGCCTCTCCCCAAGTCCACTGATAGGGGAGGTCCTCCTATCCTTCTTTCTGATTTTTTTTTGTTGTTGTTGTTCTTCTCAATGCAGTTTATTCAGGAACCTTGAACAATCTTCTGACCCTGGAGAAAGCCAGCCCAAAGCTTAAAATAGCCTCTGGGTAGCCAACCCCAGCATGCCTCGTGGGCAATGCAGATAGGTCCACATACACGAAAGCAAGCCAGATCCTCAGTATTAGCCAAATATGGAGTTGTTTGTGACAGAGAGCACTCACCGTTGGGAAGGTGGAAGGCGGAAACCAGCTCCATCTTTAAGGCGCGGCATTACGCAGCTCTCCACAGTTCCCCCTTTTTGTTTTAGACACATCAGGCAAGAGTAGAGGTCTGATCTCTGATATTAGAAATAAATTGGGACTTTGTACCGATGTTCATTTAGGTGTCATCCACCCAAAGAGCATCAGACCCGACCGATACCTTTTTCTCAGAGGCAGGACCTGGGGCATCAACCCGCATGCAATCAGATATGCTCTTCTCTGGGTCCAAAGCGGCTGACCCTGAGTGCAGTGCTTAGCCTCGCATCCTGAGCGTAACATTTTAGCTTTTGATGGTAGCCAACCATTCTTGGGGAGACTGTCTTGCTTCAATGGCTGTAAAGGCCTGAATGATCATGGCTGCATTACACTGTTGTGAGATTCTAATCTTTCATATACACCACAGGCAAACCAAGGAGACCAACACCAGAAGGCCTGTTAACGCTCCCATGCCCGCCCATTCCTTCAGATGATTCATGGCTGCAGCAATCCATGATGATAATCCTGTGGCTAGTCCTGCGTCCACTCTGGTAGAATGGCCACTCTCAGCTGCTCCATCATAGCATCGAATTCTTCAGTCCAATTACCAAAAGCTTCAAGAGAAAAAGGCCAAGTAACATATAATGGCAAACCCATTAGAATTACACCTGACTTTTCAACAGAGACTATGAAAGCCAGAAGGGCCTGGACAGATATCATGCAGACCCTAAGAGAACACAGATGTCAGCCCAGGCTACTATACCCTGCAAAACTCTCAGTCCTCATAGATGGAGAAAACAAGATATTCAATGACAAAAACAAATTTCAACAATACCTACATACAAATCCAGCATTACAGAAGACACTGGAAGGGAAAATACAACCCAAGAAAACTAGCTACATTCAAGAAAACACAGGAAATAAATAACTCCTTTCCTTTTCTTTATGCTCTTAAACATTACTGTCCAGAAGGAGGGATCCCCAAGGCCTCACCCCCTAGCTCAGAAGCTATTGACAGCTGATGGCTGGAGAGAGAGAGAGAGAAAGAGTCGTTTTTCTCCAGAGGTGTAGTCAGTGTAGAGGACCTGTATCCCAGTGCATGAGCCCATGGATATATTGAAGTCTCATCACAGACACAGGCTCTCTCAGAACCAGGGAGACTTTTACACAGAAGGAAAAAGATACGGAGTTGTGGTGGGACAGATACTGGAAGACATTGATGGCAGCATTACAATTCCCGAGGGCTTTTACCCACTCTTTACTTTAAACTGAGCTCCATCCACAAATGTGACGTGGTGTGTTTGTTCATTCTGAGCTTATAATGGCTACACTGTAGAGACACACGAGAGAGCAAGGCATGGTTGCTGGGCACTACCACGAAATGCCTTCCTTACTTCTCTCTCCTATGTGTACATGCCTAGCCTGGTAAACACAAATTAACATGACAGATGCCCTGGCCATCTGGGGAGCAGTAGATTTCTGTATGCTAAACTTAAAACCATGTGGTGGAATGTGAAGCGGCTTATTCAGGCACCAAGAAATGGTCCAATGCAGTAAAAAGTCCTAATAAGGAAATAAAGCACATGATGAGTGAGAGGGGTTTAAAGTCGACGTTAGCCAGGAGCAATTTCAGTATGGCACATACAGACTTGGAAGGCACTCAGCATGCTGATGCCAACAGAAGGAAGTGTTCCCAGACAAGACAAAGAGCACGGACCCTCCCTTCTCCACGACACCCCACAAAGCCCAGCTAGAGGACAGGAGTCCCAGAGTGGATGTGGATGAGGCCAGGGCTGCACTGGGTCTTAAAAGTTCTTTTCATTCTGAATACAGCAGGAAAGATTCCCAACATCAAGGAGGAAAGACAAGTTCTGTCCCGTCTAGAAGTCACTGTGGGAAAGGAGTGGGTTTGACTTCTAATTGGAGAGAGATAATATGAACCAAACCAGTATGCACATATTGGCACTTGGTGCTTAGTGTTTATTATTTTGGGGATGCCTGTTCTGTGTGTTCCTGTTTTCTATCCTAGACACAGGAAACCTGGAAAAGAAGTACCAAAGCAAATCAAATACCTTTAAAAAGTCAAATATCACTCAGCCAAAACCTGGATATTTTTCAGGTGATGCCTTCTCAATGATTACTGTAGGGAAATTCCTGGCTACCTATTCAAACATGGACTTAGCATTAGACCACTTTGCTCCACAGCTGTGAGAAAGGTCTGGTTCATAAATGATTCTGCCTATTACAGCATAACCCTATCAGAGAGCTCTGCACAGTGTCCCTGGACACTTTACAGAATGAAGCCAAGCGTCCACTCAAGCATATCTGATACCAACAGCCATATTCCTTTCTAATCCTGTGTGGCCATCCCAAACAGAAAAGAAGTCAATAAACCTACTTCAGGAACAACAATGGTGGGCATTTTTCCTACATGTGTGATATGGTTTACCTGCATCAGTCATTCCTCTTCCTCCTTCCAGAGCTGTCACTCAAGCCTGCTTTGGCAGGGGTCCCCCTAAACTACCTTCTGGACCACATGCTTTACATAAGCCTTTGATGGAGCACAGGCTCCTTGGGATCTAGATTGCTCCTTTACTGCGTCATCTGCCACACGGTAGGTGCTCAGGGAACACTGCATTGTTGGTGGCAGTCTTGAAATCAAGGAAAAGACACCTGTCTCTATGACTCCCTTTAACATCCTCTGTCTCCTCAACACAGGCCAACAGACCTCGAGACCTTGGTGTGATCATTTACTGCGTTGGCGTGAAGGATTTCAATGAAACTCAGGTATGAGCCCTGCTCTCCACCTGTTTGGAAGCATGCTGGGCTCGGGAGCAGTGGGCAGGGAGTGCACTCAGCATGGCCGAGGCGTCTGCAGAATGCCTATCCCTTAAGTAGGAAGTTTCTCTAGGACAAGAACTAACTTCTGGCTGTGTGAATAATTCAACATCTTCTGCTGAGGTTTGGGGGTCAGAGCACAGAGCACCAGGGCACATTTCTCTTGTTTAACTTTCCTGGTAACATTGAGTCACCAAGGTGTCGACACAGGTTTCAATTAAGTTAGAATGCTTTCTAAAGATTTTAATTTGACAAGTACAATTTTCTTTTTCTCTTTTTTTAATTTTCTTTTTGTAATTTTATTTTTTTTCTTATCAGTTACATTTTATTAACTCTGTTTCCCAGCTGTATCCCACTCCCTCATTCCATCCCAATCTCACCCTCCCTCCCTTATCTCCACCGTGCCCCTTTCCAAGTCCACTGATGGGGGGACCTCCTCCCCATTCATCTGATCCTGTTTTATCAGGTATCTTCAGGACTGGCTGCAAAGTCCTCCTCTGTGGCCTAACAGGACTGCTCCTCCCTTGGGGGTGAGGAGATCAAAGAGCCAGCCATTGAGTTCCTGTTAGAAATAGTCCTTGTTCCCTTTACTATGGGACAATTTTCTTTTTCAAGTGAATACTTTTTCTTTGTTAAAAATGTAATGTGTTTTCAATGCAAAAATGTAAGACTAGTTGGAGAAGTGTGCCCGGAAGTAGAAACCTGCTACCATCCTAATAAGAGCTCTCCCTTGCGGCTCATTGCTGTTTTTGTTCTAGTGGCACAGTACTCTAAGTTATTAAGTGAATAACATAGGATTACAAAGCAGTGAGAACAGTCCTGCCCACTTTTAGGGGAAAACGCACACATATTTGCACTGAAAAAGTATGACAGTCTATACATACCCAACTGTCAATAAGGATCACCTACAAATACACAAGCAGAGTCCATTATGAACAGGCCTTGGTTTTCCTTCATTTTACCTCTTACAGTTTTCCTAAATTTTCTTTTTTTAAGAATCGGTGTGTTACTTTTGCAATCAGTGAAAACAATGAAAAAGAATGTTAAAACTGCCACAGCCTCTGCAGTCCCAGAACTATGAATGTTGGGGTCCCTGGTCAGCTGCTCCTTGTCCTAGGTCTCCTGCTTCGTGAAATGGAAGACACAATGGACCTGTCCCTCCTGAGACCTTTCATCAGCTTGGTGCAAAAACAAGGCCTGGGTTTAGTTCTCAGGTTGCTCTGAGAGAAGCCCAGTGTGTCTGATTTGGATAGAAACAAGCCAGTGGTCCCCATATCTACTGCTTCACCCCAAGTCTTGTGTTCATCCAGCTGGCCAGTCTTACCTCTGCTCCCAAGAAGGAAAAGATTCAAACAAATGCAGAGTTGGTGTTGCCCCTCACCTGCTCCAGGCGTTCCCTGGTTAGCTCAATGCCTCTGAGGGCCCCTCAGTGAGGCCCTGAGCCTGGTGAAGGCTCCAGGCTCCTCAGGGTTCAGAACATTGGTTTGATGTCCCTGCCCTGTGCCCACATAGTAACTTTCCATAGTCTTCCACGTCTTCCATGCCTGACGTCTCTGCACATGTTTGTGTGTCTGTGTGTTCTCGGTTGGCTCAAATCGCAGAAAGTAAGGACCACATGTTTCCTGTGAATGATGGCTTCCAGGCTCTTCAAGGCATCATCCACTCGGTGAGTGCAGGCTTCCTCTGAACAGCTGATCTATGGTTAAGATTTCTCTCCCTCCCAGCATCCCCCACTCCTGCCTACTCCGCCATGCACACTTGGTTGTTCTGTAAGACAGCTCAGGTTTCACAGCTCAGGAGTTCAATCGGACCCTTCCCAGAAACTCCCTCAGACCAAGACTCGTTGCAAAAGCAAGAGGTTTATTAACCATTGTACAACGGGGTCACCCCTGCCGGTCAGCAAAGAGTGGCACCGGGAGACAAAAACCTTTAGGTTTTTAAAAGAAAAATTGTGGGAGATTTGAAGTTCTAGTTTTGGCAATTTAGGATTGGATGAGGAAACTATAAAGTAAGATAATTGGTTAGTCTTAGGTGCTCGAGCTTGGCCAGTCCTGCCAAGTGTGGATGCAGCTGCAATTTAAGGTGGGGGTGGTTAGCTCATCCTTGAAGATTAGGGGCTACAGATTTTTGGCTGGAGGTCAAAAGCTACTCAGAAGAAGTCTAGGTTTGTTGCTAAGAAACGCTATCTCAAGGACAAGGGTCTGGTCCTCCTTTTGCTGAGTGAAGGTCATTGTTTGCTTGCCCTTTTTTTATATCTGTCCTCACAGATAGGGTCATATTCCTTCACTCTCTGGAAAGGTACTAAGAGGCTTTAGCTTAACCTGGACCTAAAACTCAAAACTATAGGCTTTAGAAGACATACAGGTTACAAAGTTAGTCTAACCCTTTCAGTTCTTCCGCATGAGAGAGCATTCCTTCACATATCTTTGTGTCTGCCGTGCTCTAGGTCTGCCGTCAGCCTTTCAACCCTGCTTCTTTTCTTTCTCCTGTGCCAACTCTATTCTACAAGCTGAAGAGGACTCTGCCCCGGCAGCAAGCCAAAACCCCAATCAACCTGTGTTCTCAGAGTCTGGGCCTCCTGACTCGCTCCTAGCTCACCCAGCCGTGACTAAACAAGGCAGCCACCAGCCAAGGTAACACCTATTTTGTAAAAAGCATCTAACTAGTTACAAAGTAAATCGTTACAAAACAAAAAGTCAGGCAGAGCTACACTTGCAATGCAAGTCAGCTGAGATCTTTCCCAAGACTCCCCACTGCAATCAGCCAATGTGGATCCCGAAACCCACACACCAGGAGTGCTTTAGACCATGGATACCTGTAAGCAGATGTTTTCAGAATATGAAAAGCAGTCTTACTTCAGGCTGGGAATGTCTATCTTAAATGTGTATGGACTTTCTTTACTGAAAAATGGAAAGAATTAGGAAAATAGAGGGCTTTCCCACCCAGTTGTTAGTCCACAGGGGAGGAATTTCCTACATTAAAGAATGTTTGGATGGGTGGGCAGGATGGCTCAGTAGGTAGAAGTGGTTGCTGCCAAACATGACTCCCTGAGGTCAATCCCCAGAGAACCCCCATGGTGGAAGCAGAACCAGCTCCTCTAACCGCCCCTCAACTCTGCACACGTGTGTAAAACTTTCTGGGGTCACCGTGGCCTACTTGGTAATATAAGAACCAGAACTCAAGCACCTTGTGAAACAGCAGCCTCATACTACAAAATATTAACAGAAGGACTCTGTACTGCCCATGGAGCCTGTAGAAGCTGTGCAGGGGGGTGGGGTGGGGTGGGGGAGGGTGCTTTGTGAGAAGGTGGGCTGACCAGAGGGCTGAAAAACACTAAGGGAGGTGGGTGACCCAGAGATGAGGAAGCCTGATTCCAGCCTCCGCCCCAGGGGCTGGAGAAGAGCAGAGCTTATCCTGGGGGTGGTAATGGCAGTGCTGACTGTGGGTGGCTTCGGGGGTGGTAGAGAATAAGCCAGCACATTGGCCTGGAACAAATTTGCAAAAGCATTGAAGAGTTTTAACTGCACCCGAAGGCAGTGGGAGTTGTCACTGTAACACTTGTTTTAGCTAACCTGTAAAATAATTGCAGATTTGGGGGGTCGAATGTAGTAAGGCTTTATTTTCTGAGTTCTAACTAAGCCCAGTCCTGCTTAGCTTCCGAGATCATAGGAGATCAGATACACTCAGCATGGTATAGCTGTAGACATGTGATGTTTCAGTACAGACACAAAAGGTCAGGCATGTGACGTCCCGGCACCTAGAGACAACTGCAGACTGTGATGTCCTGATACACAACTGCAGACTGTGACGTCCCGATACACAACTGCAGACTGTGGCGTCCCGATACATAGAAACAACTGCAGACCGTGACTTCCGGATATACAACTGCAGACTGTGACGTCCCGATACACAACTGCAGACTGTGACGTCCCGATACACAACTGCAGACCGTGATGTCCCGGCACCTAGAAACAACTGCAGACCGTGACGTCCCGGCACATACACATACCATAGACAGTGTGACGTCCCAGTACATACAACTGCAGAGAGTGTCCTGCCTCAGTACACACAACAGTGTAATAGCTCCATAGAAACACAACAGCAGACAGTGTGACGTCACAATACCTTTACACACCGTGCCCTGATCAGACCAGGGCATGAGCATCCTCAGTGCTCTACCAGTTTCTGTGTTCGGGGAATTTTAGCTTTTCTCTATGCGTGTGCGTAGGAGTGTAGAGGCGCCAGAGAGAGCAGCTCCGTCAGAGACCCACACCGGGGCAGCTTCTGAATGGAGCCATGTTCTTGGCCCCGTTGAAGCTCTTGTGAGCCAGATGACCAGGGTCTTTCATGAGTCAGTTCCTACACAAATAATCAGCATTTCTACCTGTGAGAATCTGGGTTGTCCTTGAATGTGCCAACATTAATGACCCCCCAAGCTCAATGTGAGCCAGGCTGTTTGTAAAACTGCTCCCATCCCCAAAGTGAAATAACTCAAGGATGTGTTACAGGTTCTAGCAGGACAGTGTCCCGAGAAGGAAAAAATAATAATAATTGCAGACTTTAGTCTCCAGACTTGAGCTGAATGGCGGCATTCTTAGGAGCTTTTTCCTGGGAGTAATATCGGTTTTGATCCTCCCCAGACTGGAACCCCGTGTTTATGGTGGCTGTTAACTGGTTTGCCTGGACAGAGAGAGACAAGTTTGGCAGTGCTCATCCTTCTCAAGTCAGACAGTGATAATTATGGCTTAAGAGTTGGCTGGCTGCTTTTAAGAGGTGGGTTCTGTTTCCTTTCCAGTATCAGGAACGAAAGCCATCATTTCCCCCCAACACCTGAGGGATCTACTCCCGCTCATTCTGATCACGGAACTGTGGCTGGACATCTTCTCGTAATAAAATAGGACTGGACTTAATTATCTAAAATTATTATTGCAGAGCAGCTTCTGATGACTCAGACAGGTCACAGAGGTTTCTGCATTTCTGAGCCTCCAATAAAGGGCTCATACTGATTCACCCATCAGGTGCTCACTGGGAGGCTGGAAAGGTGGCTCACAGTTGCTTGCCTGGCATTTGTGAGGCCCTGGGTTCTGTCCCCAGCATTACCCCGAACCATAAAAAGAAAAGAAAATGCTGATTGCAAGCCTCTTGCTATAGATACTGGCCTTTCAGTTGAGTGAAGCAGGAAGTGACCTCTTTCCGAAAAGGCAGAAAGCCTATGGGAGAGACCCATGGAAAGCCAAAACTATGAAGTTAGATTGTAACAAATGGTATAAAGAAATAACATAGGCCTCAGGTGAATACTGAAGGGGACAGCAGTGACCCAGGCTCCTCTTAGAAGAGAACCTAGAAGATGAAAGGCAGCTGCCGGCGTGGAAATGCAGGGAGTGTGGTCTTGAGATGAATGGTAGAATGAACAGGCCGTGTGTAAGATAGAGCTTGGCAGGTGAGATGAAGGCTGTAATCTTTGCTCTAGCACAGCAGTGTTCAGAGTCTGGGAACAGAACAGCCATCCCCCAAGGCTTAGGAAAAGAAGTCATGGTGGCATTTTACCCACAATCCCCTGGAAGATGAATAGCTACTCAGAACCAGTAGTGACAAGGTCTGTGCCTGTGAGAGGAAGAAGAAATGTCACTAGGAGTGACACTTGGGGAGGTGGGGGGGGAGGGCGGGAAACAGGGTGACAGCTGCTCTCTGAGGAAGCCTCTATTATCCCTCTAGGCCAGGCCATGGATCTACAGGCAGGTTGGATAAACTGCCATACCTGATGTTCAGAATGGTGGGCCAGGAAACCTACACCCAGTGGTGTCTCCAGAAGCCCCACCTTTTCCAGCTGGGGAAGCAGGGAGTAGATACTGGATGCCCAGGAGTTCTTTTCCCAGGGGACAGTCATTCCCGGGTCTTCATCAGCCTCTCTCTGATGCCTGTTTTGACCATTTCAACATCCCTCAAGCCTCCCTGTACTTATCTGCCAGAGTTAAAAAAAAAAAAAATCTGTTGTGTCCATCTGTGGGAGATAGAGGCCAGAAGGAAGTCAGCAGTTGGGGTAAACTTACTTTTAACAAATGCCCCATAACCCTGTTCAGTATCAGTCCATTTAAAAACCCTATCACTGTCAGGCAGTTCATATTTTGTTGCCATTTGCTGGCAAGGAAGCTGATGTCCAGAGCTCCAGGGGGAAGCCCACAGTTCCTCCTCTCTCTGTGTCTTTAAGGAAGTAAAAGTAAAAGCCACTCTGTGCAGCCCTGGGCTGAACAAGCCATTCAACCCTCACTGAAACCATTCAGTGATTGGTTGGGTGGTTGGAAGTGTGTGGTAAATTGGCCAGGACCACACATCGCAGCAAGCGAGCGGTGATTCAGGAGACGTTACCTGTGTCCACTCAGGGGAATGATCCCCCAGCTCTGCTGAGTTTCAGCCAGAAACAGCTCCGTTTCAGAGAGGGAGCCTCTGAGGACCAGCTACAGACCACAGGAGACATCTCAACACAATTCGCACGGTCACACAAAGGCAACAGAGTCCAGGGTCCCAGTCTTGGAGCACGCAGGCTGGATGGGGAGTTCTCTGCCTTTACCATTGTGGTAGAAGCACTTCCACAAACACAGCTGGTGCTCAGTGGCTGATGGGAAAGGGACAGTTTGTAAATTAGACTAGACTTCATGGTCCTTTAGGGAGGCATTCCTCCTACTCTATCATTTCTTCCATCTGAGTTTTAGCCAGCCACAGCTCTGCGTAGCTTCTGAGATCAGGCACAAGACTCCCATAGCTGGAAGACTACAGACTGCGGAGGGGACCATTCAGGTGGAAAGGAAAGCCTCACACGTGGGCAGGACTTGCTTGCCCTCTCAGGCCCCCCGAAGGACTGCATCTTCAGAATATGGGAATATGGGGATACATTTTAAAGACAGAGCCCACTCATCTGTCTTCTCTCGTTGCGGTTCACTGGGGAAGTTCCACTGACCACCACTTGAATTTACCACCGGCTCTGCAGGGAAACCTGGACTCAGTGATCTGGTCATGTTCCTGAGCCTTCGTTCGCCCTTTCAAAAGTGCTGTGGGCAATGATGCCAGAAGATGCACAAAAGCTGGATCCAGACAACAGTGAAATGGTTAGCAGCTTTGATTCTTGACACTTGGCCCAATGACTGTGACGTTTTGTCCCCAGCTGTCCCCACTTACTGCAGCAGTGTCTGGGACCAGAATTTATGGGAAGGGGAGACCAGCCATTTGCTCCTTGGCATCTGCACCTCAGAGGCTTCCCTTCTGATAGGTGCTTAAGAGCACGCCTGGTTTCCTGTTAATTGGATCGTGAGTCAGCGTATGCAGCCTCTGTGTGTTTGGTCAACAATAAATGAGTGTTGAGCAAAGGTTGGCAGGAGCCTCCTCTTAGGAAATCTGTAGGATCAGCAAACTGGGGACAGATCTGTCCCATAAGTATATTTATTTATTTTTTTATTATCTTGTGCTGACTTCTCCCTTCTTTTCAGAGGAAGGTAGAAGAGATGTAACCCCTGCAAACTGGCCTGGACCTTAGCAAACTATGTCAAAAGGCAGAGTCTATCTTCTAGGCTTGACTCCTACCCACTCTTGCGAGTCCCCACGGGGAACTGCTGGGTTTCTCTCCGTCACAGCCCAGTCCTGCAGTCCCTGCTCCACAGAGCTAAAATCTCTCTCCAGAGCCACCATTTCAGCAATGGTAGTCCTTCCCTTAAGCCAGTTCATTTCTCATCTTCAGAACAGCTTCCCTTCTGGGGCCCCATCCAGCTCCTGTATCAAGACTCCCCAAGGCACTGTTGAGTCTCTTCCTGGAGACTGCCTGGGTGTCTCCTGCAGCATAAGCTGCTCTCCCCTCTCAGAATTCTTGGGAATCCCTCCCAGAATGCCACTGGAGAGTGGCAGGAATTCTGGGAGTCTCCCTTGGATCTCTCCCTTCCCGTAGTCAGCCCCCTCCCTCCACAGATGCCAAGTTGTACAACCCCAGAGACTGCCCATCTGCCCTGTTTTGGGTACCATGCTTTACATATTTACCCATTACAAAGCTGCCCAGAGGACTGCCCAGCATCCATGATCCATGGCAGACCCATGCTCAACAATAGCTGGGCATTTTGTGGTAGTCCTTCCCCTGCCCTTTCTTCCAATAATGCAGCTCTAAGAGACAAGAGATGGCATTCTCAGCTCTGTTCATAGTGGCTGGAACACAAAATAAAAACAATCAAACTGCAGTGGTTGGAGTAAAGCAGAGAGTTGCTTGTTTTAAGGAAAACACTTGTCCCAGCAGTCATTAATTACACTGAAGCTGTGCAGACTTTGGGGACAGGCATTTCTCCTGCTATTGTTCTTATTCTGCTTATTAAAAAGCCTCAAGTCATACAGATTCCCATAGCTGCAGAGGCTGCAGGAGCCATCTCAGCAAGTGGCAGCTCCCTCCCTGGCCTCTGCAGCTCCTTCCTCCTCTCTCCAGGAGATAGCAGCAGTGCTTTCTGTGCTAAAGAAAAACAGTTTCTCAAAAGCAAGCTTCCTGTGCTAGCAGGATGCTGCAGTCCAGGTGTGGGAGGCAGGGGAGGTACAGGACAGGTTCTGCCTACTGAGAAAACTCGGATCTAGTGATGGCACAGCTGTCAGAACTTTTCTACTGAAAACATGGTGGGACCATAGTTGGATGGGAAAGCAAACAGTGTCCTCAGTTTCTCAAGCTTGTCTTGTCTGTCTTCAGACCAGACTCCCGTTGCACATGCAAGTGACAAAGAAATGACATACTTACACAGACTGGAGATATGGCCCCAAACATTCATGTGTTTTAAGCGTATGCTTTCTTTATTTGGTATAATGTCTCAAGCACATAAAATCACTGAGTCCCAGGAAGCCACATGTAAAATACTTAGCATTTATTTTGAAGACTGACGTGGACCTTGGCCCTCTCCTGCTGCTAATAGACGTGTGTCCATGGGTTTAAAGTGAAACTTAATTAGGAATGGTGTCTGACCTTGTTAATTAACTAATAAATTACAGATTAAGTCATCTGGGCTCATATGATGCTCCAGGGAACATTAATGAACCAGTTGCATGACCCAGGCTGTCTGGCTGTTTCTGGCAAAGGGCCCCAGGCTTATCCAACATGCCTTCAGCCACCAGCTGTGACCCTGTATGGCCCTTCTGGAGTCCTACCCTCTAAAGCCAGAGCTCTGTGAGTTTCCCTAAGCCAAGATGGCGAGGTCTTTTAAAAGCAAGCTACCCGAGATTGAACATCACAGCATCACAGATTATCCATTAATAAGATGGAGATGGCAAAGCAGTCCTCCCGGGAGGCAGTCGCAGGCTGGAAGGTGCTCAGGAAGGTGCGGTGCAGACAATGGCCTTGTATCGGGAAGGCCCAGGAATGGTGCAGATAGTAAAGAGAGTGCACTTGTCGGTAGCGATATTTAGGGCACGCAGAAAGTGTTCCTTTAATTCATAGTTTAATCTAATAAATAGTTAGTGCCTGCTATGTGCCAGGTTAGTCTTTGTGTATACAAGAGTGGATAAGATCACATTCAGTTTTCACTCATGAAGTGTTTATAACCCAAAGGCGACAGCCAATTGAAAACAAGTGCACTTACAAAGGGTGAACCAGGTGTGACGGGTAGCAGCTAACTGGAATTGTGGGTAGGAATAGATTTCTTCACCTGGCCCCAGTGCCAGGGATTAAACTGCTTCTGAAGAGAACAGGGAAAAGAAAGCTAAGGAAAATGGCCAAGTTTTTGTATTACAGAACTGGACAGATTCAGACAGCCATTGGGCAATTATCCTCCTGAGGATCTGCCCACTTCGAGGCCCAGAATGGTCCCTTACAACAAGTAAGATGTCAAGGAACGTGCTCTGAAGGACTGTCTGGGCATGTGAGCACAGAAGGCCTCTCTGCTGTGATGGGGTGAAAGAGACCAGCCTGTAAACAGCACACAAAACACTCCAACAGAAATAAATATGGGTTGGCTGTTTATTGGAGAAAAACAATTTAAAAAGAATGAAAGAAGTTTTTGCTGCAACAGGGGAGGGTTAAGAACTACACATAGAGTTTTATTTTCAGAGATTCTTGAGAAATTTCTACATAAACTGAGAACTTTCTGATAAATGGAAACCCTCATAGGTAGCCTGGGCAGCTCCACAGCGGGTTCCAGTGTGCATGTGTGAAATCAGCTCCTGGAGCCTGGTGACGCTGTTTTTCCCTCTGCGGTCCCTCCAGCTCCCCCAGAAATCCAAGCTTCTCAAGAGTAACTACCCCAGGACAATCCACGGCCTCTGTTTTGTTTTGGGAGATTTATTTTTAGTGTGTGTGAGTGTTTGGCCTGCGGGTGCATGTGTGCACCACACACGCTGTGCCCACAGAGGCCAGAAGAGGACATGGACTCTCCTGAACTGCAGTTACTTACAGAGGGTTGCGAGCTGCCCTGTGGGTCCTGGGAACTGAACCCAGGTCCTCTAGAAGAGAAGTCACTGCTCTTAACTGCTGAACCATCTCTCCAGGCCCCACGCTGCATCAGGCTTTCACGGATTCACCTATTTTTTTTTTTAAATGCATCCACACATTGGCAGGGAAATGGTGTTAACTTTGGTTAAGAAAATGCTAAATGTGAGGTCGGTGGCAAGTGATGGGGCGAAACATGTGTCCACTTGGGACACCAGTGCCACGCTGGGGAGTGCAGCCGGGGCAGAAGCTCACCTCATGTTGGATGTGCTTGTCACCCGGTATCCGTTGCCAGCATCACTGAAGCACATTTCTTGGTTCTGTATTTCCATGAAATCTGCTTGCTGCCTGGTGGCCGGGGAGTTCACTGACTATGGGTTAACATCTGCCTGGTTCTACCAAAACCAGGTAGTTGTCCTTGATCTCACCTTCCTTCTCTTCTGTTAAACTATTAAAAGGCAGCTGTAGAGAGGCAGAGGCAGAAAGAGAGGCTTATTCTGATCCTCGGGGGGACCTTGTTTATCCATGGTGAGAGGGCATCTTTGTTACTTTGTGAGCGTGGACAGACAAAATGCCTGCAGGAGAGGATGGGCTGTGTACCCTTATAGGCTTGGAGCCAGCTTTGTAGTCTGCAGGGGAAACTGGGAAGTGTAGTCTTTCAGCTTTAAATCCAAAATAAATTTTGAGTCTAATTGATTTTACAAACATAGTATCTGTATGTGTCTACCATTTCATTTAACTCCATACAGCCCTTTCCAGCCAATGTTTTCCTTACCCCACTATATAGAAGAGAAAATGGAGATTCTGAGGTTTACCAATCTGCCCAGGATCACAGGGCCAGGAGTTGGTAGGGCTTGGAGGTGAGCATGAAACCATTCAGAACCCACATCTACCTTCGTGTCCCAAGTCCAGGTTCTTGACACAGCTCTGCTAGTCAAGGCTGCCATAGGCTAGGCGCTGAGCCTGCCTGACTAGACTTGATCTTCGTAGTCGTGCCAGAGCTCCGGGTAGGTTTTGATCGCCTCACTTCTCCTGATGGGAAAGGTAGATTCTGAGGGGTTACCCAGGCTGCCAAGGCCATACCTGTGACCAAGTTAACCCCAGCAGTTTCTAGAGTCCTCGATATTAATCATCAGTTTAAATGCTTTCCAAAATTGGGATTCAGAAAGTCCAAAGGATCATCAAGGACCATGGGCCAAGGCCCAACTCCTCACTTAAGAGTATCTAAAGCACATGGTGATCTGCCTCTGTATCCACTGTGGAGCAATGGGCCCTCACCTCTGACATTGCCCCAGGCCTGTGTGAATCTCCTCCTTTCCACTCAGGATTTTTCCTGTAGTGATTTCCCAATGTACTTTGTAAGTGACAGCAGCAATGAAACTACCAAACTGGACCTCTCCATGGGTGGAAAGAAAGGGGTGGAAAGAAAGGTTTATTGTCAACAGGATAGCTGCATGGCTGTCTCTCAGGTGATAGAGAGGGTGTGGCCAAAGTCATCTAGAGGACAGCCTATAGCAGCCATGGCTACCTCTTGGGAACAGAGAGGAGCTATAAAGGAAACGGGTTGAAAAGCCTGGAAACTGGAACCACGTTGGAGCTGGCACAGTGGAGGAGTAGGGGAGGTAAGAAGAGCCAGGAAGCTACCTCAGGAGGCCTTTGGTGTGGAGAACAGGTGCATGTTAACAGGGCTCAGAGACCCACCCCATAGGTCCAGGTAAGAAGGGGTAAGGAAAGGGGTTCTTCTCTTCTCTTGACTGGTTTCCAAGGAATGCTGCATGTGCACTTTTATCTACCCACCAGCCATCAACCCCATGTACAGCCTGAGCTGCGCCCAAGGTGTCAGAGTGGCACTGCCATTTTAGGGAATGGCGCCTCTATAGCTACTACTGCCTGTGCCGTGTGTGCGTGTGTATGTCTCCTCACTTTCAGAGTCCCCAATCTCTAAACTGATCTGCTGTTGGCTGCAGTTCAGGCAGACTTATGACAATATAGTCTGGGCTGCTGATAACCAAGACGTCATACCTTTGGAAACCAGACATTTCAGTCTAGCAGGAGTTATAGGCCCAGACAAATCCTGCCTACCCCTCACTGATGAATTTACTCCACTGGCAGCGATGGTCTCCTCCAGATGTTTTAAATGTAGGCTGGGAAAGCTGTTTGTGCTTGATTGAATCACGTCACTTGGCTGACATTTTTTTGGCCTTTTATACACTCCTTAGAGTTATCAGCTAATTGCAGACACTTCGAGAAAAATAATAGTGTGTGGTTATTGTGACAGATCCTGTTAGTGAGTCTTAGTCAAAGAGTCACTGAAATTTCTTTTACCAAATCCTGGTTACACGGTAGGATTGATTCAGAAACCTGGGAACTCAAGTGCTTAGTTCTGTTTTGCAATCTCTAGTTGCAATTGATTAAATGATTGATAAGGGTCGACAAGATGGTGGTGCCGGGAGGACACTGTGTCTGAGGAGCAGGACAGCAGCGTCGGCCCAGCAACCAGGAGACTGAGAGGAAACCTACGGTGTGGAAATCAATTGGGACCGACCTCAGGTCACCCAGTCAAAACCTGGAAAAGGTCCTGGGGACTGGCAGGCGCACCCGCCACCCCAGATCAGAGCACACAGCCTCCTGCGGCGCCTCCAGCCGCCATCCAGGACCAGGACACACAGCCTCTGGACCAGAGTGAAGCGCTCAGCCTCCGGACCAGAGCGGAGACCTCAATTGCCGGCCCAGAGCGGAGTGCACAGCCTCTGGCCCAAAGCTGGGCACACAGCTGCCAGCCCAGATTGGTGTGCACAGCCTCGGGCCCAGATCGGCGACCCCAGCCACCATCTCAGACCGGGGGGCATAGCCTCTAGCCTGGAGTGAGACGCCAAGCCTCGACCCAGAGCAGAGCCCTTAGTTGAGGCGTGAGACACACACTGAAAAGCCCAGATCGGAGCGCAGAGCCTCGGGACCAGAGCAGCGCCCTCAGCCGCCATCCCAGACAGGGACACACAGCTTCTGGCCTAGAGTGAGACACCCAGCCTCCAGACCAGAGCAGAGCCCTTAGTTGCCAGCCTAAGAGGAGTGCACAGCCTCCGCACCAGAGCAGTGCCACCAGCCTTCATCTCAAACTTGGGCGCACAGTCTCCAGGCCCAGAGCAGAGCACTCAGCCTCTGGCCCAGAGGCTGGCTGGGCTCTCCTCTCACCTTCCCAGACAGAACTGTGTGCTCAGGGTACCAGCCTGAGTTTCCCTGTTGGAGAAAAACCCCACAGTTAGGGAATCAGCAGGTTCTGCAAGAGGGCTGTACCTGGAAAACAGTGTAACAACAGCAGCAGCTCACTAAATTCAGAACGAGAAACCCAGCAGCGGGGCAGCTGTCTCAAGGACTTCTACGGGTGAGAGGAAACAAAGACCACAGCTACTACTCAGGTCTATACGCCTGAGGTGAGCCGTGGCAATTCCTGAGAAACACTGGCCATACAGTAACCATACCCAAAAAGTGGAGGAGGCCTCCTTCAGGAAAAATCATCTTCCTGCC
Organism: Meriones unguiculatus; assembly: GCF_030254825.1. Classification (NCBI taxonomy): domain Eukaryota; kingdom Metazoa; phylum Chordata; class Mammalia; order Rodentia; family Muridae; genus Meriones; species Meriones unguiculatus. The sequence goes on along the minus strand of NC_083365.1, from coordinate 144,884 downwards.
AAGGGGATTCTCCCTACCCCAGGATTCCAGGAAGCACCAGAAACTACCAGGGAACTCCTACAGCTGATAAACTCCTTCAGCAAAGTGTCAGGATACAAAATTAATTTAAAAACTTCAGTAGCCCTCCTGTATACAAAAGACAAAAGGGCTGAGAGAGAAATTAGGGAAGCAGCACCCCTCACAATAGCCACAAAACAAAGTACCTAGGTGTGACCCTAACCCAGGGGATCTTTGCTGAGCCGAGCATGCCAGGTCAACTTTCCAGACCTTTTCTATGGAAGGAACTGAGCAGTGAGCCGCCCTGCCTGGGGCAGGAGGGCCATTGCACGGTCTCCCCTGCCATGTCTGCACTTGCCCCTCCTCTCTGCTCCCCACTGTGTTGTGCCCTGCATGTCCACTGTGCTCCCTGCTTTCCCAACTGTACCCAGCTGACCGCACTGCTCTCCATTACAGTCCCTTTTCTGGGGACTGCTCAGCCTAGAGCCCCACCACTGTCTTCCCATAAACCCTCCAATTTATCCCCTGCCATCTGCCCCTTTGGCTTTGCTCCTAACTAGGATTGGTCATTGTTTATCATGTCACATAAAAGTCACATTTTGTTGTAAGGAGCTATCCTCCAAGCCAAATTGCAGCCGTCGTCAAAAGATCAGCCATGCATCCTTTGAGACTTCATCATGGAGGGACCTACGGATTGTTGACTTGTTCATAAAATTGTTCTAAAATTCCAGGGAAGGAATTTTAGAGATAGCATTTGTAATGCCGTATTGAATCGCTTGGTTCAAAACAGGACTCCTGCGTAATAGGTTCAATTAAAACCCATAATAAATACAAGAGGATCCAGCCAATGAATGTTTCTCATGGCTGTCTGGACACTTGGCACATCTGCCACGGCCTGGCTTATTGATGTGTGGCATTGATGGCGATGCATTGCCCAGCGTTTCCCTTGCACTCCAGGGTCCTTGAACTTAGTCTCTTCTTTAGTGAAACAAACCAGTAATTGCCTGTTTTAGTTCCTCTCCACCTAGATTTCAAAGAAATCCTGCATCGAAATTCTAGCAGCTGAACCATCCACCAAATGCACAGGAGGTAAATCAAAATTAAGTGCTATTCTCTTTCATTCAGTTGATGGTATTTTGGGTTCGAATCTATATTTGCTTCTTGGGTAAGGGAGTAAAAGTGGAACAAGAGACAGGTGTGTTTAAAAAAAAATAAGAATTGTTAATTAAATCTGCTGTTGAGAAAGGAAAAGAAAGGAGAAAATATCAGTTTCCGGAAAGCCTGAAATTGACTGTCAAAATCCCCTTCTCTCGTGGGACATGGGATAGCAGTATAGAAACAGAAATATAGAAAAGATAGAAGTATTGGATTCTCACGTCAGGGCAAAGCTGATCTCCATGTCACCATGCCTGTGAGTAGAGTTGTTCTTCCTTATGACAGCCCTACACTCCACACCAGAGGGTCACAGTGAGCCCTGGGCCTCCCATTAAATGTTGTTAAGTACTCTGTGTGTTTGATATATTTGTCTTAATTGTTAGTCTACCAGGCCTTACAAAACAGTGGCATAGAACTGCAGGCATCACCATGAGGCCCACTACAGTTTATCATCAATGGAGATAAACATTTCTAGAGAGTAGCCTTTTCTTTGAGTCACAATATCATCTCTAAGTGGTGAAAACTGGTGTCTTGCCCTGCTTTACACACTAATGGGCTGCCTAGGGCTCCAAGCATGCTCCTCTCAGACATAGGCTTCTGTTAATCTTGTTTCATTCATTTACTAGTTGTTTTAACCTGCTGCGGGACAGGCACATTGCTGGGTGATGGAGGAACAAAGATGGAGTCTGTGGTCCCTGTCCCCCTGGACCTTTTGTCATTCACTATTGAGCCCCTCTTGATGCTCCTTTTCTGTATCTCTGAACACCAAATGCTGGTCATTAATTATCAACAGAAAATACGTCCCCCAACCCTGATGAGACAGTAGATGCTGCAGAAAGAGCTTGCTTGTTTTACTGGTGTGATCGAGGGGCCTGCTTGCTGGTTTCCTTCTCAATTATTGGCTGCATTTTAGAGCAATTGAAAATGGCCAAGGAGGTAGGCCCTAAGTCTATGTCAACATCACATTAAATACATACATACACATATATTATTGAGACTCAATGCCTAAATCCATACTTATGTGAATGCATATGTGCACACACGAATACATACACACAGGAATACATACACATGTATGTAAAGTTGTTAGAAAAATACATGGTAACTATTCAGAGAAATGTGTTAATTTCCCAAAGATAAGCAATTTAGAAAATATTCTTTTTATGTTCAAATAAGTTGTTGTTTGGCAACACAGGTGGCAACACAGGAAATGTGTTCACCACAGGGGCACTCCAGGAGAATGTCTCCAAGGACATACACATACAATCCCATCACTCAGGAGGCTGAGGCAGGAGGATGGAGAGTTCAAGGCCAACCTAAGCTACATAGTGTACCTTGTAAGAATGAAGTGGGTGGGCTGGAGAGACAGCTCTGATGTCAGGAGCACTCACCACTCTTGCAAAGGACCCAGGTTCTCAGCACCTACATGATGGTTCACGACCATCTGTAACCATCCAGGGGATCTGATGCCCTCTTTTGATAAAACTCCAAGGACATCAAGCATGCCCATGGTACACACACATACATGCAGGCTAATCACACACACACACATAAAATGAATAAATCGAAAAACACAAGAGAGGGAAATTTGACAAAAGATATGACCACATGAACTCATGCCAGGGCCTGTGTAGGGCCTGTGTAGGGCCTGTGCAGGGCGGAGCCTAAACTGGATTAGACGTGATCAACTTCAAGGTCAGTCACCCCTGAATTCTGTGAGCTTCTTGTGAGGACTGAGTTATTCATGTGTTGTGTGCGGATACAATGTGCTTTTTAAAGTAATTAGAAGCCGAGGAAGGCCCTTGATTGTGAAGTTATCTCATGCATGAAGAAAAACCAAGCTTTGGCTTTGCAATCTTGGATATGCAGCAACCTTGTGAGACATCAAGAAGCCTGCAGGGCAGGGGCAGCTTCAAGTCTGAAAATTCATTAGCTCCTTTGCTGAAGCACCTTATTTCTCTCCATGCCACACTGCCTAGCAGAGCACCTGGCACTACATAGGCCTGTCTCTTTCAGAACAGATACTGAACTGGCTGGGAAACAGTAGTTTTTATAGAGACGCCATTTTTATTTGCATTTCTGTAGTGACTAATGATGGTGAACATATTTCCCTTTGTTGACCAGAAAAGGTGCACAGATTAGACCTGGCTGGGACCCAAACACATGAGCACCTTGATTTTTTCCCTTTTGTTCTTAGATTCATCTAAGGAGCTTACATGAAGGTAAACTTACCTCAGGTTAGACACAGGAAAGCATCCAGAAGAACATCAGGAACCTTAAATTATCATTAGGGATAAAAATCACAAAAAAGATCCTAATGAGCTTATAGGTCTTGAGAATACATACCTTAAAGGAAAAATGACACAAAAGATCGAATCAAAGACCGCTTGGAAGTAGATAATTGTTTCCTGAAGGCCCACAGTCCATCTCGACACTTCGTGAAGGAGCTGGTGTCCTAGAGCCGGTCAGTTGCACATTTCCTATGAGCACTGAGGTGTGTGCTGTGAATGATAGGTGCGGAGCTCTGAGGATACAAGGGTTAGAGCGGGGTGTCCCAGGTGAGGGGGATCCTGTTCCTTCTTGCTGCAGATTCATTGCACAGAGTTGGATAACATCTTTGCACAAGGATCTGGCATTCCAGTGAGACTTCTGGGTAGGATGTTTGAGTTGTTCTGCAAACCAAATGTGTGTGCTGACATGGAAACTGTGCCAGGGAGGGCAGCAGCCCGCCTCTCACCCCAGCAATTCTCCCCAGGCCTAAGTTTGGTTTGGTTTCCATCGTGGGTCCCCCTGTCTTCCTTCCTCAGCTTCCTGAGGCTGGGCCAACCAGACACGTGGGGAGTTTCTTTTAGAGAGGGCTCAGCAGCTGAACTGGCAGTGCTGGACACGCTGTTAGAGACGAGAGCTTGGCATGCAGCCTGTTTCCAGCATCTTCTCTCCTTTTGCTGATTTGTGAGAAAACAAGGGAGGCCAAAGGCGAGGCAGCAAACATGTGGAATCAGCAGAAGTGTCCACCAGATGTCTATATGTTTTGCATTCAAACTGGAAACACAGCATAGGTTTTCCCAGCTTCGCTAAGAAACTAAGATGCAGTAAGAATCTCCCCGCCCATTGAACCAGCCAATGTACGAAGATGCACCGGGGTGGAGAGCATCTAAAGTTTTAAATCCGATTTTCGAAACTTAGCAATTATGTGCAAGTATCAGCATGCATATATAAATCCTAACTGCTTGAGACTTTAGTCCTGACAAATCATATTAATCGAGTTCCCAACCAAGGCTCTGACCTGAGTTCAGCTTTGCTGGTTCTGGGAAAATCATCAAAGGTCAGAATTTTAATTCCCCTGCTCTCCTGGTCCCCATTCCTCTGATTCCTCCCCTTCCATCTTATTTGTCCTACCAACCCACAGTGCCTCAGCTTCCCCACAGATTCTTGTTCCATATGTAGGTCAGCTCCACAAGGCTGACAAATGAGCACAGCTGTCCAAAATTGGGAGAAGATGAGCTTTAAAGACATCCTGGCCTGACTCCTTAACTACTCCACAGTCAGAGCACAGTGAGCATCCATCTCAGCCAGGTGGCCTTAAGAGGTAGCAGATGAGGGCTGAGTGGCCCTTGGTGCCTGGCTGCCCTGGGTGCCAGATTGGGTCTGAGGGCTTTTATCTGTGTGATCTTGAGAGATTATTCAACTTCTCCGAGATCACCCTCTCAGCCGCACTCCTTCGGGCAGGTGGAAATTACATCAGATCCATACAACGCTCATCACTGGGCTGGCACAGTGAGGGGCCATTAACTATCCGTTATTGCTTTGTTGAACAAGATCTCTGAGTTCCTTGGGAATGAATGTGACACAAACTCATGGCATTTATTTAACTTTTAAGAGAGCCCCATAGGCTAGCTCTTTAATCCCTTTCTTCCTCCAACAGTCTCTATTTGGGCAGCCGTTTACCTCAGATGCACTTTTACAAACGCAGCAGTTTTCTTCCAGCTTTTTGTTGTCTCTGTATATTGCCAAAGCACTATTCCAAACCCCAGTTTCATTTTATACATGGATGGTCAAGATAAAGGAGAGCGGGAGTGGGCCAGGCGGCTCCTCTGGAAAAACGTGTGGCCCCTGGACCCGAGTTCAATCCCCCCACACAGGGTGAAGAAAGAAGAAAGCTTAAGCCATCATGGCAGCACACACTTGTACAAAGGCAGCTGAGCCTCGTTGGCATCCAGCCTAGCCCACTTGGCAAGCAAGTCAGGGAGAGACCCTGCTGCAAACACCAAGGCAGACGGCTCCTCAGGAGCAACAGCTAAGGCTGTCCTCTGGCAGGTGCCCAGAAACAAATAAGTAAGTAAACAAGCAGAGTCAATTGTTTGAGATCATCAAATGCGAACAGGTATTCTTAAACATCCTTAACTGTTTTTACCCCTTGGTAGGACAACATTATAAAGAAATTATATATATATATATATATTATATGTAAATATTATATGTATAATATATATTATATGTACATATTATACGTATAATATATATTATATGTATAATATATATATCAACGTCAGTCTCACACACTGATAATGGGCATACATTCTACCAATGGGAAACTGATATGCAAGCCCAGAGAAACGCCCCTTCACTGAAGGCCCAGTGTCAGTTCTAGCACATCATGCTTGACACCTGACCCCCCACAAAGCTCAGCAGCTGAATACAGTGACACCTGCACAAGGCCACATGGGACAGCCATGCACCCCGGAGAGAGGAAAGGTGCAGAGCCGTCATACCACTACTGACCTAAAGGAACGCTTTTCTGGTTGGGGGAGAACGATACCAAAGGGCACAACCAGACATTACCCTGAGTGCCCAACAGTGGTTTAGCGCAGGCTCTGAGTGCCATGGGCTGTAGTTATGAGACATCTGGGCTCTGAAGAAATTCTTTCAGGATATTCCAAAATGTAAATCAGACTCAAGGAGGAATGTTAGGGAGGAAGTGAAGGACTCTTCCCTGGGTCCCCTATGGCTGTTTTAGAACTGTCTAGACTTAAAAAGTGGCTAAGACTCTAACAGAGGGAGGAAGGCATTGCAGGCAGGAACAAAATGAGGAAGTGGAGCCGGAAGCACTGTGCCTTCCCTGAAAGCATGGGGAGAAGGGCTCAGAGAATGGAATGCAGCCTTCCTGTTGCTCTTGTCCTACCTGACCTGATGCCTGGGATTCTGAGACGGCAGCCAGAGGCTCTGTAGTGGACAGGAAGCAGGTGCTGGTCCAGTAATGTGTGCTGTTGTTCCTCGTTTCAGAGTCCCTTCAAGTGGTCATGAGAGGAAATGGCTTCCGACATGCCTGCAGTGTGGACAGGGTCCTCTGCAGCTTCAAGATCAATGACTCAGTCACACTCAGTAAGTCCTGGTGACACTGGTCAGGGTCGGGGGACAGGGAGGGCTTGCCAGCACAGCCAGCCACTTACAAACAGGGGCCTACAATGCTGATGAGACCTCCAGGGAGGAATAGCTGGTCCCTTGATGCCCTTGGTTCTGACCTAAGTCTGGACCCCTCTGGGTAGGTCTAAGGGTGCCAGGCTGGGGAATCAGGACAAGGCTTGACACAAACAGTCAGAGTCTTCCCCCCCCAACCCCACCACTGAACTAGCCCTAAGGAGTCAATGAGTACCTGCTTCCTACCTGTACTCACTCTCTGGAGAGCTTGAGGCTTCTCGGCAAAGCACTGGGCACTCTAGAGTAAGAATGGAAACAAGATGGTCTAGATTGATTAATCCTGAATAAAGCAAGAACCAGAATACTGAGCTCGCTTGTGTGGCTTCTGGGACTTTTTTCAGTCTGGAAGACTCCTGATTGCAGGGGCCATGAAACTCTCGTCGTGATGAACTTCTTACATGAAATCAGGGATATGGAAGTAAAACTAAGTGCATTTCATGAGGAAAAAGGAACTGTCATAACAGTGGGGCCTCTGGGAGACATTTGCAGCTGGCAAGATCTGAGTTTAAAGACATGTGTGTGACTCGGTGGCTGTCCAGGAGAGATGGGAGGTCTGGTTCAAGGAGGGCAGATGCTGGGAGCCTGGTTATTATCTGTATTTGGTGTCCATCACACGCACAATTACTGGCTCCCTGTCTGCAGTGACAAACAGCAGCCCCACTGTGCTGCATTTTCCATCAGGCTGTGCACTCCCCTACTTCATGCTTTCTGTCCAGTCCAGAGGTTTAGGGGGGAAGGAATGCAGATCTCACCCACGGGCAGCTCACCCCCCACTCTGTGTTTTCCCCTTGTAGCCCCAGAAGACAGTAGGTCTGAACCTATTTTTAAATTAGGAAAATTGGACACACCTTTTTTTTTTCTCTCCTTGACACCTTGAAACCCTCTTGATAGTTTAAACACAAGCAGCGGCTTCCTCGTACATCTGGAATTTCTGGCTTGGGATAATATCAAACATTGAAAGCACTCAGCTGGTTTTATTAAAAATTGGGAATGTTCTCATATGTCCCAAATGTGTGTGCTGTTTGAAACGATTTGTCAGTGTTCCTGAGCAGGCACAGTGTGGAAGCTGCTTCCCAGGCCACTGTAAATGAACCCCACTTACCCTCCAGAGACCAATCCCAAGAAAAGGCAGAAACTCAGGATTTGACCTTCCTGTCAGAACTAGCCTTCTGTGAGAGCATGATGACGGGTAGGGTTGGGAGAAAGACACACACAGGACAGGCCTACCCTCTAGCTGGCACTTGCCAGTTGGTCTGTCAACCCTGGGATCTTGTCCCTTGGTTCCCCTTCCTGTCCTGGTGTGCACTCTGTGGCCTGCCCTCTCCTCCCTCACAGAGAAATACAGGCCACTGGAGTAGGAAAGCAGCGGCAATGGCACACTCATCTCACTCCCAGCACAGCCTTGAGGCTGCAGGAGACAGAGATGATGACTCAATCCCAGAGGGAACTTGCTTGTCACAGAGCAAAACTGGTGACACCGAAGGTGTTCAGCTCACTGTTAACCCAAATTTTAAAAATGACTTAGAAAGTGAAGAGTCAGATAAGACTTCTTTAGCACAGTGACACGCACCTCCTTGTGCAGATTTAAAGCCGCACCATTCTAACACAAAATCCCCATGAAAGGTAGTCAGTTCAGAGTTGGAAAGGAAATAGCAGGATAGCCCTTCTGGCTCCTCTGTAATGGCGACCCGATGGTTCTGGCATCACCATCTTGCAAATGGTGGGAATGTTCTAGAAAGCTAGCCATTGTGACCCCACGTGCTGCCTGTGGCTGTTAGTACTTGAAACCTGGCTGCATGATTGAAAAATTCAATTTTAATTTCACTTGATTTTATTTGTGTTCATATTGCACATGGCCATCTCTGCCACATCAGATAGTGCCATGACATCGTTAACAACACAAGTGAACTGCTGACATCAGCACCTTCAAATACTTTGGAATGACTTTGCATTCCTAGGAAACTAGAGTCATTAGTTTATTGCTAGACAATACGGGGGCCAGTAAACTGGATGCTTCAGAAGTGGCACCTCACTTATTTTTTCTAATTTTCAAGTCAGAAACTAACATAACTAAAAAATTAATTGTGATGTTTTTATATCTATTAGTCGTCGTTCTCTTCTTGTCTTCACCCCTACCACTATCCCCAACTATAAATACCTCAATGTTTACCAGTACCTTTTCCCAGAATTCATTGGTGACCATTAGAAAATATCTCAGGGAGCTGGGGTGATAACTCAGCAGTTAAGAGCACTGTCTGCTTTTCTAGAGGACCTGAGTGTTAGTTCACAAGTCTTAAAAATGTCACGCAATCATCAGATCTAAATATGAAGAGATTTATTTGGGGGAAGGAGAAGAGTCAGAGAAGAAACAGTGGAAGAGCATAGAAGAGGAAGGGAGATGGTAAGGGGTCCCTGGGAGAGAAACCTAAGCAAAGAGAGAGCAAGAGAAGAGAGAAGTAAGAAGCAGGGGGCCTTTTATCCCAGGCCCCTGGCAGCGGCGACCAATGATGGCATCACAAGTGGCTAAGCAACCTAGGAGTATCTACGCACCAACACTGAGTTCAGTTCCTAGCACCCACATCAGGAGGCTCACAACCACCTGTGACTCCAGCGTCAGGCAATAAAACTCATGTCAGACACACACACACACACACACACACACACACACACATACATACAAAATAAGTAAAATATTTTAAAATAAAGATATTCTGGGAAAAATGTAACAACAAGATCTATTGAGAACAATTTGTAAAGACATACAAGAAGACATATGAGCGACACATAAGGGGAAACTTTATGGGGAATACAGAGAAAGAGAGAAGAACTGTGAGGCCTGGACTCCAGGGACAGGGCAGTGTCTGGAGGCAGACAGCAAGAGAGAGCCCTGGCTCCCTCACCTCCAGCCGCTGCTGTGCCCAGTGTGCGACATTCTGTGTCTTGGTTTCTCTCTGTAAAATGCTTGTGACAACAGCTTCTGGATCAGGTTGTTAGGAGGCTCAGGGGACTCACAGGCATGGCCGTGAACAGTCTTGCTGGTGTTACTTCATTATTAGCAGTGACAGTGTCATTGTCACTAAACAGAGAAGCAGCAGAACACTGCAAAGATATTATTTGTTTTAAATTTAACATTTTCTTTTAGTACAATCCCAGTAAAAAAAATTCCATGTGAGTTACCAAAATAATTTTAAAATTTATATGGAAGAATAAACTATAAGACTAGCCAAGTAAAATGCAGAAACCTGCTTGAGCTGACTTTAGAATGAGCAAGGTTTAAAAAAAAATCATTCAAACAGTGTGTAACTTGACAAACAGCAATAAAACATAGCCCCAAACAGAACCAAACTCTGCTGAACTTGGTGTTTCCAGTGACCATTCAGATCAGTGGTGCTGGGACAACTGGCTAACTGCTCAGAGAAACAATTACGTTTGATTTTTATCTTGCACTTTACAGTTAAATTCCAGATGAACTAAAAACTTTAATGTGAACATGAAAATATAAAATTTCTAGAAAAGTAAATTTTTGCACAATTACCCAGAGAATAAAGATGTCAAGCTAAAAGGAACTAAGTGGGAAGCAATAAATTTGATGTTGTAAGCACATGGTTTTAAATTCTCCTCTTACCAGCTCCAACAAAAAAAAAATCAAAGAGAAAAATAAATAAGGAGAAAAATATTAATAAGATCTATAATACAGGCCAAAAGGCTTAGTATAAAGCTATCTAGCGAAAACAGGCATGTTGAAAAAAGACAGAAAGAGAAAGAAAAATACAGAAAAATGGGGCTGATGTGATGGCTCAGCAGATAAAATTGCCAGCTTGACAACCTGAGTTCAACCCCTGGATCCCACAGTGGAGACAGAGAGCTGAAACTCAGAGTTCCCCTCCGACTTCCGCACGTGTGCACACAAGTAAGAAGACTTGTTGACAAAAGTAAAAGGAAGAGGTGAAATACATGAGGAGGAAACCTACAGGAAAAGCAAAATCGCTGATTTTGCTATGGCAAACCTGAGAAGAATAACAAAACTCAGTGCCCAGAATTGGCAACGGTGCAGACAAATGACACGTTTGCGCATGGTCAGTGAGACACCATCAGATGTCTTAGAAGGCAGTTCGTAAAGTGAGTCCACTGCTTTTTACATTTTTCCTTTGTTTTACGAAGCAGAGCTGGGGTTTAATCAAGTCGCCCTTTCTAAGGGTAGGAGAATGGTTGCTGCTGTGGGAATGTCGCATCCCGTGTTGAAACAAAGTTACAAGCAGTTCCTAAAAGCTCTGTTTGGATCCGTTTTGCTTCACACGCGTCCACATGAAAATTTGAATTTGCAGCAGCCGCCCCTGAACAAGATGACAGGACATTCATATTTTCTTCTCCCTGGATGTTCGCTAAGATTGCACAACCACACCTGCCCTGCTATTAGAAAAAGAGCTCCTTCAAATTATTTTAAGCTCAATTTGACTGTTTTGATAATTACTTAGGCCTAGCATACATATTAAACTTAGCATGTGGTTGGCTTTCTAGTCACCAGGCTGAGGTCCTGAACATACCTTGAAAATACAACAGATGCCATCAGTATCCTGGCTGCACATTCTCCTCCTTCAGTATTCAGTGTGCTGTGCCAGGAGAAGGTCTGCTTCCAACTGGCCTAGAGGTGAGAATGCTCAAGTAGGACACTGACGTACCAGCTGAGAAACAACTCATTTTGTGCACAGTAAATAAGAAATGGACGGTTCACTAGCGCAATGATAAAACGCATGCTATGGTGTTCCTGTGCTGTGGGACCCCTAGGCACAAAGACCCGGCTTTTACAGACTCCTCCCACTTTACAAGGCTTGCTGTATGCTTTCACCGCCATGTTTGCTTTTTACATACAATGTTACTTCCCAGCTTGATCTCTTTCTAACAGGCCTCGACTGTTTTGTACACTTCCAAAGGATGAGGCTCCATCCCCTTTGAGGACACTTTCCCATACAGGCAATTTTGAAAGTTCCCCAAAGAGGCCCAGCTTCCCAAAATAAAGAGAAAGGCCTTCATTTGAATGTGGATGGTCCAGGGTGTTTGTTTCTTTGAAACTTTGTCTTATTATCCAGAAACTATATTTCATCTTAGAAAACATCTAGGAGCCAGGGCTGCTGCGGGCACCCGGGCACCCGGAGGTGATTATCAATGCATCTGTGATGGCAGATAGAGGGGGCAGGCAGAGGAAGAGAACCTTAACCTTCCCAACAGAAGTCTTTGCTGTGAGTTAGAGTATTGCACGCGCTGCTCACAGGCACTTCATGTAATTTGCCTGAGGTCCTGAGGGAGCTGATAATACTGTGTAACTCAGAATGAAGCGATACAAGGACCCCTGGGGTCTTGATTCTTCCCCAGGGAGCTTCTGCTTCTGACTGACTGCTGAGCACCCAGCTTGTTCCTGTGCTGCCCAGGTGCACCTGCATCTCTTCCCTGTGCAATCTCATCTTCATCACAGCCACTCTGTGTGGGAAGAGTTCTCTGTGCTCTCATGTTTGCTGATGAGGAAACAAACTCAGATTAAATGAAAAGTGCAGGGCCACTAGAGGGCTAGGTAACAACTTAAGCTTGGGCGCTCTCCCTCCAAGGCTTTGGACCACAACTCTCCTTTGCCATGAAACATGGATTCCTCAAGATCCCAAAGCCCCAGTGTGACCACAGAGGGACACCTCTCCTTTCTAAGTGAGCCCTGGGATGGATGGAGGAGACAGAGATGTCTGTGCATCTCCACTGCCCCTGCTTTCAGATGGAGCGAAGATTTTGCCCTAGTTCTGAGGTAGTTCTTGGAGAGAGTATGTTAATGTATTTTCATCCCTTCAAACCCAGACAAACAGCAGATAGTTTGAGGTCCGCCATGGGAATGTGGATTTTGTGGTTTGCTGCCACAGAGACTTTCACAGAGGCAGGTTGACAGAGTTATCAGCAAATGCCTGTGTGCAGCAGGCTTGGTGTGGGGCTACCAAGTGTTCGATGGCCCCAAGAGAAAATGGTAAGCCTTGTGTGGACCCGGGCGCAAAACGTTCTTCTCTGTATGCAGTGTGGAGACAAATTTGTTTGAGTTCCCAGAAACCTGCCTCCACCCTTACCCTTCTGCTCTGCGTGGGAAGTTAGCACCCTCCTCCGCTTCTGCACCAGCTGGCTGACCCTTCATGGACAGGGTCCAGATGTATGTAGTGATGGAGAGAGTCTTGCTGCAGCCCTGGTCCTTCGTTGTTTCCATAGGCTGATTCAAGAGAAGCAGCTGAGTACAGAAACAGCTAGACCCCGGGAGCCCCAGGCAGGCTGTGATTCTGTTTTGTTCATTTAGTTAGCATTCATCTGGAAAGGTTCGGCTGGGTCTGCTGAGGGAAGGAGGGCTGGTGGCTCATGCCCTATGCATTTCAGTGTTGGCTCCAGCTTGCATCCCACGGCAGCACGTGCCATACACTGTGGCTCGGGTGTGGACTGGGGACCTCCTCACCTCTGCATTCCTGTGAGGATTTCATCCTCCTCAAGCTTGCTGTGGCCTGTTGTCATGGCTTTGGGCTTCTGGGGTCGGCTTGCCTCTTAGTCTCAACTCTAAAAGTAAATATCATCCAAATCTAATTGTGCACAGCCAAAAGAGTGTGTGTGTCACAAGGCACATGCCTTGTGCATGAGTCCTGATTTTTTTTATGGGAGGAAAACAAGGTTTTTAAAAGTATATTTACTCTTAGCAAATTACAGCTGTTTGGAGTACAGCAATGATTCTCACCTCAGGATTACAACATTTTAAAAGGCTGGTGCTTTACCTATAGGATAATTTGTATGTTTTACAAATGTCAAGAATTTTTTGGTGTGGATTTATAGAGAGGAGAAAATGATTTGCAAGAACACTGGGCCCCGTTACCTTTATTTGGTTTTCTTGCAATACCCAAAGCTGCTCTAATAACTTCAGAAAGACCTGAATGCCAAATTCCACAAAGTTGTGTGTAGTATGATCCTAATTCCATAAAAATAATACACAGAGAATGAAATATTATACCCAAAGGCTTCTGTGATGTTTATCAGCTGGGCATACTAGTACACACTCTTAATAATCCTAGCACTCAGGAGGCCAATATGGAAAGGCCATCCTGGGGTACACCATGACTTTAAGGCTAGCCTGAGATATATGGGAAGAGCTTGTCTCATGTACACACACACAAAGGGTTTATCACTGGAATTAAGATTACCAAACATTTCAAGAGTTTTATCAACTCTTGAATTGCACGTTACTTTCTGTCTGGGAACACCCTGGTGGAAAGTGTGTGAGGAGAGACAGCAGATTTCAGAGACTGCAGTAGCCATATCCTAGAGGGAGTCCCGGCTTCCAAAGCAACCAGATTGCAGGGCGTCGGACTGACTCGCCCAGATGTGGGAGCCATATGCTCCCACACGAGCAGCCTCCTGCTCCCAGACCTGTTTGTGAAGGAATGCCACAAAGGCTGAGATAACTCACATGCAGGCATTTTCTGTGCAGCCCAGTTTCCAGGTATGTAACATTCCAGCTATGCGGGATGTAACATTTTCGGTCACCTGTCAGGGGGCAAGAACGAGTCTTCATGTTTAGTTATGTCACCCCCATTAGTGTTCAGCCAGCCTCAGTGAGGGCTCTTAGGTTTACCAACAGAAAATCCATAGGGTTGTGTTTTCATGGACACTAGCATGGCAAGCTAGGGATTTGGTTTCTCGACACACACATTTACACACAAACACACACATGCACATATACACACATGTGCGAGTGCACACACACAAATTATAGTTCCAGTCATAGTTAGCAAGTGCTTGTTCACATGAATTATATTCATCCTCCTGAGTCACACCCAGGCACGGCACTGGAAACCCACTAGGGTACAGAAGCAAGGGGAGAACAGGAAAGCAAGTCATGGGACTAAAGGACAGCCATGGTGGCACAGTGAAACTGAGTGGGTGGAAAGAGGGGAGGGTATTCCGGAAGGAAGATCAAAGGCGAGGGTAGGATGGGGGAGCCCGGAAGGCAGGTTGCTCCCCACGCACAGTCTGTGGGAAATCAGACTCACTCTAAAGGTTTAAGGGCCACCAGGTCTTCTACTTGAAGACACATTTGACACATCGCCAGGTTGGGTTTGGACTTTCAATGATGATCTTAAGAACATCAAGTGTTACGGGTTCCTTTTCTAAGACCACGAATTTGGGCAATGGAGGTAAAATGAGAGTGCTCTTGTGCTTCCTGAGCTTGAGAGAGGAGCTGCTTTCCTGATGTCGGGCTGTGTTTAAAAGAATCCTTTGATTATTTTGGTTGTCACTTACTCAAGTGCTTTTTAGTGTTGGAAGAAGCTGAACAAACCATCAAGCTCTGTGCCCTGGGCACTGAGTAAATGAACATCTGCTTTAGCAGCTTGGAGGCAAAGGAATGTGGGCTGGTGTCCTGCTCGACTTATCTCGAGTAACCAAGCAGGCCTGGGAAGCCGAGGTTTACATTTGCAGAGAAAGGAAGGTAGAAGGGGCTGGATGGCAGGCCAGCTGTTCCAGTTCATTCCAGGGGAGTGGTATGATGTCATCACCGTTCTCAGTCCAAAGCCAAGCTCTTTGCGGCGAGGCCGGCATAGCTGCTTCCAGCAAGGGTCTGTGGCAGGGATGCAGGCGGCTTCAGGAGATGCTGAGAGGCACAACCTGCTAAATTCTCATTTCTTCCTACGTGGCCAATAGTTGAGTGACCATTCTGAGCCATTCCTTTTGACAAGCCGTTCCATTTGAAACCCCGTGCTATGCCTAAAAGGTAGAGAAGAGACCTAAATCGGGCATGCGCTCTGGGCTCGTCAACCAGTGGACGAGGGACGACTGTGTGAGAGAATCCCTGGGAGACAGCATTTCTCAGCCTCTGGCTGAGACCCCTTTGGGGGTCCCATATCAGACATTTACATTATGATTCACGACAATAGCAAAATTGGAGTTATGAAGTAGCAACCAAATGGTTTTATGGTCGGGGGTCCCCACAACAAGAAGAATTGTATTAAAGGGTCGCAGCACTAGGAAGGCCGAGAACCTCTGCTGCTGCTACAGCAAATACGAAGACGGAATTAAGGTCAGCACAAACACCCAGAGTTCAGCAGTGACTGCAGCCATGCTCTGTACCAAGCACATAGTAGGTGCTTTGTAAGTGTTGAGTATGAAGTCTTAGCTAGCCCCGAAAATCATGGCCCAAGCAATGAAGGTTTAAAAGGGTATTTCAGGAAGAAACTGGGAGAAAAGCGAAGTGGACACAGCACTCCTTACTTGGTGCTTTGACAAAGCTCAGTCCCACTTGGTGCTGTGTCCACTTTGCTTGTATATTTTGTATTCAACACTAACAAAGCACCTACTATGTAGTTTTTGCAGCCACAAACCATTTATCTGGGTGGGGAAGACAGGGTAGAAATAACCAGAGCCGTGTGTCTAGAATGTTCTAAGGATTTGATGGATGCCCTGAACTTTTAAGTAAGAAACTTGTGAGCTTTTAGGTACACATACAGTCCTTCTCTGAAGAAAGGGGTGTGTCCTAATCACTGAGATCTCAAACATTAGGAATATGTTCAGGCACTGACAAGTGGCCAATGAGGAACAGGTTAGGTGTTCCCTGCTGAGTAGAGAGCGGAACACTGAACACCTGGGGTGGATCCTACACCATTAAGAAAGGGCATTATCTAAACCTCACCTGGCAGTGGAGGGGACAGTGGCAGATTGAATTAGGATGTGGGTCACAGAGATAGGAGACACAGACAAAGGATATGGCAGTGGGAGAGAGAAAAAAATAGAAAAGGAAAATTCAGTTAACTTCAAGTTTCCAGTCAGGATGGAGGAAGAGAGCAAGCAGGTCTGAGGGGGAAATGCAAGGTCACCCTGGACCACTGTGCTTGAGCTGTGAGCGGGAAGAGGAACAGGGGGCCAGTCTAGGCTCGAGACAAAGACCTGCATTCTCCTGTGTCTCGATGAGAATTTGAACCAGGAAAGAAAATGAGTCACTTGTGGAGAGGGCTAGAAAGAAAGCAACAGACCAGGGATGGGCCCCTGAGCCACATAACACTATAGCCAGACTTCATGCTAACCTAATGCCACCAAAATGAAGACTTGGGATGGGTAAGCGGATGGTTAAGGAAATCAAAGACTTCTTAATGCCAGGGAGAGTGGGAAAGGGTGGTTCCACGGGGCTTGCTGACGTTTCCAAAGCCACATGCCAGCAGAAGCCTGAGAAGGAGTGATCAGAGATGGGCGAAGGGGCAGGCACAGGTGCAGGGGGATGGGATTTCAGTGAAGTGAGGAGACAAGCAGGGAAGATGAGCCAGAAATAACAAGAGAAGGCTCGAGCTCCAGCAGAAAGGATTTGGGTTTCCAGCCTTGCCCATCAGACCTTCTCAGCAGCAATAAAATGGCTAAATTTTTATCTTTCGAAATAAAACTTGCCCCTGCTCCCCTGGTTCTGCCTGGGCAGGAATCCAGGCTCTGAGCGGCCAGGTAGAAAGGCTCTACATTCCTGTTCAGAGCCCTGGAATGTGACTCTTCCAGAGCAAAGCCCTGGTGAGAGGGAGAAGGAACAGGGCGCAGCCCTCTACACCCCTCTACCCTGAGGCCCTCTGCTGGCTCTGACACAGTGATGTGGGTCATGCTCCTCCAGCCAGCCCAGCCCCAGTCAGAACCAGCAGAGTGCTGGGATGCCACGGCTGGTGACCAGAGCTGTCCTTGGCTGAGGGTCTCTTTCCAGTCAGTGAATGTTTTAGAAACAATTGACTTAGCAGTAGAGAAGGGGGAGATGATGGGGAAGAGAACAGGAGAGCATGGGAGCCCCCGTGAGCTCAGCCTGTCTCTGGGTGCCCTGTGGAGAACTGGAGATCAGCTCAGTATCTTCCAACGCGTCAAACACTTCAGGGTCTCCAGCAGAGATGGGTAAGAATCTTACGTGTTTAAATGCTGACTGTCTGCCAGACAGCACAGCCGTCTGAAAACATGAGCGGCTGCCATAATTCTGAGCACTGGTACTGCCCAACTCAGCAGAGAACTGCCCAAGCACAGAACCCCTGCAAACCATCACCCACACGCACAGGCTCTTGTTGCCCCATCTCCTAAAGCACACACTTCTCAGAACACTACGGCTGCGGTCACCAGGACTGATGGTTAAAGACATTGGGGGCCACACAGTAGGGCAGTAAAGAGTGTCTTCCTCTTGCCTAAACTGTGAGTGAAGCCATATAGGAGAATCTCAGTATTATCTGTAGGACTATGGGGAAAGTCTGGCTGAGTGTGGCCAAACATGGCTGGACTGTGTTGAGCCCACACTGGGCACGGGCCTGGCCAGAAAAGACACTAATCAAGGGGTGAGTTGCCCACAGCTGCATAGTTAGAATTTGGGGCCCCTTGCTTTCTAAGGCCCTAGGAAGATTTTTTCCTCTTATTCTGGAAAGTCACTCCTCAATTCATGGAAGCAAGGGGCCCCACAAAACCTGCTGGAGTAGGGCAGCCAAGGGAGGGTCTCTAGAGCAATCCATCCTAGGGCAGCACACATCCAAGAGACAAGGCAGAGCAGATTGTGCCCCATGCTCTGACCCTATTTGCTGTGCTAGCAGAGGGGAAGCCCAGACCTGGAGTGGTGTGCATGCGCACACACACACACTACCCCAACACGGAGGAAACCTCAAGAGTAGGGAAGGAATGGTCCCACCTCAACTGGCACAGTTTTCCAGGCCCTGCAGGAAGATGCTTTCTTGGCTGCACCCCAGACCAAGGGCATCGGGCTGTGTCACAGCACAAGGCCCAGCTTGAAGACTTGAGTTTCACGTTTTCTATACATTGAACAACCGCAGCCTCCTGTTAATTCCTCCTTTCTTTACTATGGCAACCCCCAAAACAAAACAGAAATGGGCAGAGGTGTTGGGTTTTTGTATCACCCAGAGGCCTCCGTCTCCTACAGAAAAGAAGCCCAGACATCAACCCACACCCCTCACCCCATGCCATGCTGTGTGTAAGAAACCCAAATTCCCTAGGTTGCACCCACCAAGTAAGAGAAGGCTTCATTTGCTATGTTTGCAGATCTTTACCTTTGACTGCAATGCCCTCCTTGTCTTAAAGAGAGAGGATGCCCTCATTCTGTGACCCTGGAGAAGCCTGTCAAATCTGACCTCAAACGCCGCCCTTGCCACTGTGCTCCTCCAAGAGCTGAGCACCTGTTGCCTTCAGATCGAATGCACCCGCCTGCACGTTCAGTAGCAGCTCCGTATGAGTGTGGGCTGGGGGAAGGCTTCAAACTGCCCACTGGAAAACTCAGTGCTCCCCAGCGGGAAGGTACACCCCATGGGCTGTTCCCTTGATAGCCTGTTTCCCTTTGGCACTAGTGTCCTGAGCACACTGTGCCAAAAACATAGACAAACAGCTTTGTGACTTCCCACAACGCCAGCATGTGTTGAATAATGTTGATTCACACTGCTTAGCTGTTCCAGTGACAGCAGTTTGTCCTCTAACCTGCCCACCTGGTAGCCTGGCTGAGAGAAATGCAGGCTCTTTACGACAATCTTCATGGCAAATATTAGCTCTCATATCACAGCTTGCACAATCCATAGACCTGCGTGCGCAGATATGCTTTACAGCAAAATTACAAGTCAAAAGCCTGCAGCAGAGTCGGGAGGTCTCAGAAGCAGGCTGAGAGTCTAAGAACGGACCAGTGGCAGGAGGGAGCTGCTGCTGGGGTCAGCGCGTGGAGCAACAGTGCTGCAGCTGCCAGGGAAAGCGAAGCCAGCTTCCAGAGCTGGAGATGGAGGTTTAGATCCAGGACCCGAGGGGTGAACAAGCGGATGAGCGGGGTGTGTAGACAGTGTCGGTGGGAGGGGACCCAGACCAGCTGAAGACCCAAGCGCAGACAGTCAGGGAGTTCCTCGCGTGTCGGCCTGCGACGCACACACAGCAGGTATTGGGTCCTATGTCGGAGTGGCACCGCACCATCTAAGTACTGTGCCACCATCGCTTTACGGGTCCAGATGAAGGAGTCGCACCGCCCTTGGTCCGATGCGTCTAATAACTTCTTGGGCCTGGTTTCCACGTTACGATTTTAATACATCCTTGTGCCCCTACAGCATAATTCATTCCCAGTGAGTGTCTCCATCTCTGCCCCGGGAGACGTCATGCATCATTCAGTGCTGCGTGGGTGTGCCTGAAAGATGGTGTCATTTCTGGTCCACACACAGGAGCTGCATTCATCCTTCTCCCTCAAGATGGAGTCAGAAGATACTTGTAAAATGGAGATTTTTTAGGGCAATGAGCAGCCTTTTTAAAAAGCACAGTTCTCTGCAATATGTAATAACTGACAGTGTGACATAGCCCAACTTAACACAACCAGCCAAGACAGGGCCTGGCAGACAGTTACCTGAGGGCAGTTACTGGCCCAGATGGCCCCACTGGGCCCCCAGACTGTGCCCACATAGTGGACAGGCAGGGCAAAGGCCCGGCACACACTAGTCCAGAGTCAGGTTGTGTCCAGTGGCAGCCCCTGAGCCTTCTGGAGCAGGTGTCATTTAAAACAGAATGAGCCAGAAACACTGAGGGCTATGGGAGGTCAGATATGAAGGAGGCAAGGCAGTCTGCCCCAGAGCAAGGCCAGGGCACAAGACACCGCGCCTTCTGGAGTTCCGGGCCGCAGTGGGCTGTGTACTCTGAACCGTTCCAGATAGCTCTTAGCCATAGACAGAGCTGCCCCTTGGCTTGTGGGGAAGAGTGGAGATGTGAGGATCGCCCTCTAAGATGGAGGATGACTGGTTTAGAGAACTGAGCTTGTCCTGAAGCCCCAGCCCCATGCCTGCTGAGAATCTAGGAAGCACAGGAACTGGTGGGCCACTTAGATGAGCGCTAAGTGCGCTCATGAAAAGACAAGCGCCTCAGCTACCTTGTCCAGTGTCACCCATAAAGAACTGTTGGGGGCCTTCTGTCATCTTGCTGCCTCCAGAATTCTTGGCATTTGGTTTAATGACAAAAGTGCATTCCTGGCTGACCTGGGGCTTGCAATAAAGGTCATCTTCCTGAAACACCTTAAACCCTCCTCCCCGTTCCGGGCTTCCCGAGTAACACTTTTGAGGAACTTTCCAAACAATCATTATTAACACAACTTGTGACTCTGGTGGGTCATCCTGTGATTTCTAGTCACTTAGTAACCCTGCCAAAGGCAATTACATCCCTTTCGCCCTGCCTATATAAAGGATATACTAAAAATAATAAATGGAGACCTTGATCAGAGAAACTGTCTTGGTCTTCATTTCTTGTGCCTCTTGTTCCACCCCATTCTCACCCCCTCTCTTAGGGTCTTGTTCGACTGACCTGTGGGCCAGGCCAAAGAAGCTGACAGATTGGGAGCCATAGCCTGCCTTCTGGTCTCTTGATCCCTGAAGTTCCTCCTCCATATATACAATGCTGATATTCCAGAAAACTAACTTGATTACAAGGTCACAGAACCCCCAAGTTAGAGCTACCCAGAGTTCTCCTTCCATGTGGATAGAAGCCGTGGTCTTCCGTTCACCTTGAGTTCCCCCTATGTGGATCCACCTTCACGAGCTCTGTGCTTGCCTCTGAGCAGGAATGCCAGTCTCTCCTTGCCCCTGCAGATTAGGGTTTTGAGTGCTGCGATGAAACATGACCAGATGGCAAGTCGGGGAGGAAAGGGTTTATTCAGCGTATACTTCCGCAGCACTGTTCATCACTGAAGGAAGCCAGGACAGTGAAGGACAGGAACTCAAACCTGGAGGCAGGAGCTGATGCAGAGGCCATGGAGGAGTGCTGCTTGTCGACTTGCTCCCCATGGCTTGCTCAGCTGCTTTCTTACAGAACCCAGAGACACCTGCCCAGGCATCGCACCTCCTCCCCCACTGATCACTAATTGGGAAAAGGCCTTACAGCTGGCTCTCATGGAGGCGTTTCCTCACCTTCCTCTCTGATGACTCTATCTTGTGGCAAGTTGACAGCACCCTACCCACCCAGGAGTCACCTCCCGTGTGAAGTGCTGGTTCCCAGACACTGTTCTCCAGCCCAAGGTAGCTTGCTACGAGTGCAAGAGCCTGCCCGTTACACCTGAGAGCCAGGTTGCCCTTCTGGCTTCTCTAGCTCTCGCGAGGCTGAGGCGTGAAAAGTGGAAGTTTAGGTCAGCCTGGCTACCGAGAGACTCCAAGACTCCACACAAAAAACCAAAACAATGCAAACCAAACTCCTGGCCTTCCCTGTAAGCCTTGGGAGTTTCTCTGGATCTGCTTGCCTTGCTATATTTAACTATAAGGTGGGGAAATTAAAAAAATAAAGTTTAGAGTTCATCACATTATTGATAAGATTGAAATGTGGCAGCCTAGGACACAGAAAGAATAAAGATCATCCCTGCATGTACGTGTCCGATAACCATCAGCTATATTAGTAATAATTCTTGTCACCGTTGTTATCACCATTCTGTCAGAATGCGAGCACGTTAGAAGAGAACTGTTTTGTTCACTGATGATGATGCAGCCATTGAGTAACCCATGTCCTCCTGCACTGGGTTAGCTGCTTAGATCCCCTCCACAGACTGTGAGCACTTGGGGCCTGTCTGGTCGGCTGTGTCCCTGAGCGCCACCTGCTAAGCACAGTGTTAAGAGACACAATAAACATTTGCTGAGTGTGTTCGTTCTCGGCGAACTATTAGTTCCCTATGCTTCTAGAAAACGAAGTTCCCGTACTTTCATATTCAGTAGAGATGCTTATGAATATGGCGTCAGTGGTATTAGGAAATGCTTGGGACCCAGGCAGCAGTTTTTTCCAAGGCACAAGAAAATGTTTAAACACTGTACCCTGCACCTTGGCACGTGGGGAGGCCTCCTCGCTAAACCTCCTCTCCACTACTCCTAGGTGGAATTATGGCCCCTAATTATGACCCCAGGCAGCTATCACGGTCCGCTCCGGATGTCTTCCTTAGAAGTTTCTTCCCCCTGCCATGAGCCCGTCCTTCACACTTGCTGCCCGCAGAAACTGCCCCGTCTGCCCCAGGAATGCAGCAGCAAGCTGCACAGTGTCTCAGCCTGTCCTTTAGTTCCTGTGGCATAAACAGTAAGGGAGGGGGGAGTAATGTGAATGGCTGGACTCTGCAGTCTTTACGGAAGGCTGCAGTTTATGAGCTTCTTGGTGACCAAAACACGTGTCATTCCAAGTGCAGAGAGGGCTACAATCTGAAACGTTCACTGTGCTGGTTGCTAGGGGGAAATAGAGGAAAGTTCCAGCTTGGAGTTTGGAGTGATCGCCTGTATGGGGAGGGGGGAGGTTGGCCCTCTCCGCGCCAGTCCCGTCCCATGCTATTTCTGTCATCAGTTGATACAGAAGCAGCAACTTTCTTTGGTGTCTCTCTGTCACTTAGAACACAGTCGGGCCACGAGATGGCCCTTAACGCATGGTTTCTTGCTGACACTACTAAATGCATGCTCCGTTCCAGACTTCTGTATGCATGCCTTGGTCCCCTCCTGCCAGGGCCCTGTCTGCTGTTGGACCCTCACTGTCCCCAGCCCACACTCTGGCTGCCAGCCCTGCACCTGAGCCTGAGGCCTGGCTCCCTTGATGACAATCCCACATTCCCAAGCCTTGGCTTCTTGGCTGGAGCCAAGGGTGTTTAGTTCCCTGGCTTTTTGGTCAAAGACATTCCAGAGAGTTCCAGGGAATGAAAGTTGCCTTTAAAACTCTTCCAGAGCCCTTCTGAACTCTCAGAGTGGGAGCAACTCATATCCTGGCTCTGCCATTAGCTTGTGGGGTCGCCCTGGATCGGCCACCCAGCCTCCCTCCGGTGTAGCTGTGCGAGAGGGACAGCTCTGAAAGGCTGGTGCACTGGGAATGGCCTTCCTTAAAGATCATGGTGGCAGTGCAGCTGGGCCCACAGATTACCAAGTACATAAGCTTCTCTGCTCACGCTCCGACGTCCAAGAGGAGGCCCCCACATGAGTATTCTAAAAGAGCCCCTTGCAATACTTCTCATTATGAAAAAAAGTTTAAAGGAGAGAGAAAATACAGATTTTTAAAAAGAAGTAAATTGGCCTACCAATGAAGGTACTTTAATATTTCAATGCATACCAATAAACTGTTAGTTAAAATGCCCAGTGTGGAGCAGACACCTGTACTTTTGGCACTCTAGAACTTAGGAGGTGGAGACGAAAGGATCGGGAGTTCAAGACCAGCCAAATAGCGAGGGAGGTCAAGCCCATCCTGAGCTACCTGAGATCTCTAAAATAAGCTGTTGGTGAAATTGTTACAGTTAGTAAACCGCAGACTCACTCTCTCTGCCCCTCACTCTTGACTCCAGTGCACAGAACTCTCTCTATTCCGGGGATTGTTTCTCCGGTTTACGCGTTATCTGACAGCACCTTCCAGCATCGTGGCAGATAGCTGGCGATTGTACACTAAGCATTTGTGCAGCTGTCCCTTTTAATTGCATCATTATATAATAAAATGTCCTGACTGTTTTCTTCGGCAAAAGGCGGGGCTGCCGGTTTTGCTCAGGTGGCTTTTGATGTACACAGCAGTGCCCCGTACCCCCAGCATGATGTGGCACTTGTGTGGCTGGTGGGGAAGGACTTAAGACTAGTTGTCCCGGGTGCTTCCGTAAGTCAGAACAGGGACAGCCGGTGACAAGTGGGACCTGTGTTACAGCCTAACAGCCATCTCAGACACGTACCACACCCACGTCCAGGATTGCCTGAGAACCTGTACACCTGGTTAAGACTGATCTCGGCTGCCTGGCTTCCTCCCCACACACAGCCTCAGGAGTTGACTGCCAGCCTCTCGGCCACCATCACCTGCAGGTTGGCAGAAGGGGCCCTGACCCCATGCCTGTGTGACCCAGTGGCTCCAGAGTTTCCAGCCGCAGCCTACGAGGCTGTTACAAACACTTATGTGTAGGGGGTAGGGCTGAAACCTCTAAGTTGGATTACTCTAAACCAGCCCAGGAGGTGGCCAGAACCCCAGGTCTTGGGGCCCGGAATCTGTTTCCATGGTGGGGACAGTGCTCAGGGACAAAGAGGGCAGTCCTTGGCCACCTCGCACCTGTAAGATGGATCATTCAGAATGATCCCAAAATAAAGATCGGGGACTCCCTGAAACATCAAATCCGTTTCTCTTGGAAGTCTGCTGAAGAGAGTGTGCTGTGAGGCCTTGACCATGAAGGATGGGCACAGTCTGACTCAGGTGCGCAACACGCTGTGCTCTTACCTCAGCCCCATATCTGCTGCCGTCAGGTGGGGGTGAAAGGGATGACCCCAAGTGTTCCACCTCACTGATCACCCTCCCTTCACCCCACATTCACATGGCTCCATCCTGGCGATTGCCCTGCTGATCCTCTTCCTCCTGCTGGCCCTGGTGGTTCTGGCCCCTGCGCTGCACAGTGTTAAGTGGGCCAACCCCAGGCCACAGGAGGCAAAGGTGACATCAATGGGGGGCTGGGGGACATCGGGAACTGTGACAGTAGGAGATACAGCGGGCAAGGCTACCAATGGCAAAGCCTTCGGCCCAGGCATGTAGATGCAGAAGGCCGAGATTCAAGTATCTGGATTTGGTGTTCGGAAAGGACAGCGCTGGGTGCTGCCGTTATCCAGAGCACCTTGCTGGCGTCAGGAGCCACGGGCACACTGCACGATGCTGGGTTTATATCTGCGGGAACTGTTTCCCAAAATAAACTTTTCATGACAGGAGGCAGCATCGCCCAAGGCAGGTTGCTTTTGCAATTTTCAAAATAATTTTAAATGAATTTGTCTGGTTTAAGTCCCTATTGCCTGGGAGGGCAGCTAGTGTGTCTTGATGTGGTCTCGTTTTGAAAATCCAAGGCTTCATGTGTGAGAGCAGATCCTGGAAACAATGTCTCCTGTTTGGGATGCTGTTAGCTGTCCCGCCCCTTGTTGCTGAATGCTGGCCTGCACCCCAGTGTTTCAAGTGCCCTGCAAACTCTGTGCTGACCACTCACTGCAGGGATCCTGACTGGGGCTGGGTGAAGTCATGTGTTCCCGGAAGGGGAGTGTAGTTGTACAGGAAAGAGAAGCCTCCCACAGAGACCCATTCAGAGGATTCCAGAAAGTTCCTCCACCTCAAGAGACTGCACCCCACAGACCTGAAACTAACAAAATGTGTCTTTGTGAACCATGGTTACAAAACCTCCCTCTGTCACTCTCTCTGACCCTCCTCCAAGTATGGGAACTGTCCCTTGACCCAGTAGCTGAGCTGCATGCCCAAGTTAAGAAAACAGCTAGAGCCATGAAGGACTTACAAGTGTGGGCACATGAGGCCTCTCTCTCTCCACTGCAGCACTTTCTCTGGAGCCATATTCACACTGTCCAATAACCTGCAAGGTCCCCACCCCAGACAGGCGACCTTAAATTAACCCTTCAATAGCTGCCTACCCAGGGTATGGACCTAACGTGTGACCAGACATCAGGCCCTTAAATTCTCTTTCTGATGACACAAATAACACACTCATCCATACTTGACCTCCATTCCTGCTGTGTCCCTGATGGGAAGTGTCTGGGAACTTTCCACTCCTGCTCCCTGCTCACAGCCCCCCCCCATACCTTGCCGAGTAGGTGCTGTGTTCCCCTGATTTCTGCTGACTCCCTCCAACATCTCTGCTCACTTTCTCGAGTCCTGCACCTCGTAGTCTCCAGGTTATTTCAGGCCCTCCTCTCCACACCTTATCCCCAGACAATGTTGCTAAATTCAGTGATTCTCACTATTTCATGTGATCACCCATCCCTGTCGTGGCTACAGAGGACCAGGACAGGCCCCTTTACAGAGAACCACTGGGCATCACATTTACAGGCCCCTCCCTCAGAATGTCCAAACTAAACTCATCACATTATTCCTGGACCTGCTTGTCCCCAGTGACTGTGCCACTGATCTCCAGCTGCCCAAACTGAAGCTCAAAGTGGCCTCCCGTGTCCCCCACAGGCTCGTGTGCCTGAACATTTGCTCTCCAGCTGGTGACTCTGGCTTTGAATCAAGAGGCGGGGCCTCGATGGAGGAAGTGGGTCCCTGGAATGGGCTTTGAAGTTTGGTACCCCTGACCACACTCTGCTCACTGGCTGCTAACAGGGTGTGAGGAGCGGCCCCACGTGCCTGCTGCCCTACCTTCCTCACGCTAACGGCCTGTCCTCCTTAGAGCGTGCGCCTGCGCAAACACACAGCCACGGTGCTTCCTGGCAGGCATTGGTCACAGTAATAAGAAAAACCAATGCTAAACTAGTAACTAATACAGCCTAGCTCCAAACAGCACCCAGTCCCCACGGCTGCTCAGTCTCTTCCCTGAGGCAGCATGCGCAGGGCCTACCCTACCTCGCCCCGCGCTGCTCCAACCTCAACTCTTCTCCTTCACCTCCTGGGTATGGAGTTCCCTAGCGCAGCTTCCTCGTGGAGTGAATAATGCAGAGTTTTTGTTCTTTTGTTTTTTGCAGTTCAATCTTTTCTATTTGTCTTTGCCTGCTAAGTAGGTACATGTTACCCAGTTAGACATCAGGGTTCCTGGAGCACCGGCCGGATGAGGGTCCTCTCCAGCCTGGGAACGTTTGAATGTGCTGTCTCCCCACCGTGTCTGTATTTGTGCCCATGTGCGCGCATGCGCAGGTACACGCGCATGTGTGCATATGTGTATGTGGAGGCCAGAGTCAGCCTGTGGCGTGATCCTCGCTAACGCGCCTCGATCCTTTGAGACTCAGACTCTTGCTAGGTTACCTGGCTGGCCAGTGAGCTCCTCCTGCCTTCCCAGCACTGGAAGTACACACCTCACTTTTTTTTTTTTTTTTTTTTTTTTTGTAACATGGGTTCCGGGGATTGAACTCAAGTCCTTGTGCGCTCAAGGCAGGCATTGTTGAGACTGAGCCATCATCCACCACGACCGCCCTGTCTCCTCTTTGCTGGGATTTCCTCTTCTTTGTTTTAGATTTGCTTTCTCTGCTGTCATCGGTTTCTCTGTCTTGACATCATAGGTCACTGATGTCCGCTCCGTCACAAGCACCCATTGCCTGCTCCCCTCACTGTCTGCAGCACCATCTGCTCCATTCTTCCATCATCTCAGGGCCACACTCTCCGCCCCACCCGTGTCTACTCACATGTCTCTTTCTCCCACAGAATTCAACCAGGGCAAAGAGAAAACCAGCCGCAGAGAGTAACTCCAAACTGGAGAGCACTGCCCAGCACATAAGCTGTACATTTTCCAAACTCCGCTATAAAAAGCTGACTCCTCTTGTGGGGGGAGATTAGACACAGAAGGAGCCCACACACACACAAAGGAACTGTGGTGGAGGGTGGCTTCCTGAGTGCTCGCATCGTGATCCTTCATAACTTATTTGTATGTTACAGGCACTTTTTATGTATACAAAAGATACATCCGTTTCTTTAAACCCTAGACCCGACGTTCATTTCACGGGGAGCGTGTTAGCAAATTTCCTGGTGCTGTAACAAAACACCTGACAAGAAGCAGTGTATGGGTAAAAAGGTCTGTCAGTTTAGCTTGGCTCATAGTTTGAGATTCAGTCCACCATGGCAGCCTGACATGAGGTGGCTGAGAGAGGGATGCTAGTGCTCAGCTCACCTCCTCCCTTTTCCCACTTTATTCAGTCTGAGGCCCCGGCCCAGGGGATGGTCCTGCCCACATTCATGTAGATCTTCCCTCCTCAGTTAAACTTCTTTGGAAACACACCCAGAAGCGTGTCTCCTAGGTGACTCTTAATCTGTTCAAATGGACAGTGAATAGTAAGCACCACGGTGGGTCAATGGTGTGCCAGGAATCTAAGTAAAGAGATCTTGCTATATTCTGAGCTATATATATCTCACTCTGGGTGAGATGGCTCATTTGGTAAAGGAACTTACCACCATGCCTGATTCCCGGGGTTCCATCTCCAAAACCCATGTGGTAGAAGGAGAGTACTGACCCCCACAAGTTGTCCTCTGACATACACACTTGTGCGCACGTGCTCACCATGCATGCACGCGCACACGCACACGCACACACACACGCGCACACGCACACACACACACGCACACACACGCACACACACACGCACACACACGTAATTTTTTTAAGAATCTGAAATGAGTTGTACAATGGTGTGGATATAACATTACTGAACTGTGCTCATAAAAATAGTGCAACAGAGACTCTGTGTCTTATGGTCCTTACCATGATTAAAGAGACAAGCAATCCTGCTGCACCATCGCAACTCTTCTAGCGCCCCGCTAATCACACCAGCATGCCCTCTAGTCAAAGCAAATGGTTATGTTTGAGTCCAGGTAAGAGCAAAGACTATTGGTTTGTTGGGACAGGGTTGGCAGGTTCATTCATCATGTGCTCTACGCAAAATCTGTCTCCTTGGTTTTCAGTCACCTTGTGGCAGTTTTCAAGTCGTTTTGTAAAAGGTCACATTTGATTCCTTGTCTTGAATCTCAAGGACAGTCTAGCAAAGAAACTGGTTGGACATCTCTAGTGACCAAGTAGAACCTGATAGCCTTAAAGTGACATAAAAACGAGGTCTTCAGATAGTGCTGCCCACACCTTCCACAACGCACAAGCATCGCCAAGAAACTTGCTAGTGGTTTGTGTGGCTAAGACGTGGTGCAAACAGAGTGACTCACCCACATCCCGAGTGGGGAAGGTGTGCCCCCTGATTGAACGCCAGCCTTCATCTCCCCTCTGGATCTTCTCAGTCTGCCACTTAGGAAATTAGTGTCCACTATGCAGCGGTCTGCCCTCCCCTCTGCATCCCTCCCCTCCCCTCTGTACCCTTCCCTTCCCCTCTGTACCCTCCCCTCCCCTCTGCATCCTCCCCCTGCATCCTTCCCCTCCTCTCCCCTCCTCCCTGTATCCCTCCCCTCCCCTTTGCATCCCTCCCTTCCCCTCTGTACCCTCCCCTCCCCTCTGCATCCCTCCCCTCTCCTCTGTGTCCCTCACCTGGGCATCTCCATCTTCTCCTGCCAGCTTCCCTCCACCTGGGCTCACCTCATTGCTTCCCTTGAAATCCAGCCACCCACCCTGCTCCTAGGCCTACAGGTACTGTGGAAAGAGGTTGGCTGTCACGGGAGAGGACGCACTGTCAAAGCCCCCTCATTCCCTGTCAGCTAAAGGAATGGAGAAATCCTTTAACTTCAGATCCCCATGTGAAGAACCAGGAACCGGAAACTGCGCTGTCCCTCACTGTCCTCCTTACGTTCTTGCCGCCTTTGAGTCCCTTTGGAGACTACTTGGTTTGTGGCTCTCAAATTTGGCTGTATTATTGAGACTAGCTGAACATTAGGTGATCAGGGACAGCTCTTCCAAACTGCATCCACCGGCAGTAAAGCCTCTCTTGGTGAAAACAGCACACCTCAAAACAGGAGGGGTTTAGGCAGTAGCTTGAAAGATGTCATTAAACCGTCATTGTGTCAGGCTCCCTCCACGCCCTTATTAGAATGATCTGTGTGCCGAATGCCAGCTGTGGAGCTCTCCTTCTGCCCCTTTGTTGCCCTCCCCTTCATACCTTTAGCATGCTCACACCAAGGACACTGGTATTCTACCCGTGTATGTACGTGTTCTACAGTGCATGTTTGATACAGCGTATGTACAAAGACACAGTCGTAGCGAAGGCTGAAGCAACTCCAACGCAGAGTCTGGGACTGTACCGGCAGACTCTGCCCTTCCTCCTTGGAAGCTGCGTCAGTACCTCCCACTAAATACCACACCATCGGCAGGGTGACCTCTTGTGACCTTGCTCAGACTCTGCTGACCCTGCTGGCAGCCGGAATGGCCCTTAACCCAGGCAGAGGCTCCACCTCCAAGCCCAGGCTTCTGAGTTCATGGGTTTATCTTACTGTGCTTCTTCCTAGAGTTCTGCAGTGACCCTGACATGCTGTGGTCACTGTGCCCAGACATTCTGCTAAACCACCATGCCAGGCACTCAGGCCCTACCCATTCCTGCTGTGGCTGTCATTGTAGAAGTGGATGAATGTGACCCACAAACACCTCTAGCCTCGGGCAGGTAAGGGGAACAAAACTATTTCAAGTTTGAGTTTACAATGGAGAAAGAAACATGATAGGCCTCATTTCCTTAAAAAGGCCTCATTCCTGTACTGCCTTCCAAACACCCTCAGCACTAGTCTTTACTCAACATGAGCAAGGTGAAAATTCTAGATTGAACTGGCAGCCCAGCAGCAATCACTCCACAGTCAGACATGAGGGTTGTCCTAAGCTTAGCCAGTCAGACATGAGGGTTGTCCTAAGCTTAGCCAGTCAGACGTGAGGGTTGTCCTAAGCTTAGCCAGTCAGACGTGAGGGTTGTCCTAAGCTTAGCCAGTCAGACGTGAGGGTTGTCCTAAGCTTAGCCAGTCAGACATAAGGGTTGTCCTAAGCTTAGCCAGTCAGACGTGAGGGTTGTCCTAAGCTTAGCCAGTCAGATGTGAGGTTATACTAATCTTAACCAGTCAGACATGAGGGTTGTACTAATCTTAACCAGTCAGACGTGAGGGTTGTCCTAATCTTAGCCAGTCAGACATGAGGGTTGTCCTAAGCTTAGCCAGTCAGACGTGAGGGTTGCACTAAGCTTAATCAGTCAGACGTGAGGTTGTACTAATCTTAGCCAGTCAGACGTGAGGGTTGTACTGAGTTTAGCCAGTCAGACGTGAGGGTTGTACTGAGTTTAGCCAGTCAGACGTGAGGGTTGTACTAATCTTAGCCAGTCAGACGTGAGGGTTGTACTGATCTTAGCCAGTCAGACATGAGGGTTGTCCTAATCTTAGCCAGTCAGACGTGAGGTTGTCCTAATCTTAGCCAGTCAGACGTGAGGTTGTCCTAATCTTAGCCAGTCAGACGTGAGGGTTGTACTGAGCTTAGCCAGTCTGCTTTGTGGGAAGGACTGTTGACCTGTCTGCCTGTCGACACCTCTTTCCTACATGTCTTTCATATGGAGTTCTCCACTCACTTATGGTTCCCTGACTGTGGTGAGAGTACTTACTGCAAGACAAGAAAAGAAGGCTCCACTGTAAAGTTAAGCTCCTCTCCTCCCTGCATGTTAACCTCCTCCGGCGTGTTTCCAGCGCTCTACTGACACAGCATCACTTCCGCACGCTTTCTGTTCTGAGGCTGCTTATCACAGAGACTCACCAAGGCCAGGGAGGCAGGGCCTTTAATCCCAGCGCCCGGAAGCAGAAGAGGCTGGGTCTGTATGCCTTCTAGGTGAGGCTGAGCTCCATAGTGAGTTCAAGCCAGCCAGGACTGCTGAGCGAGAGCTTGTCTCAACTGAATAAGTAAATAATGTGAGAGAAATTTAGGAAGATAACTTAATCAGCCTGGGACTTCCACATATGGCCACACAGATCCACGTGCCCACACACTCATCCATACATCACATGAAAGATATAAATAACTAAATACATATGTACATACTAACATACACACACACACATATATACACATTTAAACTAAACCTCAGAGGAGACTATAAATACTGTCCTTTTTTTAATCAGTTACTCTTGACTCCATAGGAAAACAAAAAACAACAAAAATCCCGAATAAACATAAGACTCAAGAAAATATGGGACATTTCCAGGGACAAGGGGAAGGGGCATCATGTCAGCTGGTCTCAAGGCATCCTGGGGAGACTTGGTGCCCTCCGTGACCCATAGCTTTGGCTCAGTAGCCCTCTGTAAATGTGGAAGCTCTTGGGAGTTGGGAGTGAGTGCTCTACCTAAGTCAGGTCCTTGAATGAGAATGGGCTCTGTCCTTAAGAATTCAAGACTGTAGCCTCTCAGAGTTTTAGAGTTTGGATTACACCACATGGATTCCTTCATATCACCATCAGAGAAGTGATCCCTTCCTTATCAGTGACGCTAAGTAGAATGTCACATCTGATGGTGAACATTCAATGAATTCTGCCACCACTACCACACACAAAACTAAAATAATTGTTAATTTCTCTTTGGCCTTTGAAAAGCATCTCTTTCACACTAGTACAATTTCTCAGTCTTGTGATTTTTTAAACAACTGTTATGCTTGCCACATGTGAACAAACACACATGGGATGGGCTGTGTTGTAACCACACAGACTGTGTATGCAGTGTTCAAGTGTCAGGTCACTGAACAGGAAACCAGTTTGGAACCTGGTGCTGAGAAGCAAAATGTCAATCCACAGTGCCGTGAATGGGCTCAGAAGCTGGAGCTTAGCAGCAGAACAGGCCTGAGCGGTGTCTAGAAAAGTAGCAGTTAGCCCTCGGTCCAGTCCACCCCAGGTGCTGTGAGATTTCCCACCATGCCTCAGTGGCCCCGGCTGCTCCGGTATGAGAGACTTCGAATATCTTAATTACCCCTCCCCCAAAAAAATAAGCAGGAGGACTGAGCGGCCAGAGTGAGTCTTCCATCACTAAGTGTGAACTGTACAGTTGAGAGCAGGACAATTGCAAAGGATGAGAAATGCTTCCTGTACTTCTCCTTCAGAGGAGCACATTCTCATTCTTTCTTTCCAGAAATAGCAGTTGAGCAACGTGCTCTGAGCTACAGGTCAGAGACAAAAGCTAGTCACATATGCTTGTATCTTCCAGAAGCTCAGAGTCCATGGTGGCAAAAAAAAAAAGAAAAAAGAGCTGTGGATGCAGCCTAGAGTTCACTGCCAATAGTGTGGACTACAAATGAGAAGATCTGTGCTTGAGTCCCAGGAAGCCTCATGGCTGGGCTTGTCCGAGGCTGAGACAGCTCACTATACAGATGATCCTGAGAGAGGAGGCAAAGGCATGCCTTGAAACAGAGCCAAAGGTCTGTGTCCTTACCCCAGATGGTAGAGGCACTTGAGAGACCAGATAGCGGAGCGAGGACACTGTCAATTTTAACATCAAGTATTCCAAGGCAGCTGCGCTTGGGTTTAGGTTTACTTATTGTCTAGTTCCTGCCCTGTTAGCTTTAATAGTCAACTTGACACAATCTAGAGTCACCCGAGAGAAAAGCCTCGACTGAGGGATTGTCCAGATCAGAGTGGCCTGACTGTGAGGCGCTGTCTTGATTGTTGATTGATGTGGAAGGACCCCGCCTCGGCAGGCGATCCTGGGCTGTGTGAGAATGCTAACTAAACATGGGAGCACAGCCGGCAAGCAAAGATCCTCCAAGTTCTGGCCTGAGTTCCTGCCTCAACTACCCTCAGCGATGGACCGGGACCTGAAAGTATAAGCCAAATCAGTGCTTTCCTCTAAGTTGCTTTTGGTTGGAGCGTTTTATTACAGCAATGGAAAGGAAACAATTACAGTTGTTTTTGAGACGTGGTGTTGATGTGTAACACAGGCTGGCCCAGAACCTGAGATCCCCTCCCCTTGTCTCACAAGCACTGGAATCACAAACCCGTGCCACACAGGACTTAGAGATGCTATTTCTGCTCAGCCACAGAAATCCGCAGCACAGCACTGTGGGAATGTCTGGCCTGTCACACAGCACACCTCTGCTCAGAGCGGATTGGTACAGACAGACTGGTTAGAAAGAAGCTAATTCATGGTCCCAGAATGTGGTCCATGCTTTCTCGCGGCTGGCATTGTTTGGGAATCTTCTAGAAATGCAAATGCCTGGCCCCAGTCTGCTGAGGAGAAAGTGCAACTTTCTGAGCAATTTGGCAGCTGCTGAGCTCACTGAAATCAGAGGACGAGTACACAGTTCTGTTAGCAGATTCATCGGCCTCAGCTGTTCCCACTGGCCTGTGTAGATCATAGAGAGAGGCCCGTGTGTTGTCAAAGCACAAGAACCAGGTGTGAGATGCAGAGGAGGCTGTGGGCATGCCAGGAGTGGAGCTCATACACAAACAACACCGACACGTAAATACAAACTGCAGAGAATGGGGCCAGAAAATTCCTTCTGTTCAGGAGATAAGTGTCTGCCTCCTGGGAGCCTTTTCGCTACCGCCCAGCTCCTGTCATAGAGAGAAAAGGCAGCAGGGAGGGGGATAGAAAATCATGAGCCTGGAGAGATGGCTTGGTGGTTAAGCGCTAGCTGCTCTTGCAGAGGACAGGGGTTCAGTTCCCAGCACCCACGCAAAGGTTCCCAACCTCTTACAAGCCCAGCTCCAGGGGACCAGATACCCTCTTCTGGCCTCCAGGAACATAGGCGCTTCTGTGGTACATTTACATACCTGAAGGCAAAACATTCATACACATCAAAAATAAAAATAAGTCTGTAAACACACACGGGGACTTGTAGTGGGGACTGTCCCTGTGGCTGAGAGCCAGGCTGCGACCTCCTGCCTTCATGCGGTGGAGGCCTGACTTCCACCCTGACCGCACTGCTCAGTGAGGAAGGCAGCTGCAGTGCTCATGTGGCCAGAGCACACTCAGATCCAAAGCGAGGGGTTGCAGCTGCCGAGGCAGCATGACCTGGCGTGGATCCGGGAAATAAGACCTCACTGGAACTTTCCGAGGGAGGGAAAAACCAGACAAAATAAGCCGAGGGCGCATCACCTCACCTCACAGTGGCAAAGCGGGCTCTCCAGGGACTTAGCCTTGACTTGACTATCTGCAGGAGTCAGAGCAGCCCAGGCTTGACACGTCACAGCTGCTGGGCCCTCGCTGGGCCTCCAGCAGCCACCTCGGGTGCTCACAGGGCCTGAACATGGCTTGGGAGTGAGCCAGCGGCCCAGCGCTTACCTGCATGTGCTGTGCCCTGGCTTTGAAGCCCAGCATGCGAGGGCATGTGCATATATGCCTATGTGCTGTGGAGCCCAGTTAGATGGCTGAGTCTTCCTCGCTGGCTCTCCACTTTATTTCTGAGGCAAACCTGGAGCTCTTGGATTGGTCTAGGTTGGCTGGCCAGCAAGCCCTGGACTGCCCTATCTCTGCCTCCCCAGTCCTTGGATCACAGGCACAGAACTCCACATCTGCCTGTTCCATGGATGGTTGGGACTGACCTCGCTCCCGGGTTCTGCTGCTCCCATGGCAAGTGCTTTACCAACAGAGCCATCTCTGCAGTCCTGCCGGGTGCTGACTTGTATGAGGCTGCTGACATCCCTGAAGCCCAGGGCACTGTCCAGACTCCAGGCTCCTGTCTCACATGTGTTATGGAGGCGGCCGCACAGTCGCCGGGCTTATGCAGAGGCTATTAAAGATGCAGTAAAGGAAGTAGCAGACAAGGGGAGGGCGCCTTCCTATCTGTGCTACCTTCACAGCTGGCCCTGCACATGCAGTTGCTCCAGCTGACTCGATCCTACAAGGTTTATGGGTTCGCTCTGGCCCAGAGGCTTCTTAGATCCTCACCGTTGGGAGAAGGCAGGTCTGGGGTTGACATGTGACAGCTGTGCTAGGCTTCCCTGCTCTGAAGCAGCAGCCTTGAGACTCCTCAGAGCTGGGGGGGGGGGGCGGGACATTGTCTTGCCCACTACATCTGCCTTTTTGCAAACATCCTGCTACCACCCACCCCCTTCTCCTCCCATTCAAGCTGTTGCCCCCCACCTCCTCACCCTTTCTCCAGCTTCCAGCCATTTCCTGTTTTAAAATAATTTGCTGTCTCTGGAATGATGGCAGGCCAGCATCAGGCAGTAACGGTCTTCCCCAGAGTTCCCCTGAGGGAGTCCCAGAAGGGAGCACAGTGGGTGAGTGGAGTCACGGCTTCCCACAGCAACAGGAAGTGGAAGCAGACCAAACAGTAGTTCTTAACCCCAGGAGGCCTTCGTCCCAGCCTCTTCAATTAACAGATGCCATCCTCAGATGCTTGGAGTCCCTCAGTCCCCTGGTTGCTTTTGGTAGACTGTCTAATCAGTGGAGACGATGTTAGAGGGTATGATAGGACACAGACAGAGTGGGACCAAAGCCCCAGTGGGCACTCCGTGTTATTGAACTGGAGAGGGTGCACTTAGCAGGAAGGTGAGGAGACGAGACGCCTCAGGGGCGCCTGGGCAACCGTCTGAAAGATGCCTGAACACCCACCTGCAAAATGGGCAGCCCTGGCACCTGGACAGTAACGGTTATGGGGAAAGCTCTGTGTGGGCCAGACGTCACCTAAAGAAAGTGTTCCGTGTGGGGTACCAAATTCTAACAGAAAATGTGGGGCGGTGGCTAGCCCCTGAGGAATGCACGGGATCATGGACAGGACCTAGGGTCCAGTTAACTGCCCGACTTTCCATTGCTGAATGGAGTTATCGGGCCAAGCATCGTGTTGTGTGGAAGGACTCCAGTGACTCACTGGAACTGTGTCTGTGTGTCTTTCTCCACACAGTGGACAGGGCAGTTGAGGAACACTCTTAGGAATATGAAATACGAACTATCTTTGGCTCTGAATTGCTGTACCTGGAGGAGAGCCCTGGGCAGCCCTCCTCGGCTGCCTTCTCTCACGGGTTGCCCAGCCTGACTCACATCCTGTCTGTACATGGACCCACTGAGGCCAGTGAGGGAGGAGGACCTCCGGCCATATAAGCCTGGTCCTTACCTAGCCAGTATCTGCATTAGATCCTTTGTTAATATGTAGATGGTCGGGTGGAGCGGGGAGCGGATCATATGTGAGTGACCCAGAAAATAGCTTTCCCCATGAGACAAAAGAGCTGTGGCACGTGTTTCTCTGGACAGGACTGCAACACTAAGCAGCACCCAGGCCCTGCTCTCCTGGGCTCCCCTGTCCAGCCAGGCCACAGCCTAGGAGAAGTCAAGGTGCTCCGGGCGTTCCTACCGTGCTTATGCAGACATTAAGGAGGTTCCCGCCCCTGTGGAGGAGGGTGAGGTAAGTGCCCAGAGTGGGGTGCATCTGGGTGGGAAGGTGGCAGAGGCGGGCGGCACTGGCTGGGCAGGGCTGGGCCCCACTGCATGTGAAAGGGAGCCTTTGGGCCTTTCCTAACCAGGGTGAACAAGACCTGAGCACAACTGGAGGCCAGAGGCTGCCTGATCTCTTCCCACAAAGGCCCGTTTTGTCTGCTGTTTGTTTTCCTCTCAGGGGTGTTTGGAAGGTGTTCTGGTAGCTTTTGAGGGGAGGGGTTTGGGCTGCTGGCTGTTGGCTGTGCTGGCACCCAGGGTCTCACACATGCCACACGGCTCCCCACCTGAGCACTGAACACACACCCTCCCCCTTTCGGAGACTGGGTCTCCTGTGGCACAGGCTGCCCTTAGCTCACGTTGCTCCTACCTCAGCCTGTCCAGTGCTGGGATCTCGGACGTGTCTCCCTGCACTCACGCTGATTTGGGGCTGTGAGGGTCTAATTTCTCCTCTGACACGTTTTGGGATTCTTGTGCAGATGCAGATGTGTCAGCTCTGCAGACAATCGCCGCCTCTAAGCCTGATGCCAAGTAGCCCATTTTTCTTTAATTTAAAACAGTACTATGTCGAATCTGCCAAGCGGTCATGAATCCACACTGGAGCAGGATATGCTAATATCCCAGCCTCACTCTCAAATCCTGTCTACACACAAACCCTCAGACTCTTCCACTAAATGGGCTAGGAAGCCGCTGTGGTGTTAGTAGCTGGTTATTGGGGGGGGGCGTTCCCCACAAACGGCTTTCCTAGCCTGGGGTAGCTGGGATCCTGAAAAGTAACACCTGCCACGTAGATGTCCTCCCTCTGAAAACTTAGGGGGACTGACTGGGTTCCTGAAGTGTCTGTGTGCATCCCAGACACCACTGCTCAGTCCTGCACCAGCTCAGATTCCCTGTCCCAGCTCAGCCTCCCTTCCTCCAGCTCAGCATTAAGATGATTAAGTTTAAAATTCATGGGCCTCTTGTGTGCCGAGTGATGAATGAATAACTTAAAAGCAGAGATCAGTTAAAGCACATCTTGCAGGAATGTTGACTCTCTGCCCAGATTAAGGGAGGAAATTACATTGCTGTGCAGAGAGGAGAGGGGAGAGAGCCCTCTCTTCGTGTCGAGTCTGTCCTTAGCCCTCCAAGAGCAGGAACCACGGCTATCCCAAGGTTCCCTCTGGCTTTCCCTGTGTTGTATGCAGCCATCTCTTAGAACCCCCAAAAAAGCGGAGAGTGAAGCTCCCTGCTGGGGCCTTGTTTAGAGGGCCTCCTTCTGGAACTTGCTCTGCACTGGCCTTTGGAAGGTGATTGCTGGAGACTTTGGTACTGGAGTACTGTGGGGTCTGATGTGCTCTGCATGTAGCACCTGACACAAGGGTTCACACACACTGTGGATGCACAGACATGGATTGGATGCTAGGCAGGAGCCCAAACAAGAAAGAACGATGAAAGTAAGGGAAAGGAAGAAACTGAGTTTCCTCAGCTCCATTTAGTATTTTATGGAGACTGTACTTTGAGGAAAAGGCACAGTTCCTGAGACAGAATGATGATCGTGGACACTTGGGGCTCGAAGGTTAAGGCAGCTTTCTACTGTCGTGAGGTCACTGCAGCTTGTATACTAGCCCAGGGGCTCCTTGGGGCCCGAGTCCTCTTCCTAATGTGCTCTGGCAGGAAGAAAAGAGAGAGGAACCCCACAGAAAGAAATGAGGTAGCTTAGAACATATCAAGTATTTTATAGAACCCTCTGAAGCTCACAGTCTGGCTCTAGACAGCCTTCCCCAGGCCAACCATGTGTGCAGTTCCCACCGAGGCCTGGAGCACAGCTCATGTGCACTGTCTTCACAGAGTGCCCAGAAAGTCCTTCTGTCAGCTGGACGTGTCCTTTCTCCTTCGTAGTGGTCTCTGGCTGTTGCCTTAAATCCCCTCCGCATTCAGCTTAGGGCCATTAGACACTCAAGAGTAGGAACTATTTAGTCAACCTTAGCATAAGCTGGGAGTGATGTGCATGCTGGTAATCCCAGCACTGGGGAGGCTGAAGCAGGAAGACCTCAAGCTTGAGATGAGCCTAGGCTCCATAGAAAGACCATGGCAACATGGGGTCGGGATCAAGAGAAGGAGAGAGAGAAGGCAACTCTTCTACATGGTGTGTGTGTGTGTGTGTGTGTATGTGTAAGACAGAGAGAGAGGAGGAGGAGGGGGGGAAGGGAGAAGAGAGAGAGAAAGAGAGTTCAGGGCTCTGCATTTCAGTATGTTTAAAAAAGAAGAAAGAAAGAGAGGAACTCCTGAGAAAATATTGTTGATTACGGAAGAACATTATGGTTACTAAAGAACAGAGGAGAGTCACAGTGTTGTCCTTCCTCACTGTGTGTAGACAGGTGATCGTGCCGTGACATGCTAAATGCAACTGAGACAGGGGAAATTTGAATCCTTCAGTGGCGGTTTGTATTTGCAAGAAGTCTTGCTGAACTGTTGAGGCCTATGAAGCAGATGAGAGTGTCCCCGAAGCTCATCCCAAAGCCCAGAGATTGCAGTGGGTTCTGCTTACTCAGCCCTGCAGCTTGGGCGCTTTTGCTGCCTTGGTCTTCCTTCATGCCATCCGAATCACAGGGCGGGCTTCTCCTCGGCAAATGTGAGCAGCTGCCTTCCTCCATCTGCCTCTTACACTGTGCTGGCATGAGGGCTCCACTGCAGAGGCGGAGGGAGTGAAGGGAGGACACGGCTCTTGCTTGGGGTCACACAGGGTTTCTCGTATGGCTTCAAGATGTGCTGAGGGTTTGACCTAAGGAAGGGGCAGCACTGTGCGGCTATGGGTACAGCTGGCTCTTCTCTCCTGCTCTGTCGCCCGATCCTCCTTGCCATCGCCTGTGGGTGCCCTCACACATTATGGCGGCTCACCCTACTCTCTTCTGCCCACCCCCTGCTGATTTACCACCAGGTCCTGGCTCCTGCTACTTGATGCTGTGAAACAGTTTGGCTCAGCCAAGCCCCACCTCCAGGAACTACGGATGCCACCAAAGTTTCTTAAAAAAAAAAAAAAATCTGTGCTTGTGATCCTCCCCCTGGACACATCTCTGAAAGTGACTGGAGACCTTCCCAAAGCCACGTTCTTCACCTAGATGTAGGACCCCACCCTCGGAGACTGGTGGCTGTCACAGGGCATGAGCTCAGCCTGTGAGTTTACTCCATTCACTTTGGCCAAGCGCAAACACACATCAAGGGTTCTCCTCCCTCCCTGGGATTGCGCAGCCCTCCAGGCTCTGGGGCGCAACCAGAGTTGTGCTTACTGCAGGGAAACTGACTCTCCCTTTGCTCAGACCTAGTGTTGACTTTGGTGGCCATTGTTGGAGCTTGGAGGAGAAGCTCTGGTCAGAGACTAAAGTGAGTATCTCTGATGGCCTGCTCTCCTTTCCCAGGGTCCCACACATGAGAGTGGAGAAGTAGAGAGAGGGGTGCCTGGAGTATGCTAGGAAGCCAAGAAAAGGACAGAGATGGTCCCAGCACCATGGTGTGCTCCTCCCAGCTCTCAGGGAGGCAAAGTCAGGCAGATCTCTGTGAGTTTGAAACCAGCACGGTCTATAAAGCAAGTCCAGAACAGCCACAGCTACACAGAGAAACTCTGTCTAAAAAAAAAAAAAAAAGATGGATTTTTGTGTGTTACATGCAAAAGCATTCAGAGTGTTTCCAAATTTGAAAAAAATAAATACAAAGATGTGAATAAAGTGCTTATACAAAGGTTTGAGGCTGTTCACTGGATAGGATATCAAGACACCTAATCAGAACTTTGCCTCCCTGCTCTGGACCTGACAGTTACTTATGCATCACGGAACAGCTTCATAGATGGTCCAATGTCTGCACTCCTGTAATCAACAAACAAAGACACTCATAAAGCCACCTCCTCCTAATCCTGACTGTCTATAACACAGCAGCCAAGGGTGGATAGTTTATAAAGAAAAGAAAAGTCATTTCTTACAGTTCTGGGGAGCCCAAGGGCAAAGGGCCTGCAGTCAACAGGGCTTTCTCATGCATGTATCATCCACCGCTGAAGCAGAAGGGCAAGAAAGTTTAGCAGAAGAGAGCAACCAAGTCCCGGCTCCACTGATGCTGCTCACTCATGACAAGGCCAGTCTTCAACAACTCACCTTGTGAGGACACGGCCCTCAGAGCAGGTCACCTCCCGTCAAGCACGGTTGCATTAAGGAGGACACCGTTCCCAGGGCACAAAGTTCAGGGCACATCCAAACAGCACCCTGCCGTGAAGGAAAGGCCCTGCTCCCCAGGGCTGTCCACAGACTATTTAACCACCGCTTCACAGATCAGGACCGTGTACTTGGAGGCTCTGGGAGCTCCAAAGTCAAGTGAACATGGGGACTTAACTGTGCGGCCTGAAACTGTATAGCTTGACTAGTCCAGCTTGCTCACCACAGTGGACACACACAGCTTCTGAGGTCTCGATCTTTTTGTGTCACAATCTCTCGACAGGAGGAAAATGGCGGTCTGCTGAAGAAGATATGGCCAACGGTAGACGCCTCTTACTATGGTGGCCGTGGTGTTGGAGGCATTAAAAGGATG
Source organism: Meriones unguiculatus (assembly GCF_030254825.1). Taxonomy (NCBI): domain Eukaryota; kingdom Metazoa; phylum Chordata; class Mammalia; order Rodentia; family Muridae; genus Meriones; species Meriones unguiculatus. The sequence goes on along the minus strand of NC_083365.1, from coordinate 102,986 downwards.
GAGGTAAGACCACAGTTATTGTCTGTGTGCCAGCCACCTGGAGCTAGAACCCCAGAGTGAATGCTGGTAGTCCAAGCCTGAGATTTGGGGAGATGGTGCCTGTGAGACACAAAGGTGGGGAGGTGGAATGGTATGGCCTTTAACTGCGTGTCTGACTCTGGCCATCACAGGCCAGGAGAGGCCCGTCATCTGCCAACCTCCTCGCCCCCTGCCAGGGGTTCCTTTCTTCACTGGACTAAAACCCCACTTCTGTACCCACCCAAGAGTTCTCCCTCTAATTCTCCCAGCCCATGGCTCCCTGCTGCTATCACCCCTCCTGCTCTCCACTTTCCCCTTTTCCACACACCTTACTTCTCTGGCTCACGATCCTGAAGGAACAGAGGACCTGGTAGCATGCACATCACCCTGTCTCTCCTGTCAAGGGGCACACTGCAATCCTGTAATTCTGTCCTATGAAGTTTCACTTATGTTAGGTCCACTGGGGAGAAAAGGGCTCCACAGAGGAAGGGGCTAAGCTGGAAAAGGCAAAGAATTCAAGAGTCAAGTTGCCAGAGCAGTAGCATGAGTTCCCCCGAACCCTGATTTCTCAACAACAACATGTGTCGGCCTTCCTCCCAGAAGTGGTATTCACCCATCAAGGTGTGTCTCTACCCAGAATCCCTCCAGTATTCCCTCTCTCCAGCTGTGATCTCCCCGCTGCTGCCCTCAGCTCCAGGCTCTAATCCACTCTGGAAGTTAAAGCCATGGGAGGTGATTCATGCTCCTAAGGGCCTCTTGTCACTGTGGGTGCACATGGCCCTGAACTCATGTGAGGGTCAGCAAGCTTCTCCATGTCCTTGTCCCTCCGCAGTATGACAGCCATCAGAAACCTACAAACTCATAGTGGAGGACTCTAGAGATAATCCACCCCAAATCCCGAAGTCTTTTCTCCAAGGTTTGCAGCCCAAGGTCCCAACTGGACCCACTCCTGAACCTCTAGGAAAAGTGTGAGAACCAACCAGTCAGTACCCTTTCCTGCCCACACACATTCCTTGCCCCTCTTCCGGGAGCTGCATGGACAGTGTTTGTCCCACTCTGGGTATTTCTTAGCTCTAGAGCCACCCTTATACGAATCAAAAGCAATGCCAGGTCCGGGGAGATGGCTGAGTCTGTAAAGCGATTGCTGTGTAAACAAAGATCCCTGTGTGCTCTGGGTTCAGAGGGAGACCACATCTCTAAAAGGAAGCAGAGAACACCGAAGAAGGACACCAAGTCAACCGCTGACCTCCCCACGCGCATGTGCACACTTCTGGGCAGAATTAAACTGGAGTGGTAGCTGCTGTTTCTCAGCCGAACGAGCTCAGGCCCAGAGGAACTTTGGAGCAGTTTCCAGGGCTTGCTGTGTTTAAAGCTATGAGGTTCTTTGTTAGGATAAGCCTACCTGAGGCAAAGCCTTGAGAGACCTGAGCTGTGGGTGAAGCCCAGCTGGTGGAATCTAAAAAACTGTCCTGGTTCCAGCATCTGCTCAGTCAGTCTTGTCACATTCCTGCTGTGCCGGGTACAAACACTGAAGAGTGCTCCTCCTCAGCCCTGAATGAGACAGGCAACGGTGGAGAGAGGAAGTCAGAATGAGGATCCCAGGCTTGGAGGTCCAACCTCACAAAAGACCACCAAGACGCCCTCAAGTCTTGTCCATTTCCTCTGCCAGCTCTATGCCACCTGCCAGCCCTTAAGACTCCACACCCGAACCTCCCTTCCAATACCTTTCTGCTGTCCCAGGGATTCCTGGCTGCTGCTCCTCCCCTGACACATCCCTTTTGAGAAAGAATGTCGATAAGTTTCATAGGATGTCCTAGAACTCATGATTCTTCTGCCTTGACTTCCACGGTGCTAGAATTACAGGCATGTGCCACCAACGCTAGGATCCTGGCCCTGGAGCTTACTTGGTCATTGTAATAAAACCACACATTCTTGCAATGTGGTTCCCAAACTAGCAGCACTGGCTTTAGCGATGATCTTAGGTTTTTTTTTTTTTTTTTTAATTCTTTATTAATTACACTTTATTCACTTTGTATCCTGTGATTCCCTCCCTCCTCCCGTCCCAATCCCTCCCTTCCTCCCCCCTTTGCACACATACCCCTCCCCAAGTCCACTGATAGGGGAGGTCTTCTTTTCTTTCCTTCTGATTCTAGTCAATTAGGTCTCATTAGGAGTGGCTGCATTGTCTTCCTCTGTGGCCTGGTAATTACTTCCCTTACAGAGCAGGCCAATCAGTTCATGTCAGAGACAGTCCCTGTTCCCATTACAATGGAACCCATTTGGATACTGAACTGCCATGGGCTACATCTGTGTAGGGGTCTTAGTTTATCTCCATGCATAGTCCTTGGTTGGAGTATCAGTCTCAGGAAAGACCCCTGTGCTCAGATTTTTTGGTTCTGTTGCTCTCCTTGCAGAGTTCCTGTCCTCTCCAGATCTTACTGTTTCCCACTTTTTCATAAGATTCCCTGCACTCTGCCCAAAGGTTGGTCATAAGTCTCAGCATCTGCATTAATAGTCTGCAGGGCAGAGCCTTTCAGAGGTCCTCTGTGTCAGGCTCCTGACTTGTTCCCTCTTTTCTCCTTCTTCTGATGTCCATCTTCTTTGCCTTTCTGGATAGGGATTGAACATTTTAGCAAGAGTCCTCCCTCTTGATTAGTTTCTTTAGGTGTACAGATTTTAGTAGGTTTATCCCATATTAATTATATGTCTATATGAGTGAGTATATAAATTCTCACCTTCATATGGAACAACAAGAAACCCAGAATTGCTAAAACAATTCTCTACAGTAAAAGATCCCTGATCTCAAGCTGTACTATAGAGCAACAGTAATAAAAACTGCATGGTACTGGCATAGAAACAGAATGGTGGATCAATGGAATTGAATAGAAGACCCAGAAATAAACCCACACACTGATGGACACCTGATTTTTGACAAAGATGCCAAAACCATTCAATGGAAAAAAGACAGCATCTTCAACAAATGGTGCTGGTCTAACTGGATGTCTACATGTAGAAAAATGCAAATAGATCCATACTTATCACCCTGCACAAAACTAAACTTCAAGTGGATCAAAGACCTCAATATAAACCGCTTAGAAGAAAAAGTGGGGAAGAGCTTTGAACTCATTGGCACAGGAGACAACTTCCTGAACAGAATACCAACAACGCAGTCTTTAAGAGCAACAATCAATAAATGGGACCTCATGAAACTGAAAAGCTTCTCTAAAGCAAAGGACACTGTTGTCAGAACAAAACGACAGCCTACAGACTGGGAAAGGATCTTCACCAACCCTATATCTGACAGAGGATTAATATTCAGTATATATAAAGAACTCAAGAAGTTAAACAGCAACAAATCAAGTAATCCAATTAAAAAATGGAGTACAGAGCTAAACAGAGAATTCTCAATAGAGGAATATCGAATGGCAGAGAAACAAAGAAATGTTCAACGTCCTTAGTCATAAGGGAAATGCAAATCAAAATGATCCTAAGATTTCACCTTACACCCATCAGAGTAGCGATGATCTTGTTAGAAACACACATTAAGGAGTCCCAGCCAAGACTGGCTGTATTAGAACCTCCAGTGGAGGGCCCAGCGTCTGTGTTTTAAGAAGCCCAGGAGGTCACAGATAGCATTGTTTGAGGGCAGGGCTGGATCTCAGCAGATAGGAACTGGGCACTTGGGTTACTGGAATAAGCAAAGGGCTTGGCTATGATGTGTCAGGAGCCTCGGAAGAAAACTCAGCAAAAAACATAAGGGCCATTTTACCACCCAGTGCTTTGATGTTAAGTGACTTGAAATGGACAGATGGAAGAAGCCTGTGAAACTAATGCCTCTCACCTGGGCATGAATCTGGCTGAGGTCATGAGCAAGCTTGCAGGCTCCTTCTGCCTGGTGGAGCAGCTAGTGCCAACTCACACATGCACTCTGCTAGGTGAGAGATGGGTGGATCACACTTAAGGAGATTATCTTGGGTTTATGGGACTCCTTGCTGGATTTCACCACTTACGGGCACCAATTACCCTTTAAAGCTCTAGTAAACAGCATGGATCCTGGCGTAGAGCAGGGACTGCACCAGCTCCCACTGAATTGCTCAGGCATGAGGCATGGTCCAGAAGCCACTTCCAAGCCCCAAACCCGTTCGACCACACAGCTCCACTGGCACACTCTGACCAAGAAGAGGTCATTTGCTGACATGGTGTTTCGTGAAGGAGGGCAGAAGTGCAGAAAGGACCAGACAGATCCAGGGGAAGAGCAGATTTTCCACCAGTGGTCCAGCCCTCGTATGTTTAACATGCACACTTCATGCTGAGCCTTTTCTAGTTAGGATGCCTGTGGGCATTAAAGAGACCTCATAAAAGACTAAGTCCCATGTGGTATCCTCTCTTGGTGTTTGTCATGGTCCTGTGCTGTCACAGAAGGCACACTGCAATCGTAGGGCTCACAGAAGGTGAGCTGGGCACAGTGAGACCACCAGGAACTAGCAACAAAAGGAATTGCTCACCCCAGGCCTGTGGGGCCCAGAGAGAGGCAGGGTGCAGCCATCAGGGGCTGTGGCTAAGGGGCAGAGATGATCATCCTTAACCCACCTCACCACCTGTTTCCTCCTGGCCCTTGAGCAAAAGAGGACTTTGGCATTTGTTTTACTTTTTTATGTTATAAGAGATATTTTGATCATAATTCTTTCCCTTCCCTCTACCCAACTTCATTCTCTCTCTCTCTCCTCTCTCAAAGATAAAAACAAACAAACAAAAACCAATCAGACAAAAAAAACTACCAAAAACAAAACAAAAAGCACACCAAAAAAAAAAAAAAAAAACATGCAGTATGTTTTGTGTTGGCCAACTACTTCTGGACCTCGGGCCTGCCTTGGAGTGTGGCTGACAGACCCAGAGATGCTCCATTGGAGATATTTGCTGATTTTGCCTTTCCTAGCCTGTATTAATTACAGACAACTTCTTGGTTAGGGACAGGACTTTGTACCCTCCTCTCCTTCTCCATGCTGGGGTTTTGTCTGCTTGAACCTGTGTGACTCCTGTATGTGCCCAACAGTCCTGTTGTGTCTGGCATATACCTGAGGCCGCTGAGGCTTCGGCTTTGATCTTTCTAACTGGTTATATAAGTTCTTACACACCCTCCACAGTTTTGCCTCTTATTGAAGACACCTCCATTCTTGGCTCTTTGGGTCCTTCTAGAAAGTGTGTGTAGACCCCACCCAATAGGAATACAGTCACTACAGGGAGACCGGGAGGTGAGAAGGGGACAGTAGAAACAAACACCCCCACCCACCCTCATCTCACTCTCCCATGTCCTTCCCCCATGAGCCAAGGGACACTAGCTGGAGCAGAGACAGCATGCACAGTAGGTGAGGGCAGGAGGCCCCTGAAAAATGGTGTCTCCATGGTGTCTCCACCTGTCACTCCCGCTGTGAACATGGAGAACTCCACAGCTATCACAGACTTTCAGCAGATCCTGGGATTGCATCTTGCTCTCCAGCAAACGTGGCTGGCATCATCTACGAGGTGAAATGGGTTGCCTAGATCCACCTTCCTCCTCCACTCCTGTGGGTTGAGCAGCAGGTGGGCATGCTCCATAAGCAGCCCAGCAGGAGCTGAAGGGTAAGGGTGACAATGAGCTCCACCTCCTGTACCCCCATCATACCCCAGGCTATCTTAAGACACCGACCACTTCAACCACACTTCCCCCATCCTTGTTCCTGCATTTAGCTGGTTAGTTCCTGTGTTTAGCTGCATTTCCCTTTGCTTGCTTGTCTCTTCCTCGATTTACAGCACCCCGTGCTTCTCATTAAACAGACCTGGTCAGTGAGGACAAGTTAAGTCATGTCCAGCTCCATGGCCACCAGCTGGGTTAAAGCAGGGACTGACTGCAGACTGCAGAGAAACTACCCATCTCTTTTTCCAGTTGCTTCTCCACATTTCAGGAAGTGAGAGAAATGACAGCTAAACGGCCAAGCCAGAGCCTGCCTTGACAGACAGACAGACAGGCTGCTCACTGCAAGTAGCAGACTGTGAGCGACAGGGTTGTGGATTAAACTGCCGAATATCTCAAAGTAGAGAAATTCAGAGGTCTGTTCAGAACAGTGCTGTAAAGTGAGCTGTCTTCAAGTTTCCAGAGCTGAATCTACTAGCTAAGATAGACAGCCCCAAAAGGAGAAGTACAGCAAGTCTCGGGGGTGCTCTGAGTGGTGACCCACCCGGTCACAGCATTATAAGGGTGAAGCTGCACAGAACTTCAGTGCCCTCTGTGTGTTTAAGCTACCGTCTGAGGGGGAGAGAGGTATGGTGTGCAAGCCTGGCCCTGGTGAGTTTCCCATTTTATAGTCAAGCCGTGTCAACCTCATCTGGAAGCAGCTACTTTTAAATGTCAGTGAACATACCCTGGCTGGGGCTCTGGGGTTTGTGGTGGAGTCCTGGTCACAGCTTCACGGAAGCAGCTGGCCTTTTGCCTGGGGAACGCAGAACAGAGTCTAAAGTACATGTCGTGTACAAGCTGTGCCTGATGGATACCCGAGTATGACAGAGACAGTGGCCTCCCCCCGCCCAGGCCTTAGGGAAGGGGTCCTCGTGTACAAGCAGACACTGTGGCTTTAACTGGCAGGTTTCTGCTATGTCCAGAAAATCTGTGCTCTGAGTTCTGGGCTCTGTCAGGAGCTTAGCTGGCTGCACAGGGTTTTGTGGTTGTTTCATTTTTACTTAATTTTTAAAATGTATTATTGAGCATGATGGGGAGAGTAGCATATGCCACAGCTTTCATGTGGAGGTAGGAACAACCTTGTGTCGTCAGTCTCTCCTTCCACCTTGCACAGTTTCCAGGGTTCAAACTCCAGTCACCAGCCTGCGTGGAGAGCACGTCACCTGCTGAGACTGCTCCTGAGAGCTGACTTGTTCTTAGCCACTCTCTTCCTGAAGGCTTCCTTCAACTCTTGCCTTGGAAACCGCCCCCTCCCCTCCCGGGACAGGTTCCGGAAGAGGCAGAGGCTGTGAAGTTACCGCATTCTTTCCTGGGCCACAAACAAAGGGCTGTGGGTTCACATGTGGGACAAGTCAGAATTCAGAAGGCTGAAGAGTCGGTGGACTCAGATGGTCGCCTTGCCCACTTGGGTGAATGGAGCACATGACACATGTCAGGCTGGCTTCCAGGTCCCACCTTGAGATTCATGATGGTTAATGAAAGTAACTGTTGGACAAGTAGGAAAATCTTACATCAAACCACACAGAGAAACAGGACAGGAACCTGAGGAAAAACACCAGGCAGGGAACGCTTCATAGACTAAGGGGCAGGCGACAAGAGCTACATCAGGGGCTGTGGACATGGTGGATGAGAAGAGGTGACAGAGGAGCTGGGTCATAAGACCACTCTCAAACATGGCTGACGTTGGACACGAAGCAGCATGGAAAGAGGGCAGCCCTCTGGTGTGCAGCTTACACCCCCATGGACTAAGCCAAGGTGTGAAGAGGGTTGTGTGTGGGTAAAAGCGAGCTCATCTGATCCCCGTGCTTGCTTTTCGCTCCTGGTACACATCTACATCATCTACATTGTTAAAACCTGGAAGGTCCATGCCATGCCCTGCTCTGGACCTAAGTAGGTCATGCCATGCCTAGATCTGGACCTCAAGAAAGGCCCGAGATGAAGACAGAATGCACGAAGCTCAAGCTCACATTACACGGGAGAGGTAGGCCACGAGGCCATTGGGAACATGATGCACAAGTCAAGCACAGGAAGAAGGAGGAAACAAAGAAGCTGAAGGAAACAAAGCAGGGGGGGGCAGGAAGCAGGCCAGCCCTCACAGAGGCAAGGCCAAGGGAAAGACCCTGGAAGGAGAGCCCAGTACAGCTCCAGAATAGGAGGTATTCGGCCATCAAGATGTCCTGGGTGGCCAAGAGAAGAGCCATCCTGAGGGAATGATAAATAAATAAATAAATGAATAGCAACTCAGGAGAGGAAGAATGATTCTAACTCACAGTTCGAGGTTAAAGTCCATCGTGGTGGGGGCAGGCACATCAGCAAGGGCTAAAGTCAGCTGGTGAAATGTACCCACGGTCCAGAAGCAAGAGTGCTGCGTGCTTAGAGCTCAGCTTGCCCTCTCCTTTCTGTGCAGGACCCAGACAACTGTGCTGACCACCTTTAATGTGTCTCTTCCCACCGCAACCTACTTAACATAGTTGCTTACATTGTCTTAGGCTGAAACCTTCCACAGGAGTCACTGAGGCTAAGAGACACCCCCTGTTAGGTCCAGCAAGAGCCTAAATATAAGAAGGTATGAAGAGAACTCAGGAAACTAATCATCCATCGATGCAAAAACACAAGAGACTCACTCTTCTTAACCATTGCAATGGGGTCACCCCTGCTGATCAGCTAGGAGTGGCACCAGGAGACAAAGAGCTTAGGTTTTTAAAAGACACAAGGCGGGAATCTCCTGGGGTTTACTTCTTGGCAAGTTAGGATTGGATGAAGTGTCTAACTTTTAAAATAATTGGTTAGTTCTGGTCACCCTTAGGTCTAGTCAGCCCTGTCGTAAATATCTGATCTTCAAGTCAGTTTGGAATTTCCTGCCATCCACAGTTAAATGTGTGTGGGGGGGGTTAACTCATCCCATGTCTGTTCTGAGGAGTGGGGGTTACAGGCTTTGGATCAAAGGTCAGGAGAAGGATTGGGGCCATTTGGCCCAGTTTCCAAACAAAGCCCATCTCACCGGCGCCAGCCGGTGATTTTTTTCTCCATATAGTAGAGATCTCTGCCCTCACAGATGGCTAATGTCAGGAACTTTTACATTCCTCGGTTCTCTGGAGAAGCACTAAGAGGCTTTAATTAACATGGGCCTAAAACTTGCAAATATAAGTTATAAGGCAATTAAAAGAAACATAGGTTACAAAGTTAGTCTGATTCTTTCACCCCTACCCACACCACAGGTGTATCCGAGGCTAAGAAACCCCACACAGGTGTGCCTGGGGTTAAGTGATCCCACAGGTGTACCTGAGGCTAAGAAACTCCTCACAGGTGTACCTGAGGCTAAGAAACTCCTCACAGGTGTACCTGAGGCTAAGAAACTCCTCACAGGTGTACCTGAGGCTAAGAAACTCCTCACAGGTGTACCTGAGGCTAAGAAACTCCTCACAGGTGTACCTGAGGCTAAGAAACTCCTCACAGGTGTACCTGAGGCTAAGAAACTCCCCACAGGTGTACCTGAGGCTAAGAAACTCCCCACAGGTGTACCTGAGACTTAGAGACCCCCCCCCCCCCGTCTGGGAGAGCTCTAGGACAGACAGGACCACTGTGACATGGCCATTGGCCTCCCCTGTTTGGTTTTGCATAACCTCGGGCACTCACTACAGACCTGCGGAGATGACTATAGATGTATGGGGCTGACCACATTTTCCACCAGCTCCAAGTCACTCCAACCAGCCGTGTGCCTGAGAACAACATTCACAGGTTCTGAATTTCCTCTAAAGCAAAACAAAAACAAAAGGCACCTAATTACAGTGCCAGCCACTCTCTGAGCTGCTACAGAGTGTTGAGTGTGTGAAGCCTGGCAGCCCCAGCCGCAGGCTCCTGCCTAGTCCTCCTCCTCTGGACAACACACCCTGAAGGACAGACAGATTTAGGCCTCGCCCACAGTGACATAGCTATGGAAACTTGAGCTCGCCCCTCAGAACTGACCCCGCCCCACAGGACAAACATGGGGCTGCCCCTCGTGACACCCTCTTTCAACCCTGCGGAGGCCGACATGGTTCCTTGACTCCCAAGTTTCCATATGGGAGCACCAAGTTCACTAGGCAGGTGTCCCTTCCTTGCCCCAACCCCTGCTTCCAGTAAACAGCCAGTGGGGAGCCCTTCCTGAAACACAGCTTTCAGTGTATTCTGGTTTCTGTCTTGCAAGAAGTAGGGGGGAAAAGCCTAATGTCTTGGATTGCCTGAGAAAAGCCTCCCTTTCTAGTCCATCTGCTACTCACCCCCTTCCCTGGCCAGAGGAGCAGCAGATCTGGAGCTGGAGTGACAGAAACCTGGTGCTGAGACCTGAACCCAGGTCCGCAAGCTCGAGTATTCCATGTGAGCCATCTCTTCAGCGCTAGTGATCCACTTTTCTACTGAGTATTTTAGAGTTGACTTTTCCAAAGACACTCTCTTAAGAAAGGATAATTAAGGTTACCATACCAGAACAAAGCAAGGTACAGGAGCAGAGCCAGGCGTTCCTAGAGCAATCTGTGGTTCCCAAACCACTTGGGCTGCACTTTGTGTCACTATGAAAGGCTAACAGTTTGCTGGGCCCCGCCTCAGAGATTCCTGCTCAGTCCCTGTGGGCAAGAACGGGATTAGCATTTCCAAAGTGATTCCAGGTGACATTAAATTAACGCTGTAGGGCTGGCGTCCAGGCGCAGAGCCGGTGAGATAACTGAGCTCAGTGCCACCAGAGTCCCCCCAAACCCTGAGAGCTTCAATTTTTATTCATATATACATACATATATGTATGTATATCTGACTTTAAAGTCATTGACTGCGAAGTCATTGCCTCTTGTATTTCCCTGAGACCTATTGGCCCACCTGGAGAATATCTTACCTAACTTAATAATAATAAGCCCTGATCCACTGCCAAGAAGTCTCCTAGTTGGAGACAGTTCCATGACTGGAAACTAATTTCAAACACATGGTTAGGTAGGAAACGTTGGGTCATATGTAGATCAGAGTCTCTGGTTCCAATGATTTCCATCCTGGCTCCAGCCGCTAAGACATGGGCCCCGGCTCCAGTGAGTCTGTTCAATTGCTCTGGGCTGCCTGGGTGGATATAACCGGCAGCCAGGGCTGAGAACAAGGGAACTGGTTCCACACTGGTGTCATCTCTTTTCTTTCTGAGCAAGTCCGAACTTGAAGAGCGTCCCAGGTATTCAGGAAGTGCATCGGTCCCAGCCTCCTTCAATCTTTCTTCCCAGGAAGGGGTGGAGCCTTCCTGGGAAGAAAGATTCTAGCTGCTGTTGCTGTTGATTGGGCAAGGAGGATAACCCCACCTGCGTCTGCGTATATGGAAGTCAGATAATCTTTCCACAGCCTCAGCCCTCCCTGCCTCTCTGCCCCAGCGTGAACTCAAGTCCCTCACGTGCTCCCGGATGACCCACGGAGCTAGACCTTTGTTTTGTTTTTAGCTCCTTGGTTGCTCTCAGAGCTGGCACGGGGAACTGGGGGGGGGGGGGGGTAGGACGTTCCATTACTCCCTGCACACAGCACACTCTGAGCTTGTTTTGAAGACTAGGAACTCCTTGCAATCAGAAGAGAAAATGCACCTGTAAATGCACATAAACAGTGCGCGCTGCTCATCCAGCCCTGGAGGCTGAGCGGTCGGAGCTCCGGCCTCGGGGCTGTCTCTGCAGAGCTGTTTGCAACAAGGGACCAGGGTTGGCCATGTGGGCACTGTGTGACGTCACAGAGAACAGAATGGGCTGGGTAGGTGTCCCCTGGAGGAGTGTCCTTAGCCTGCCTCCCCCATAGCAGATGCTCTGCCTTTGGTGTGCACTGACATGGGGACGCCTGCCTACTTGGGTCTCTTGTCTCTTCACCTTCTTGTGGCCTCCATTCTCCATTTCTCACCTTCCTGTTTTCTTTTTTTTAAATCGTTTCCTTCACTTCCGATTTCTGTTGCTTTTTGTGGCTCTTTTCTCTCAACCAACAACAGCTGTACTCCCACTAAGGACCCATTTCCCGGATGAACATCATGAGTATGATGCCCTGTAGAACAGTACTTCCTTCTGGCATCTGGAGTTCGGGGTCTGTTCACTGCCTTCACTGCAAATGGTTACAGGAGCACAAAGCCAGGGCTGGTGGTGTGGAGCACCTGTGACATCTATTCTCAGGGCAGAAGCTACGGCTCAGCAGGGGCTCACCTCTCTGCAGGCAGAGCTGGAAAGAAGAGGACCTGGGGGACGAATTTAGGCCATCTAGATTTGACCATCCCCTCAGGGGGTCCTGAGTTCCTGCCTCACTCAGCAGTTAAGCCCCTTCAGTGAGTTGAGCCCTGGGGTGCTGGTGACACACACTGAGTAGGGAGCAGGGACAAACAGGCAGGTCCAGAGCACAGTGTGGTGGAAAAGGCTCTGGGGTGTGGCTGGAACTCCCAGGAAAGCTTGTTGTCTGAAATGGAGTCGAAAGTGGCTGCTGGGCTGGAGAGATGGCTTAGAGGTTAAGAGCAGTGACTGCTCTTTCAGAGGACCTGAGTTCAATTCCCAGCACCCACATGGCAGCTCACAACTGTCTGTAATAACTCCTCACACAGACATACACAGTCAAACACCGATGTACATAAAAAAATTTTTTTCAGTGCAAAAATGGCTGCTAAAAGTGACATCTGAGGGGCATGAGAGGGATTCTCAGGCAACGAGCTTCAAGTCAGACTTGAAGGAGATGCCAGGTACAGTGGAGGAGAGTGATCCATGTAAGTTAACGGTCACAGGTCGATTCCCTACTCACATGAGTTAGGTTCACAATTGCACTGAAGGAAGGGCACACTGCTGTGGTATGAACAAGGAGGCAGAGACAGATGGCAGTAAGGAGGGTTGATCCTGAATGTAGGAAGGACTGAGACGGTTGCTGGTTTGGGACCCTGTGGTGTGGAAAACAGAGCACCCGTGCCAAGGACTGTAAGTGTTGTCTCAAGTGGCAATGAAAAATGGGACCATCCCAGACTAGAAAGAAAAACAACTGGACCTTGAATAAGGGCTAGCTAAGAAAGAAGAACAGTCAGACAATTAGGGCTACTAAACCTTGAGTAGAGGCCAGACCAGATGGCCCTCCTCAGAAGACAGGATGAGCTTATTTTAAGATAAGAAACCTGGGGCAGGGAGGACTGCCCTTGGAAGAAGCTGTAAGCTGCCAGCTGCAAAACTGCTATCTTTTCTGCTGACTAGTCAATGCAAAAGATACATGTGTGGCCTGACTTTTAGGTATAAAAACTCGGTGCTTTGTATGCTTGGGGTCGTCTCCTGCCTTGAAGGGGCGACCCCCATCGTGATTGGAATAAACTGCCTCTTGCTTTTGCACTGAACTGCGGTCTGTGAGTCTCTTTGGAGAGGGAGCTGTACAGAGTCCCTGCATCGGGAGTGCAGGTTTTGCAGCAAAGCTGCCTCTGCTGCCAGTAACATTCTGGGAGGACAGAGGTGGGTGCTGGGTGAGGATGGGGGTGAAAGGGGAGCTGAGGCCAGGTGCGAATGTTTCTAGCTCTGGAGCTCTCAGAAGTTCAGGGCTGTGCAGGGAGTGACACAGGCATGCCTCACACCTGTCCCAAGCAACTAGGAAATGAAGCAGGTTTGAGAGGAAACAGGTTAAGCCTGGAATCCCCAGGGCCAGTGGGTGGAGAAAGGAACATTTGGAAGGCAGAGGCAGGTGGATCTCTGGGAGTTCAAGCCAGCCTGGTCTACATAGTGGGTACCAGAACAGCCAGAGCTACAAAGTGAGACTCAAAAAACAACAACAAATACAGAAAAGGATCTTGGCTATGTGAAGGTCGAGTTTTTCTTGCGCAATAGGCAACATGAGTACCTTGGCTGTGACTGAGCAGGCATCCTGAAACCACACAGAGAGACTAGGATTTATTTAATTAGCCTAGAGCACAATGCTGTGCAATAATTACACCATCCTAAACCTTCGATCTAGAATAGCTTCCTCCCATTCAGATTTCCCACATTATACTTGATTTTTAATCATATCCTAAGTCCATTTCATTTCTCCTGATGTTTCCCAAGCCTCTCCTCATGGATCCATCCTGCACTTCCTGTCCTTTCTCCTCCCTGCACTGGACCAGGATATCCCACCGTGTTCTCTGTATTGCTCAGCATTGGCTGGTTGGCTTTTATTGGCAATACAGAGAAGAAATGCTGCCATGTTTACACACTTGAGACAGGAGATGCTTAGAATAAAATCACAATGCAACGTCAGACTGAAACCAGATAGTGGTGAAGAAATGAGCATCTGAGTGAACAGGGTAAACTGTACGCAGTCCACAAGAACATCGCTGGGACTGTTCAAGTCACAGAGGGCATTAGTAAAAGTGTTGAAAACAGAACCCAGCTGTCCTGCACTGCCCAGTCATTCTGGAATCTTCTCCTCAGACTGGGAGATAGCAGGGGCTTAGAGATCAGTGTTCATATATTGAGAAGTAAAACAACACCTGACAAGTTTTAGAAGATGAAAAGAATCCTTCTGCGCTCCTTCCTTCCTGCACCTTCTCATTTTTATACGCTGCCTAATGTGTCCATCCTGCTGATGCCCCAAGCTTGGACCTGTTCTCATTTTCTGTGTTCCTCAGTCTACTCACAGTCTTTTTCTCTCCCTGGTCCCCACTTCTCCCAGCCTCTCTTTTTACCACCAACACTGTTTAAAATAGAGCATGTCCATTCATTCAACAACTCTCAGGCCCCTCCCCTTGGGCAGGCACCAGGCCAAGCAAATGGGACAGCTAGAGCCAAGAGAGCCCCTGCCTTGTGCAGTATACAATAGAACAGTTGGGAAAGTTCACAGAATCACAATTCCAAGTGATAAATAGTGTAAGGGGAAGCTTGGGGTTCTCTGAGAGTATTGAATAAGGGTATTTAACCCAAGCCATGGGCACAAGAGTTTGAAAGAGACGGGCCATCTGGCTGAGACATAAAGGATGAAGTTGCAGGGAATAAAGGGCGGGGATGGTCTTCTGGCCGAAGAGAACAGCATATGTGTGGGCCCAAGTGGGAGAGGGGCTGGAGGAGGTGGCTCTGAAGGGGAAGGGAGAGCAGCCACACCCTACTACCCATGATCCCTTCAGCTTTTCCAGGCACTCCTGGATTTCCCATCTCCTGGACACCATGCTACTCTCTGCTCTAAGAGGGCTCTTCCTGCCTCCCGAACTGCGGGCTTAAGCCACAGTGCAGCCTGTTTAAACAGCGCTGACAGTCCTTCCCTAAAAAAGCTAAAAGCCATTTGAAGGAAGAGATCACAACCCATTTTCCTTCTCACATAACCCAGACTCCATGTTTCCTGTTCTGAGGAAGGCTCTGCAACACCCCCTTTTCTAAGCTCTCCTGCATTTGATAGCAAGCCAAGGGGAGACTCTCACAAGGTCCCCTGGAGCATCTAGATCCAAGTGTGAGGTTATTAAAACACCGAATGTTCAGTATAGGAGCTATTGCCTATTTTGTCAGTGCCGGTTATCAATATGACTTCTTTAAAAGTTTGTTCTCACTTTCAATCATGAGAATGAACTTGTAATATTTAGTGCTTTTCCTTTCTTGGCCCATCCTCTCAGAACAAAGTCACATTCAGAGCCCCCCAGTGATGAGAGTTAGCCTTGGGGGTGCTCACCCACTCCTCTAGACTTCAGCACCCCATCTATTTCTGACTTTCACCCAGCATCTGGGCTGAGCTGGCCCCTGGGTGCTATGGCTCCAACAGCTGTAACAGCCACTGTTTTCAGTCCCTGACTCCGAGCTCCAACCTGCGCACAGGTCTATGAGTGTGATCCTGGTGTGGGCTTTGCCACATGACCTCCCACAGGACATTCTCAATGTCGGTCTGGAAAGACAGCCTCATTGGACAGACGGCAAGTCCACAGGGAGTGATCTTCTGCAGGACAGACAGCAGTTCTCGTTTCTCTTCCCATTTGGGGAGCAGCTCTGGCCAGCCTAGGCTGCGGTTGTCAGGTGTGGAAATGGGGAGAAAATGGGAAAGCAGGGCTTAGGGGGCTGGCAGTGCAATCCCCACCATGTGGGCCTCACCCAGCCCAAGGCAACTTCAGAACCAAGGCTGCTTTGTATGCTCTCAAACAGTAAGCACAGCCCCCAAAAGCAGCACAAAGAAGACAGCCGCCCCTTCAGCACCACCCCCAGAACCCATCGTCTTCACTGTAGGTGGCCTCACCTGATCTGTACTAACCCTCTGCTTGGGGTTGCAAATGAGTTTGCTAGTGGCTCAAAACAAGGCCCTAGCCCAAACAGGACCCTACGTGTGATTGGTATCACCAGCGCGTTGCCTGGTTACACTTCATGTGACTGATATCAGACCAGCATGCCACTAATAAGCAGCATGGAGGTTTCCAAAAGAGCCAGACTGCCTGCAGGGTTTCACCAGAAACATGGCTTTATAGATGTCCTAGACACCAATGCTGAAGCAGTTGCTTTGGCCATCACCAGGCTGAGGGCCCGTCCTCGTAAAGCTCCCCCAGTCCTGTCCAATTATAGGCTGCTAATAGACTTATCAGTCAAGGGAGGTCCAGTATTTTCCGACTTAATTCCACAACAATTCTCTTGCTCTCTGCAGCCCATTCCTTTGACAGAATGTTCCATTCTCATCCATTTCCAAGTTTGATCTTGTTTCAATGGCTACAGTTTGACTACTGAAATCCTTAACCTTTGTAAACCATTGGCAAGAAGGTTAGAAATGGGTTCTAATACATCTCTCCAGAAAGACTGAGGCTGCAGGAAGAAAACAGGGTTTGATTTTAAATAAGCCCCCTACCCATCATGTCCTGAAGATAGACACATAAGTAGGTGACTACATAGGTTCAGGTTTTAGACATTGCTTGTGTGGCTGGAGCAGTGGCTCAGCTGTTAGAAGCACTTACCGCTCTTGCAGAGGACCAGTTTTCAGTTCCCAGAATCCATGGTAGGATGCTCACAGACACCAGTACCTCCTGCTCTTGGGGATATGATGCCTTCAGCAGACACCTGCACATATGTGTACACACAAACTTTCATACACACATAGACACAGAATCAAAGGTTTTTAAATTAAGCTTTAAAAAATTGTGAGTGCAGGAAATCATGAAAGAAGGGGGAGTTAATAAGACCTGGAGAGGACAGGAGCTCCACAAGGACCAAATATATTTGGGCACAGGGGTCTTTTATGAGACTGTTTCTCCAACCATGAATGGATATAACCTAGAACCCCTGCTCAGATGGAGCCCATGGCAGCTCAGTCTCCAAGAGGGTACCCTAGTAAGGGGAACAGGGACTGTCTCTGACATGAACTCAGTGGCTGGCTCCTTGATCACCTCCCCCCACCCCCCAAAGGAGGGCCACAGGCCCTCCTTGCCAGGCCACAGAGGAGGACAATGCAGCCAGTCCTGAAAAGACCTGATAAGCTAGGGTCAGATGGAAGGGGAGGAGGTCCTCCCCTATCAGTGGACTTAGAGAAGGGCAGGGAGGAGATGAGGAATTGGGAGGGAAGAGTGAGGGGGCTACAGCTGGGATACAAAGTAAATAAACTGTAATTAATATAAAAAAATAAAAATTTAATTTAAAAAAATTGTGATTCCTCTTTCCATTTTCATGGATAGCAAGGGTTGACTGTCAAACTCTCCACCCAGGCAGCACCTGCCATTTAAACGTGGCTGTTGGGTTAGATGTAATGTGCTATAGCTGCAAACGTACCCTGGGTTATCAGGGATAAATATGTTGGGGGAGTGTGAGGTTCAGTACAGTATTATTAAGTGAGTTTTGCCCGTTCTCTCTGTGTTTTAATCATGTAACTGCTATCCAACTGGAAGCTGACCCTGGGGCCACATTCTAACTCCATTGGATGACATAGGTCCAGGCAGCCAAGGTGACATGACAGGCTTTGAGTCCTGTGTATCCTTTGTGGACACAAGGAGAATTCCTGAAGTTACGGTCTTCCTCTCCCAGGATTCCTCTCTGCCATGTCAGCTGTGACGTTGCTTTTTCTGGGTCAGCTCCTACCCTGTCCTTAGTCCCAGCCAGAAGCCCTCCTACACCACCCTCACAGAGAACGCACTTGTAGCTTATTAAAGCTTTCCTCTGTGCATTTGTACATTTACTAGAGCTTGTACTCTATCTTATCTTTAAAAAATTTTCCTGGAAAGCAAGTATGCCCATCTTACCAAAAGGAAATTCCTGTGACTTATCACAAGAGTGGTGTTCTGTCAGGGGGGGCTCTGAGCGGTAGCTCTCCAACACCTTCCATTTTTCTCTGTGATGCAGGTACCCTCATCCCCATCTTACAGGTGAGCAAATGTGCTCTGATTTGTGTGATGGCTGCTCAGAACAAGGAGTAGCGTTCACTCATTCAACCGCATTTAGGATTGTGCTCAGCACTGAGAGCCCTGAGGTCCTCCCATGAAGACCAGCCCCTGAGTTCACAGCACCCAACTGCTAAGAGCTGCTCTAAGAATTAGAATAGTGTAATGGGCAGGAAGAGAGTGGTCGGAGGAGCCCTCCCTGAAAAGGGAATGGGAAAGAAGAGCTCCGGGTCACAGAAGAAAACAGACCAAGTCAAGATCAGGACAGCAGGGCAAAGCTTGCAAGGCTGGAAAGAGTGGCTTGCTGGGGCAGTGAATGCAAGGGCGGTGCAGCAAGGTGAGCAGTGGGCAGAGAGAGGAGGGCAGGGTTCAGGGTGGGCAGGGCTCCCGCGCCAAGGACGGTTATGTGGCTCTTTCTCTATGGCACACGAGAGCTTCTAGAGTGGAGGGTAGCAGAAAAGCGATTTAACTCTTGTTCTGCAAAGACATCCCTGGATGTTGACAAAGGAGAAAAACAATCACAAGGAGACTGGAGTGGGAGCCAGAAGTCAAGACACTGGGTATCTTGACTGGGTAAGAGCTGTAAGGGCAGTGGTGATGGGCCAGCATACTCCGGGCAAAACTGGGCAGAAGTAGAGGGATTCTGGAAGTACTGGGAGTAGACTAAAGGATGGCCGACCCCTCTTGACACCTGATGGTCTCTTTAGCACCCTTTTTTCCTGTGTGTCATTCAGTGCTGGGGCATCTAATCACCCCATGATAGGAATACCTGAAAAGCAGAAGGGCCTGGGGGCAAGCTGAAGGATTTTGTTTTGTGAGCTCCTTGTCTTGGAGCTGTTGACTTCTCCATCAACTCTGAGAAAGATGTCTGCAATAAACCCTGATACTTTGGTACTCAAAGTCATCTCCAGAGGGATCAAAACAAGGGGTTCTGTTCTTCTGTCCTCAGTTTTGCAGGCGGGAACATGAGCTGTTTGTACATCCACTTGCCCTCCTCCTTCCCAGCTCTCATATGAAAACCAAAAATTTGGTGTCACACAGGCTGGTTATCAGAGTCATGGTGCCCCCTGTGGCATTATTCCTGAGCAGAGGCCATGGAGAGGAACTGTACTGAAGAACCAGATCGTGTATCATAAAGTGGTTGCTTCGCACTGACAGTAAGATGAGGAGAGGGGGCTGGAGAGACAGCTCAGGGGTGAAGAGCCCTTGCTGCTCTTGCCTAAGACCCTGGCTCAGTTCTCAGCACCCGCAGCAGCTCACAGCATGTGCAACTCCATTTCTAGAGAATCTGTCGCCCTCTTCTAGCCCCCACAGGCACCAGGCATGGTGCACACACACCCATGCAGGCAAACTCTCATGCACATAAAATAAATCCTTTTTTCTAGAAAGATGAGGACAGAGCTATCCCATGAGTGGAGGCCTCGCCGCAGGCATCACTGAACACAGGTGTGGCTTGGGCTCGCCCTGGCAGGCATGTGCTCAGGCCTTGGCTAACCAGAGGCAGCAGGGAAGTTCAGCCGAGGCTGTGTGGCACAGATGTTCTCCAGCCCCTCCCCCGGTCAGCTCAGACAATTGCTTGGCATGTACACTGAGCTTCAGTAATACCCACGGGCTGGAGATGAGCTTAGTGTGAAGGAATGAGGACTCGCCCTTCTGCATATAGCCAACTCAGCCAGTTTCCTCATGGAACATAGAAGGGATGAGCCATGGCTGCAGGTGTGAGGCACATCTGTGTCCACTCCACGCCCTCCTTTCTTGGACCCTAGGGAGCCTCTACTCCTCCAATCAGTGAGCTTCACTCCCTTGCTCTGAGTCTGTCTCTGTCTCTCACTGCCTGCCCACACAAGGTGTTTGAGAAAACACCTGATTTACAGTTGCTCATAGATGTCAAATAAATTTGAGAAATGCTGCACTTAATAAGAGTAATTTATTCTCTCTCTCTAGCTCTCCTTCAAAATGCTTTAATAAGTTAATGTGTACTGAAATCTTGAAGGAAAATCTCCAGAAAAATATGGCATCATCCAGGAGGATCTTTGTTAAGGCAGAGAAGGGGAAAGATGGGGACGAAGGAAGGAGGAAGAGGAGAAGAAAACATGCCTGACATGCGGAAAGGGAGTTGCGAGGACCTTAGACAACAAACTTCTGCTGACGTGGCCAGGTGGCAGGGCCTGGGGAAAGCAGGCTCCACTGCTTTGTGAGAGAAGAGGCCCACAGGTGTCTTCCTCCTCATAGAACCAGCCAGTTCCACTGCTCAGAGCGGAGCTGGCCTCATGCCATGCTCTTCTAATGGGCAGGAATCATTTGCAGCACACCGGCCTAAAGGGTGGGCATGCTGAGACCATGACTCTCACATAGTGGGTGTTTTTTAATGAATCATAAATATTTGTACTATTATGAGAATATCCCAGGTATTGATTCTGTGTGGGTTTTGTAAGCAGTATAGTATATAGCTACAGTGGTACTAAACGTTAAAATTACCTGAGAAACACAGAGAAATCAACTGGGAGTTGCTGCTGCTGAAGACTGAAGCCTGGGTCCGCCTTTCTCAGAGCCGAGGCCCAAAGCAGTTTGGGCCAGAGAGCACCTACATGGCTGCCTGGAGAGCTGCCTCTCAGGGCTGGCTGGCTGGAGTCTACAGCCTCCTCCTCAGCCAGATGGCAGCCACCAGAGACGGAGGCACAGGATGTGTTTCCTCGCCAGATTCACGCTTCCAAAGCACACAGACCACCACCCCTTTCCACAAGTCTGCTTTCCTACAGGGACCAGATTTTTATTCCTGTTCATTTATTTTTAAAATGCAAACAAAGTGCATGTTGTCGACAGGACTAATAAGACATCTCAGGGAGGACCTCTTCCTTGCACAAGGTCGGTTGACTTCTGTTGCCATGGCTACCTCTGCCAGGGTTCCACCCTGGAAAAGATGGTCCTATGGAAGCACCAGCTGGGCGGGTCCTTGACTCCTTTCTCCAGCACTCCGCTAAGTGCCCAGATGTATTTCTCTTATGCATGAATTCCATTTCAGGGTGTCAGATCATCACCTAACTCACTCTTCAAATGTGGTCATGGAAAGAGCTAGGGCCTGGGTGCCAGGGGCCCTGGTTTCTAATCCGTACTCCCCAGAACTTTTACAAGCTGCAATCCAGCGGCCGCAGCTCAGGTGCCAGCAGTGGGCGGCAGCACTGAAGGCTGGGACAGGGCATGAAGAAAGCCCAACTCAATTCTCCCTCTCCTTGCTCACCCCTAGAGTAGTCTGAAACCTTGTGCGCTTAGCCGGGGCCTGGGGAGAGAGCTCAGTGGGTAGAGGTGCTCACTGTGTAAACATGAGGACTGAGTCCTCAGCACCCACATGCAAAGCCACACCAGTGTGTGGATCTGTAACCACAGTACCGGAGGGGTGGAGACGGGAGGTTCCCCAGAGCCTGCTGGCCAACCAGGGAAGCCAAATTGGTGAGCTCTGGCCTCAGTGGAAAACTGTCTCCAAAAATAATGTGGGAAGCACAGACCATCCCCAGTCTTCATAGGCATGCACACACACACACACAACATTAATTTGTGCTACAAACAAAAATATAACCTTAAGTTTGTCTGTGCCTTCTACACTTAATTCACGGAGACATGTTTTTCTCCCAGCTATAATCAGATCAGCCCAGGCATCACCTCTGCAGGACCACTGTTGGAAACAGTCTGTATCTGCTTGTTAGGAAAACAAAACCTCCACCCTGACCCAGTGTGAGATCTTCGCTCCTCTGCACTTGAAGGAAGGCAGGTTGTGTCTCCTAGCCTGCCTATGCTCTTCTGAGCCTAGCCACTGTCTGGTCCGTGAGCCCAGCTCCTGCCTCAGGCTGGGCTGGTGTGTAGAAGGTCCTTACCAGCTAGCTGAACAGTAGGCCCCACAGCTAATGCTGCCTCTTCTCCTGTGCTCTTTCCAGCTTTGAGACCCTTCTGTAGTTCCCTTGGTGCAGGCGGACTCCCCCAGCGTTGCTGGTAACCACTTCCATAGCCTCCAGGTCCAGGGGTTACCACCTGCTCTGGCTCCTGAAGACCCTCCCCTACCTAATGGCCTCTTGGACAGACCCTACCGGGCCCCCTCCTGCATGGGCCCACAAGTGACACTCTAAGAATAAACAGGCGGCTGCCTTGACCCTGTCCCCACTATCTACCTCACCTTCTCAGATAGAAGAACTCTGTGTCCACCCCTTCAGGGGACTCATTTCCAAGCGCTCTGAGTCACTGGCTAGAGATAGCCGCTCTAGCTCTCCCCTGTTCCCCTGGAGGAAGAACAACGGGCGGTACATGTCCCAGTGTTGCTGTCTCTTCAGACACTCCCCCCACAGTCTTTTATGGCCTTAGCTGTACACCTGGCGAGGAAGGCCGTGAATCATGGGGTCAGTTGCTTGGTTCAGCATCCCATTGGTGCGTCTTACATCCTGGATCCCAGTCAAAACGTCCATTTTAACATTCATGACACCCATCTCAGGTTTCAGTTAGTCACGTTTAAATGGAAGCTTGGTGGGGGCTTGGCTTCAACCCATTCATTCCACATTCCAGCATAGAGTAGGCGTAATCACTAAAATCATGAATTAACAGTAACTAGAGGAGCCCCCATGTTCTCAACCTGTGAGCATTAGACATAGGAACCCTACCATAGGAATGAGCCCTACCCCTGCCCCCAGAGCTGGGAACCAAACCCAGGGCCTTGCATTTGCTAGGCAAGTGCTCTACCACTGAGCTGAATCCACAACCTCCAAAATGATTTTTTATTTACCATTTGCTGCACCACTGGAAACTGCTGGCCACAGTAAGCACCTAAGAAAATGGTTATGAATAAAATAACAAGCCCAGGCAAGGGGCTACAGTGTGTGTGTGTGTGTGTGTGTGAGAGAGAGAGAGAGAGAGAGAAAGATCTCAGGATGGCCTTCTGATCCTCGTCCTTCCACCTCCATTGGCAGGGTTAGAGGCATGTGACACTCCATCTGTTTTATGAGGTGCCAGAGCTTGAACCTCAGGCTTCATGTGTGCTAAGCAAGCACTCTACAGCTGAGCCACATCGCCAGCCCAGGTCTAGGCTAGATCCAGGACAGCGCAGCATCCCTCCTGCCCTTCCTCCAAACCTCCCCTGACCACACTGTTTAAAAGCCCAGTAACAGATCCTCTGTGCTGCATGAGTCTTTCCTGACAATGTGGACCTCTCCATTCAGCCAGGGCAGCTGCCAGCCACTGCCCTGGACACAAGAAAGGGCCAGAAGGCTAGACTAAAGAGCCTGCACGGTGCA
Source organism: Meriones unguiculatus (assembly GCF_030254825.1). Taxonomy (NCBI): domain Eukaryota; kingdom Metazoa; phylum Chordata; class Mammalia; order Rodentia; family Muridae; genus Meriones; species Meriones unguiculatus. The sequence goes on along the minus strand of NC_083365.1, from coordinate 79,687 downwards.
AGCCAGGAGGCAGTGGGCAAGGGAGTGGGCACTGTGAGAGGTTGGCAAGAAGGTAAAGAGAAAGGTTAGGTAAGGCCAATGCATTTTAAGGGCTTCCTGCTGGCACTTCGCCCTCCCATGCAACTTTTAAGAATCGGTTGATTTCTAGAGCTAGAAGGAATTGTTAATATTATCAGATTCTGTGGTTTTTAAACAGATCTGAGCCAAAGACGAAGATGCTTATTTAAATGAACTTTTACCAGTCAGCCAATAAGAAAATCAGATAAATGCCGTTCATCTGGTTCTGAGTGGAGAATGAACACACACATAGGTATAATTACATGCACACAAACACATACATATCACCTATGCAAATGCATACCTACACATATAGATACACATACATTCACTCTACATACCCACACGAACACACATACATATATGAAATACACACACACAAACATATATCAAGAAACACAGACACACAGTTTTCGCACCGGGTCAGTGAGTGCTCATGAAACAGCGTGTCCAGACACCGTGAGTAGAAGGCTCTGAGCACCCTCCACCACCGCCATGGTCAAGGGCTATCAGAGGTCAGGAGTAGACAGCAGTAGAGCAACATCTCCCTTGACCACAGAGTGCTGTCCTCTTCTCAAAGGTCACCCATTCTAGTCTATTAGCATTTGTGGAGACAAAAGAGCCCTTTCATGGGGCCACTGAGTACTTCCCTGTGGATTTACTGCCACAAACCCCGCACTCCTGTCACAGATGCGCATTGTTGTATTAACCAGGCGCGCAGTTCTTTCACCTTCTCAGAGCCATGTAAATTGCAGCTAATTGTGCAGCCCCATCGCTATCTTTCCTTTAAATGTGCTTTGCGGCAGCGTGGAGTGATTTGCTGAGATGCAGATAAACTCCATCTCTCAGCCGGTCTGGGAGTCCAGTAAGAGTTGCAGAAAAAAATGAGCACAGTTTGCTCTCAACAAACCTTTGCTCAGAGGTGACCACTGCTTCCTGTCTTTGGGACTTAGAAGCAATCTGTTGAGTAACGTGTCTAGGCTCTTGCCAAGGACTCCAGTCAGCAATTCCCACCAAAGTTGCTTAAGGTTTCCGGACCTCCTGCTCTTGCTTGCTGGACAGCGTCCAGGTCACAGATATGTGTTGGTATGTTTTCTTTTAATGTATACACCTTACCCTTGTTCATTTAAATACTGATTTTTCCCCCATCCCACCCCCAACTCTCTGGTTTCAATCCAGATATTGCATTGTGATACTCATTCTAAGCATCCTGTCTCAACTCTTGTATAAACAGGAACAAAATAAAGCAACTGGACACAATGTTGAGCAGGGAGGAGCCAGAGGACAGGAAAGAGGGGAGAAGCCAGAAGGCAGGAAAAGAGTGGGAGGAGAAGGGGCGAGAGAGAGCGAGGAGAGCAGAGCGGGAGGACAGAGCTTAGAGGACTTGGAGCATGAACCAGACCTAAGATTTCACAAAAAGCAAGTATAATGTGGGAAATCTAAATGTTAGGAAACTGAGGGCTTGGAGGTTTAGGAGGGACTAAATTTTGCCCAGCATTGTGTTCTAGGTTAACTAAAAACCCAGTCTCTGTGTGGTGATTTGGTTTTACAGTTGTTTAAGATTAACAGCAAAATTTACTAGAAGATAAAAAAATATATAGTAAATATTAATAGTCGCCTACAACAGATATGGCTTCTTCATCTCTGTCGCTCTACGTTTTATCGCAGGTATGGGCTACTCTCCCCTGGAGTGCTCAGTTCGGTGTAATTATTTCTGTATCAGCAACCCAGGCAGAGCTCAGGGCAGCTCAAGAACAGACTTTACAATCAAGCCTGCCTCCTCACTGTGAGCTGCTACATAATTACCTCTCTGATCCTGAGAGATGAGCTCATGGGAGAGCTTCAAGGATCGACACAGCTCCGTACAGGAGGTGCTCCCATGGTGTCTGCTACCTATCTGCATGGTGTTACTATAAGAAGGCGGGAGAAAGCAGAGCAGGCGTGGATGGAGGCCCACATGTGAGGAGACATTTACGGGAACACAACTGGGTTACATTTCAAGGTCTCCTTTGGCAGCTTGGGTTCTCACAGAAAAGAAATCTTGAGAGGTTGTCTATCTCTGGACTGTGAATCTGCAGCCCGGGTCAGATGCAAGTCTTAGGGGGTGCCGGAGCCAGCCAGCAGAGTGGAACGGTTCTTGAGTTGGGAATGAGGATTAATATTATTTAAATAAACACACAGCACACAGGAAACTTTTTTAAAGGTCCAGACTCGACAGCCACAGCAAAAGGCAGGCTGCTGCATCAAGCAGTACAAGCAGCAAGTCTCAAGTCTCTGCCTCCTCCTCTGCCTCCAGCCCTCTGTTTCCTAACATTTAGATTTCCCACATTATACTTGCTTTTTGTGAAATCTTAGATCTGGTTCATGCTCCACGTCCTCCAAGCTCTCTCCTCCAGCTCTGGTCTCCTCGTGCTCTGCTCTCCTCATGCTCCTCCCACCCTTTCCTGTTCTCTGGCTCCTCCCATTGCACAACATTGTATCTAGTTGCTTTATTTGTGTCCTGTTTACACAAGAGTTGAGACAGGATGCTTGGAGCATCATCTTCAGCCTTCTTCTGCAGTAACTGTCTTTATTGTAGAGTTTCTAAGCCAGAGTAGAAACATCTCAGAACAATGGGGAAGAGGTGTGATCCTCACAAGCTGTCCTACCTGCTGTCACAAACAAAAGGAGATGGACTTGCAAATTCTACCCTGCCTTTAGTAAAGGCTTCCTAAAAGCCATCTCTCCATCAAGATTTAAATATCAAAGCAGGCTGCTGGAGTCACAGCTCCCGACAAGGGGGCAGCCCCTGCTGATTCCTGGAAGAGCCCACCTTTTGGGGTACACACAGTGGGGTTCGTGGGTAGAGGCTTCTGGACTGTTCTTAGTGCTGAGGGAGCTCACCAGAGGATTTGGATATTCCCTGAGGTCTCTTGCCTTGGAGAGACAGGACCAGGTACAAGGCGGCTCCACAGAACACTGCAAACCCAGCACGCAAAAGACAGCCCTTGTGTGGAAAACCGCAGAAATGTCGTGCCAGGCCTTTCAGCTGCACTGGGCTTTACATGTTCTAGGTTGATTTTTAGAGCCAATTTGTGTTTGTTTGTTTGTTGTTGTTGTTGTTGTTTTTTGCAGGGGGGTTCTTTTATTTTTTTCAGTTTAAAACAAAAACAAAAGCAAAGGTTGCGAATCCTTTCATATTCTCTTGTTATAGATACGTCAGCAGGGGGACGCCATTGATTGTCCTCTGAAAGTGACCCCTCCAGTGCTGCCTCGGCATCAGCCCATCAGAGAACTCTGCAGCACTCACTCTCCTGGCTGAAGGCGAGGCAGTGACCTGGTGGGTGGCTTTCTTTTTCCTTAGGTACCTACTTCCGGCTGAATGGTCTGGGCCTGACCCAGAAAGGCCGCCTCTCCCTGTGCTAACCCTGACCAACGTCCAGCAGGAGTCTGGAGTCACTGAGAATGAAACCCCAACAGCCAGGAAGCCAAGCCCCAGAGGTAAAAGGCACACAAAACATCTGGCCTCTGCACTCATAGCCTTAATAAACACTGGCAGAAACCCATAGCCTGTTAGCTGTCCCGTCCCTCCTCCACACCCTGACCACGGTGCATGTTGGGGCTTTGACACTAGCCTTTAGCAAGCAGTTCAGAGGAGGTCCAGGTTCCTGCTCTGAAAAGCTCTGCAGTTTGTCCAAAGCTGTGGTGCCACCTTGGGGAGCCACACCAATTCACTGTAGGGCATCCTGCGAGGACGCTTGCCGGGTGGGTAGTTACCTCACACAGCTGCTCTCAGTGCAGGCCAGAATGGAATGTGGCTTCCCCATGCTGGCTTAGGGACTTCTTCAGCTGACTCTATTTACTTATGCTCCAGAGCTGGCATCTGTTCCTAAACCACTGCTGTGCTAATGAAGCTTCTCAGTGCACCCTCGTGCCCTGCTCCCATTTGGCAGGCATCCTCGAACCAAGTGTCATCCGCATGGGAGTTCAAAGCTTGCCCTGCGGTCCAGCTGAGGCCAGAGCTGCCCAGAGAGGAGTAGCCTGAGCATAGGCTCCAGGCCGGGATTTGTCCCCTAGCTTGCGCCCTTCACTAAGCACCCCGGTATATGCATATTTCCTCGGGGGCAGGGTACACACGTGCCCCTAAGTAGAGGCCAGAGAACAGCCTGTGGGAGTTGTTCCTCTCTTTCTTCGCTGGAGATCAAACTCAGGTCACAGCAAAGCACTCTGCAGTGAGTGCCCTGACCCTCTGAGCACCTCACCAGCCCAACCCTGTGTGTGTGTGTTTCCGAATTGGCTCTTAGCTGTTGACAACAGAAGCCACACACTAGAAGGACATTTTATTGTAGGAGCTGGTTGTTTAGTTCATTATCATCATGGTAAGAAGCATGGTGGCATGCAAGCAGGCATGAGGCTAGAGAAGGAGCTGACAGTTCTACATCTTGATCCACACACAGCAGAAAGACACTGTCTTCTGCAGGCAGCCAGGAGGAGGCTCTGATTCCACACTGGGTGGAGCTTCAGCATAGGAGACATTAAACCCACTGACACAGTGACAGACTTATTCAAACAAGGCCACACCTACTCCAACAGGGCCACACCTCCTAAAGTGCCATTCCCTGTGAGCCAAGCATTCAACCACATGAGTCTGTGGGAGCCATTCCTATTCGAACCACCACAGAAGGGACTTGGGGAGCAGGGTACAATCAATTTACTGGTGTGGGGTGTGGGGGCTTTATAATGGACCTATGGCAAAACCTGGGTGTGCTGGCTAGTTTTTTGTCAACTTGATGCAAGCTAAATTCATCTGAGAGGAGGAACCCTCAACTGAGAATATGCCTGCACTAAGACTGAGCTGTAGGTAAACCTGTAGGGCATTTTCCTCCTGATTGTTGTGGGAGGGCCCAGCCCATTGTGGTTGGTGCCACCCCTGGGCTAGTGGTCCTGCGTGCTCTAAGAAAGCAGGCTGAGCAATCTGGGAGGAGAAGCTAGCAAGCTATATTCCTTCACGACCTCTACATCGGCCCCAGCAAAGAGAATCTGAGGACTGCTGCTTTGGGGACCCTGCCCTACCTGAGCGTTTTCTCTCTCCTGTTCTCCTGGCAGTGTGACACCAGCAAGGGCCCTCCCTAGAGTCTGACCTCCCTGGGTCTCCTAGGTGGTGATTTCAGCTGCTGCTATGCCTGGTCCCTGAGTCTCCAGCCACACTGACATCACCCCTGTTGTCTTGGGCTCTGTGGTTGCCTGAGACAATTTCCATGATTGAAATCCATATTTGAGAGTCCATTTCTCCTTCAAAATCTCATCCCATATGGGAGTAACTTTTCTCTGTCTCACCCTGACATCTGTCCCCTAAATTATAAGCTCCACTCAGTACTTTGCTCCACTAAAAAACTGCCTGGAATCTCTGACATGGGAGTCTAAACTGGGAAACACGGGATTAAAAACAACAAAAACAATAGGTTCCCTAGCGATCTTTGTCAGACTGTAAGAGGGAAAATCTGAGCAGGAAGAAAATAGGACATCTTGTTAACTTTTCCAGTATCTGACCTTCTCAAGACTGTTTCTGTTGCATGCCGGAGGTTCAAAGTGCTTTCTGAGATTATGAATTATTTCTCTGCTCTAATTACTGCTGCATGTCCTAGGATCTGTAGAGATGTGTCTTTTGGTATGCTTATCAGCTGGGGGCTGGCAGTCCCATGTAGCTTCAGGATGGGGCTGCTCAAGGTAAATCAGAGTTAGGACTTTCAGCCAATCCCAGGGGAGCAGGCAAAGATCTAAAGACGAGCTGATCTTTAGCAAACAATGTAATAAAGCCTCCATAAAACCCAACAGGACAGGTTATTACGGGAGTAGCCAGGTGCTGAACACACAGAAATTCCTGGTTAAGTGCTCTGTCTGCCGCTACAGAGGGGCTTAGATACACTCCTCCACAGCTTCTTCCACCCCTGGCGTAAGGCAACCAGAGTGATAGACTTATGACCCGGGCTGTAACTTCACTAAGCAGCTGAACTCCTACTGTGTGGCAATCTGGAGGTGGGGCAGTACAGCAAGGTCAGCTGCCTGCCAATCAGGCACAGAGCAACCTAGCTATACCTTGATATATCTTGAACCATCACTAAACCGCTGAGATCAGAGATTCCTCCCTGTGAAAGCTGGCTGTCGTGTGCCAGCCTCTCCCACTGCAAATGACAAGGGCGACCACAAGGTATTCCATCTGAAATCTGTCCTAACGCTTCTCTATTAAACCTGAAGAGAATCTTTATTATTTAAAAACAGTTAGTGATGGGTTGCTGGGAGGCCCCAAAACTTGTGTTGAAACATCCAGGGCTAAGGAACTGGAGAGCTGGCTAGCAGTTAAGTGCACTCACAGCTTTTGCAGAGGACCCAGGTGCACTTCTCAGAATCCATATGACGGCTCAAAAACATCTGTTCCTCCAGTTTCAGGGAATCTAGCACTCTCTCTGGCCTTCACAGGCACCATGCATGCACGTAGTACATATACATACAGACAGACCCCTCCATGATATGGCTAAGGGAAAAGTGTTTATTGTGCATAGAAGAGAACATCCAGAGGCATCTGGAAGAGTCCAAACAGAGAGAAAGTAGTAGATTGAACATGGCCAGCAGACTGGACCTGTCAGGGATAGAAGCAGGAGCAGAGCAGAGAGGAAAAAAATAGAGGGGGAGAGAGGGGAGACAGAAAGGAAGACAGAGACAGAGGCAGACAGGCAGACAGACAGACAGGCAGACAGACAGACAGAAAGTAGCCAAAGGAGCAGGGTTATAAGGAGGATGAGTGGTGGAGGGGAGGGAAGCCTGTGAGCTGGAAGGAGTTTAGGGGAGGGGAGGAGGGGAGAAAGGCTAGGGAGATACATGGACTTTGGAATGTGTAACAGGTACTTGTGGTGCTGAAGGACCCTGAAGATGGACGTGCACTTTGCTGTGCTAATAGGCACTGCAGAGAGCTGTTTGTCCCTTGTGGAATTTAGGGAAAGAGTTTCCTTTGGAGCTGACAACTCACACACATACAAGTAAGATAATGAACTCCCAGGGCTAGTCCCTATCACTCATGCACAAGCAGACAAAGGGTTTAGCAGTGTCAGAAATTGCCAGAGCTAAGTTGCACGGATGTGCCTGTTCTAGGATGCCCATGGATGTGTCAGATTCCGGGATTCTCTGGTTCCTTCAAGGCCTTGTACAGGAATATATATTTAGCTATCATGTTGAGCTGGGGAATCCAGATTCTAGAAGATCCTCCATGGCTAAGAACTCCCTCAGCTGTTTTATGGCTGGGGTTCCGGATGATAAGGAGCCACTCCTAAAGTGACTAGAAAGGCTCCTTTTGCTTGGAGTTAGCATTAAGTCACAGGAATTGGAGATATGGGCCTTAGAGAGGGAAACATTACATTCAAGTGAGGCTAGCTTTTAAAGAGTTATATTGTGCAGGTTTGTTTGTTTTTAAGATCTTGAAGAACTGAATTCAATTCCTCTCTTAGTCATGTGAGAAAACACAACATAGAAACATACCCGATGGAGAGAGCAGGCTTCATGCCACCCAGAATCTGCTGGTGTCTTAATCTTGACTTGGCAACCTCCAGCAGCACAAATAATCAACTTCTCTTTCTTGTATATCTTATCAAAACAGGTGTTTTTAAAGGTCAGGAAGAAAACAGAATACCTGGCTACGGCTCCTTCACCCACAGCTGAGAAGGATGATTTGCTGTGTGGACAATTCAGGTGGCATTTGGCTTTTGTTTTTGTTTTTGTTTTTCCAGACAGGATTTCTCTACATGGCCCAGAATGTCCTGGATGTCACTCTGTAGACCAGGGTTAGGGTTAGGATTAGTGTTAGGGTTAAGGTCAGGGTCAGGGTCAGGGTCAGGTTTAACATTAGGTTAAGGGTTCAGGTTAGGTTTAGGAGTAGGGGTCGGAGTAGGGTTAGAGGTAGGGTTGGGCTAGGGCTAGGGTTAGGGCTAGGATTACTATTAAGGTTAGGCCTAGGGTTAGGATTGGGGTTAGGGTTAGAGGGGTTAGGGTTAGGATTAGGGTTAGGGATAGGGTTAGAATTAGGGTTAGGGGTTAGGGTCAGGGTTAGGGTCAGGGTCAGGGTCACGGTTGGGGAATCAGGGTTAGTGGTTGGGGTTAGGGTCAGGATTAGACTAGTTAGGGTTAGGGTTAGGGTCGGGGTCAGGGTCAGGGGGTTAGGGTCGGGGTTGGGATAGGAGTTAGGGTTAGGGTTGGGGGGTTAGGGTTAGGGTTAGGGTTAGAGGGTTAGGGCTAGGGTTATGGTTATGGTTAGGATTAGGTTAGGGTTAAGGCTAGGGTTAGATTTCGGGCTAGGTCTAGGGCCAGTGCTAGGTCAGGGTTAGGTTAATATTAGGATTAGGTTTAGGGTTAGTGTTAGGGTTAGGTTTAGGGTTAGAGGGTCAGGGTTAGGGTTAGAGTTAAGGTTAGTTTTAGGATTAGTGTTAGTGTTAGGGCTAGGGCAAGGATTCGGGTTAGAGTTATGGTTATGGTTAAGGATAGGGTAATGGTTAGGGCTATGGCAAAGGCTAGAGTTAGGTTTACAGTTACAGTTACATTTAGAGTTAGAGGGTTAGAGTTAGGGCTAGGGCTAGGTCTAAGGCAAAGGCTAGGACTAGTGTTAGGTTAGGGGTAGGGCATGGTTAGAGTTAGGGATAGGAAAAGTTTAGGGTTAGGGTTAGGGTTAGGGCTATGTCTTAGGCAAAGGCTAGGGCTAGGGTTAGGCGTAGGTGTAAGGTTGGTGTTGGGGTCAGGGTTAGACCTAAGGCTAGGCTTAGGGCTGGCATTAGGGTTAGTGCTAAGGTTAGGGTTAAGGCAAGGGCTCTAGCTAAGGCTAGAGGTAGGGTTAGGGTTAGGGTTAGGGTTAGGGTTAGGGTTAGTGCTAGATCTATGGCTAGGGTTAGGACTGGGGCTAGGGTTAGTGTTAGGGTTATGGCTAGGGATTGGGCTAGGGCTCATGTTTGGGTAAGGGTTTGAGTTAGGGTTAGTGTTATGGTTAGGGCTAGGGCTACGTCTATGGTTAGGTTTAGGGTCAGGGTTATGTTTAATGTTAGGGTTAAGTTTAACGCTAGGGCTAGGACTAGGGTTAGGGTTAGGGATAGGGTTAAGGCTACGGCTACAGCTAAGGTTAGGGATAGGGATAGGATTATGGTTAGGTTTAGGGTTAGGTCTAGGGCTAGTGTTGTGGCTAGGGCTAGGGCTATGTCTATGGTTAGGGTTAAGGGTAGGGTTAGTGTTAGGCCTAAGGCTAGGGCTAGGTTTATGGTTAGGGTTATGTTTAGGGTTAGGGTTAGCACCAAGGCTAGGGCTAGGGCTAGGGCTAGGGCTAGAGCTAGGGTTAGAGCTCAGGCTAGGGCTGTGTTTAGGGTTACATTTAGGGTTAGGTTTAGAGTTAGGGCTAGGGTTAGTGCAAGGGCTAGGGTTATGGTTAGGGCTAGGTTTAGTGTTAGGGTTAGGGCTAGGGCTGGGGCTAAGGTTAGGCCTACCTAAGGCTAGGGCTAGGGTTAGGGTTTGGGTTAGGGCTAAGGCTAAAGATAGGGCTAGGGTTAAGGTTAGTCTTAGGGTAGGTTTAGGGTAAGGGTTAGGGTTAGGACTAGGGCTAGGGCAAGGGTTAAGGCTAGGGTTATGGTTAGGGTTAGGGTTATGGTTAGGGCTAGAGTTAGGGCTAAGGTTAGTGTTAGCATTACGGTTAGGGTTAGTATTAGGGTGATGGTTAGGGATAGAGGGTTAAGATTAGAAGGTTAAGGTTAGAGTGTTTACATTAAGGTTGGGTTAGGGTTATGGTTAGGGCTAGGGCTAGGGTTAGTGTCATTCATTCATTTTAATGACAGTATCAAAGCTGTCATTAAAGCTGAGATACCATCTAACATATTAAAATTTTTATTTATATAAAAGTCAATCCCATTTTTATCAACAGTATCTTCATGGGATCCTAAGCTTACATATACATTTAAAATAACCTTTTTTCTAAAGTTTAATCTTATATTTTTTGTGGGGTCTCATCACCCCATTTTCTGTAATTAAGTGAATTAAAATAAGACATTTGATAAAGGAGGAGGCTACAGCTGGGATACAAAGTGAATAAATTGTATTAAATAATAAGAAAGAAAAATTTTAAAAATAAAATAGGAAATACAAATAGGACAAAAACAAGCAAACAAATTTCAAAACACAAAAGACTCATGTGAGTAATGGCACTCATTTGGCATGTGTATGTGTGTGTGTGTGTGTGTGTGTGTATTCTGAGATAAAATACACATAAAATTTATGTAACATAGGCAGGAGAACCTTAGATTAATGTGGAAATAAAATAAATATGATTTAAATATGTTGTTTGAGAATGAGGAAAATACAATTTAAAAATTTGAAAATATCCTTTATGGAAAAATATCATAAAATACCATTTTTTTAACTCTGGAAATTTTCAAGATCTTCCAAATGTTGAATTTATCTTTTACCTGTGTCACGAGTGCTTGATTATGCCGGAGGACTTTAACTGAGATGCCACAAAGGGCGGCAAGGTATTGATAAAAGCCAACACCAGAATGATTTTTGAATGCTGCTTTAGTCACACTAATCACACAGATATCTTTTATGGGGAATACAATCTGGCCACATGTAGGGTAGGCTACGTAATTTTATTGTGTATATTGATGGACAAGAAATTAACTTTTTGATGCAATTGTATTTTAAATAATCATGATTGTATTGTCAGTATTTTAATTTTTGCAGTATTTTAATTTATATATAGTTTCTTTTTACCTCAAGTTAATCCCTTCATTGTCTCAATTCCCTCAAGACCCATTAAATTTTGTGTTCATTTTTCACTTTCTTAGAGTATTGAGGTTCCATTTTATATGGGGATGACACCATGAAAATTAACTGTTCTATGCATGACACTGCTAATACAAAAACATCATTAAAATAAAAAGTAGGCCTGTCAGAATCACCCCAGACTTCTCAACAGAGACTATGAAAGCCAGAAGGGCCTGGGTGGATATCATGCAGACACTAAGAGACCACCGATGCCAACCCAGACTACTATAGCCAGCAAAACTTTCAATCAACATAGATGGAGAAAACAAAATATTCCATGACATAACTAAATTTAAACAGTATATATGCAGCAACCCAACCCTACAGAAGATACTAGAAGGAAAACTCCAGTCCAAAGAGGTCAACTACACCCAAGAAAACACAGGTCCAAATTGAGGCCAAGACCAGGAGAGGAAGTCCATGCCTGACACTGCCTGGATGAACCAGAGTCAGGACAGCCTAGAGACCCAGGATATATGTAAACATGGCAGGCAAAAAATGTCAATGAAAGATATTCTGCTATAATCATAGATTTGTGCCTAACCCAGTTATCATTAGAGAGACATCACCAGACATCTGATGGGAGTAGATGCAGAGACTCACAGCCAAACACAACGATGTATCCAGGGGAACCGCACAAATGAAGAAGGAAGTATTGTAGGAACCAGAGATATTGAGGACACAACAAGAACACGGCCCACTGAGTCAACGGGGCTCATAGGGGATCACAGAGACTGAAGCAAAAAAATGTAAATAGTCTGTGGGTCTTTTGAGCTAGGTCATCTGCACACACCTTATGATTACTAGCTTGATGTTCTTGTGGGACTTCCAACAGTGAGAGTGGGGGTGTCTCTGACTTTTTCCTGATCTAGCCACACTTTCTCTCCTTATGTACTGCCTTGACCAACTTTGAGGTGAGGGATTGTGCCGAGTCTTGTTGTAACTTGTTAGGCCATCAGATTTGTTTTCATTGAAAATAAAGTAGCAGTGGATCTGAAGGAGAGGTGAGGTGGGCAGAGTGGAGGTGGATACATGGAGGCTGGGAGGAGGAAAGGGTCAGGAAACTGCAGTTGGGATGTAATGAATGAAACAACAACAAAAATAAATGCTAAATTAAAATAAACTATCAGCAGCCAGGTATGTTGGTGAATGCCTGCAATCCTAGCACTCAGAAAGTCAGAGGCAGGTGGATCTCAAAGAGTTCTACAAAGAGAATCCAGGACAGCCAAGGCTACTCAGAGAAATCCTGTCTTCAAACAAACAAACAAACAAACAAACAAAAACTGTCAGCGTTTGTCTTTCATATTTGAGAACTTTGTTCTATGTCCCACTTTTTAACAGGGTTTTTGTTGTTGTTTGTTTGTTTGTTTTATGGTTTCTTCATGTCTACATTTTATGAGTTCTTTGTACGGTCTAGATATAAACCTGTCTTATGCGTAGCTGGTAAAGACGTTTCCCATTCTTTAATCTGCTTCATCACCTAAAGTATGGATTGCAAAAGCTTTTTAGTTTTTTGAAGTCTCCTTTATTCATTCATGGTCTTCATGTTTGTGCTTGTGCTATTTTGGCCCTGTTCTCCTGTTCAGCAAGTCCTTCCCCGCAAATTCAAGGGTAGACCTTATTTTTCTCTACTGCTTTCAGCATAACTTGATTACGTTGTAGTTCTTCCTTGTTATTTATGAAGGTGAGTTTTTTGCATGGTGAGAGATAGGGATATTTTTAATTTGGAGCTATACAGCTTAGCAAGCACTACTGAAATTGTCTTTTCTCTAATATTGCTTTTCAAGATTATATGGCTTTAAGAGTGTTTGGTTTTTTTTTATTGTTGTTGTTGTTATGGTTCTTAATTCTATTGTAGTATACAGTGAGTCCATTATTAAGCCACTACAATGCTGTTTTTAATTACTACACCTCTTTAATTTAAACTGAAACATGGCAATGCCTTCAGAAAATATTTTTTTGGTTAAGGATTGTTTTTTGTTATTCTTGGTCTTTTTGGTTTACACGGGACTTCAAGACTACTTTCAGTTTCTTTGAGGAATTTTATCGAATGTCTGGTGGAGATTGCATTGAATACGTAGCTTCCTTTCTAGGGTAATCATTTTAGCAAGGTTATTTCTGCCAATCCATAAGCATGTATGGTCTTTCTATTTTCTGGTTTTTATTTTTCCAAGTGTCTTAAAGGTTTCCTTGCATCTGTTTGGTACATTTGATGTATGTATTATAATTCCAGAGTTACTCAGTTTAGTTTATTTACAGATAGCCTGTTTATGGATAATCACTGTGTTTGGGTAAATCTTTTGTTTTAGATCTGTGTTTCTTTTATGAAAGAGTGCATTTGCATTTGCTAAATTTTTTAAATGAGTATAAAGTTCCACCCTTAGTCTATTGACTAATTTTAGATTGAAGTACATTTTGTCAGGCATTAGAATACCTATATACATGGTAGTTTTCTGGTTCCATTTGTTTGGAATTATTGTTGGCCATTTACTGTAGGTATCTATGTCTTTGAAGGGAGGTTCTTAGAGGCAGAAAACACGAGAACCCTGTTTCTTATTGTGTCTGTGTTTTTAGTGAGAAACTGAGACCAGTAATGTAGTTATTATTGAAAGATGTGCATTGATTCTTATCATTTATTTCATTTCATGCTGTTTTCTTGGATCTGTTTTAATAAATACAGATTGGGCTGGCAATATTCACTTGTCACTTGTGACATCTTGGGTGTGTTTGTCCTTCACTTCAGACTGAAGTACTAGCATTCCTCCTGATTTCCTCATTAGGGCCCTCTTTATACTCACAAACTGATGCTTCGGGAGTTAGAGTACATCTTTTGATTTTCATCTGACCTCAAAGCTTTTATCAAACCATCTGGTGTTATTCTAAAAGGCTTGCCTTTATAAGTTACTTGATCTTTCTCAATGCAACTTTCAATACCATTTTTTTTTATTTTGTTTCTAGTGTCTTGACTATAATGCATCATGGAGAAAGTCTTTTCCAGTCGTGTGTATTTGGTGTTCTGTAGCACTCTTGTACCTTGTTAGGCATCACCTTTAGTAGTTTCGGGAATTTTTTTCTATACCTTTACTGAAAATATTTTCTATGCCTTTGCTAATGTTTTTTCCTTCTCTTTCTATGATCAAAATTCAGAGATTTGGCCTTTTGTTGATATCCCCAAACTATCTCATGCTCCATTCATATGCACTGTTAAGTTTCTCCTTGCCTGTTATTGATTGATTCAGCTCCTCTACTTGGTCTTCTATCTTTAAATCTCTGTTTTTAGCCTTGTCAATCCTGTTAGTGTTTCCTTGTTCAGAGTTTTATATTCAATCTATTGGGTTTTGCTTTTCAGCATTGTTTCAGTTTAGGTTTTCTCTAAAAATTTAAGCTTTATTTTCAAGTTATAGATTGACTTCCCTATGTAATTTTTTTTGTCTTTGTGTTCTTCAAGTACATTTGTACTCATTATTTAAATTCCGTGTTTCTAATTTCTTCCGATCATTCTCACTAAGGGAAATTAATATGGGATTTAAAATATTTGCAGGTGACGTGTTATCTTGGTTTTACTTGTATTAAAATCAGTTATTAATTAGTTAAAACATAATTATATAATTTCTGCATTGGGAGTTCACTTGTTGGTTTCAATTTTTTCACATCACCATTCATCGTTCACCACAGTGTCTACAATGTTCCAAATAGTGGATTCACTCCAGTCTTGGGAAAATTTAAACACTTTTTACCCTTTTAATTTTGTGTGCATTTGTGTTTTCCCACATGTATGTCTGTACATGACATGCATGTATGTTACCTGCAGAAGCCATAACTAGGCATTTGAGTCTTCAAAACTGTAGTTACAGAAAGTTGTGAGTCACCATGCCAGTGCTGGGAATAAATCCCAAGTCTTCTGGAATAGCAGCCAGTGACTTTAAGTGCTGAGCCATTTCTTCAAGAACAATGTTGGACCCTTGACTTACTCTGTGTGGTATTTAAGGCTACAGCCTTGACTCAGGTAATTTTTTTTTTCTTGGCTACAGCCCATAGCTTCAACTTTTAGAAAAAGAATCTCTAAAAAGGTTCTTCTGGCAGTGTAGAGTGGTCCTACGTTTCAAATGTGGATAAGGCCACTAAATATTGTTAGTAAGGCATATTGTCATTATCTTTCACTCATGCATGGTGCCTCCAGATTCCCTGGGTCTTCTAGTTTTAGTTTCTATAGGGTCTGTTGTATAAAGTTTTGAGTGGGACCCAGAGAAATACAGGTCAAGGGGAAGTGTAGACTTACTTTTTTTTAATTTTTATTTTTTTATATTAATCACAGGTTATTTACTTTGTATCCCAGCTGTAGCCCCCTCCCTCATTCCCTCCCAATACCACCCTCCCTTCCTCCTCTCCTCCCTGCCCCTTTCTAAGTCCACTGCTAGGGGAGGTCCTCCTCCCCTTCCATCTGACCCTAGCTTATCAGGTATCTTCAGGACTGTCTGCCATGTCCTCTTCTGTGGACTAGCAAGATTGTTCCTCCCTCAGGGGGTAGGGAGGTATAGGAGCCAGTCATTGAGTTCATGTCAGAAATAGTTCCTGTGTCCCTTAATAGGGAACCCTACTTGGTTACTGAGCTACCATGGGCTACATCCTAGCAGGGGTTCTAGGTTATATCCATACATGGTCCTTGGTTGGAGAAACAGTCTCATAGAGGACCCCTGTGCTCTGATATATTTTGTCTTTGTGGAGCTCCTGACTTACTTATTTTTTAATTTTACTATTAACTATTAACTCAGAAATTGACTGATATGAAAGTAAATACAGTATTAGCATAGTTTACTGTTCTAGCTAGAGATGAGGGCTTGGAACTCAAGACTTTTACACATTAAAAGTCAGGACAGGAGCCTATTTTTTCCAGTCAATATCATCTGCTTACTAAGTAACTTATATTTCTTCAATGTTTATCCTTAAATACTTCTTAGAAACTAATTTTCAGCATCTTATGTTCTTTTCAGATTATGATGTCTGTATCATCAATAAAGTGATTGTATTTTTATAATCACTCACTTCACACATTGTAAAAATAATTTTTGTCAGAAAATAACAAGAATAAAAAGATTTTTTAAATCCCCAGTCCTGTTACCAGGACATTTTCTCAAACGCATGTGTTTAAGTGTCATGGATATCCTGAACCAAAGAATATTGTTGAATTATTTGTTCTTCAGGCTGAATTCTCTGTGTCTAAGGGAGGAAAAATTTTGTGTTGATTGAAACACAGGTTTGCCTTATTATTCAGGATTGTACTGAATGTGATTTACTGAACACCAGGTTTTTCTATGGCTTTTCATTACATACAGTTTTATAATAGACAGTTTTCTGCTATTATCTACTCATTGCATGTTGTTAATCTGAAACAAAAAATAAAGTCCCAACAAGCTATGGTTTGACCTGTTAATATTTCTTAATATAGTACTTTTTTGTTTAATTTTTTTTTTGTCACTCTACTCACCCATTCTTTCTTAGATGAGTCAATTTATTTGGGGGACCATTCTTTCATTACCACATCACAATACACAGCACATTCACTGCCTTAAATTGCTGGTTGCTAGAAAATAGAATTCTACTCAATATAGCTTCCCCCAGACTATTAAGTGAAAGAACACACTGTAATGCCTTTAAATTGTTATACTTTTTTACAGAATGGAGAAGGATTTCTCACACACCCTAAAGATTTTAGAGCATGGTAAGCAGTTGGTGAGCACACTGACTTAGGTGCAGGAATGGATTACAATGATGCCTCTACTCAAAGATTAAAAGAAAAAAAGACTAAGAGTCAAGTAGCTCAAATCTAAGGAAGTAAACAGGGGACTTGATTATTTTTACTGAACTTAGGTAGATAATTTGGAAATGAGGAATACAGCAGGACTATAGTTTTCCCAAAGTGACCAATAAGCTGATTGTGTTGGGTGCACTCGTCATATTGTTCTGCATGTGCAAATGTGTAATAGAAGAAATTTGTGAGGCACCTATAGTCAGTAGAGTAGACTCCATTGTTGTCTTTGGGTTGAAAAAGCATGATCCCCTTATTGTCTTTGTGTGTGCATGGCATGAACATTTTCAGGCCTTCTCCTGATTCCCCTATCACAGGAACCTCTGCTGTAGCATGTTTTCATCAGCCGAAGGTGTTTTCATATGAAAAGTTCCTTGCTTCAAACTTGGCCGAAACAGCCCAATCAGAAAGTTGATCCCTAAAGTACAGCTGTCCATATTCTTGTCTGAAATCATGGTGCCTGTGGTTAGAAGATCCGAAACATTTCCAACTTGTTTTCAAACAAAATACAGGACCCCCAGATGCAGAGCCTAAGGGAAGAAAGAATTTCATAACTCTCAGAGTCAGGAAGAATTTGGGGTGATTAGTGTGACAGCTACACTCATTAACACAGTGAGAAACACACATGTTCACAAAACTTGAGGTGAATTATACCTGCTGGACATTGTTAAATTTGTATTCACTAGTCTTATGGCTGGGTCTGTATTATGTTAATATGATGTTCTGGATTTTTATCTCCTGGCTCTTGTATATTCCCAATTTTGTTTGGGCCTTTTCTGACAATCACTGCTATGTAACCATAAAGGAAGGTTTTACCATCAGGAAGATGTGATGATCGGCGCATTTTCCCTCGTGTTTATCACACAGTGTCCCTGACATAAAGAACACACACTATTTCCAGGATGTTCACATACAGTTTCCCTCGTGTTTATTACACAGTGCTCCTGACATAAAGAACACACACTATTTCCAGGATATTCACATGCAGTAAGTCCAAGTATTCACTGTACAAGTGCAGAGTTTTTCCGACTTAAAGGATTTCTAGGTTAAAACTTTGTTTTTCACAGTCCCCGTTTTCCATTCTCAAATCTCTTCAAGTATATTTCCCTTTTTTTGTTTCAAAGGAAAAGTAATGACTTCTATGTTACTCATTTTGCTTTTTTCATATGAGAGTGGAACTTCACAATCTTCTTTTGTCATACTTGTTGTGCCAGACTATTTAAATATTTCTGGTGCTATGATATTAGAGTGTGGATAATTTAATCTAAGAACAACCTGGTACTTCTTTAAGTCTAAATGTGCTTGTGAGAAGAGTCGATGTTGCTGAATGCAGAGACTACTGAGCTCCTGGAATGCTGCTAGACTGGCAAGTCTTGATTGTTTCATGCAGCTGATTTCACAACAGGACAGCCACCAGGACATTTGGGGAGCAATTTTGTACTCCACACTTATCTTTGTATCTATGATTTTTTTGCATGTTTTGTTTTTGTTTTTGCTAATCTTTTTTATTCTCATATTTTATAAGTTTACCTGTTTGCCATGTTCCCAGTACTTTGTCTCATTTATATGGATGTACTCAGTAAGATGCTCTGTGAGGGTGGGCATTTAAGGCTGTTTTTAGCCTTTCCCAATTTTTTTTAATTCCCTCAGTTTGTGTTTTCTTTATTGATTTTATTTCCAGGTTCAGGTTTTGAACATTTTTATTTGTTTATTTAGTTTGTACTTTATTTTCTTTTTTTAAGAAATTTAGTTATTTCCTCCATTTTTTTTTGTGTGTGTGTTTTCCTAGGTTTGTGAGATTTATTCATTTTCTCTTTAAGGACCTCTACAATCTCTATATAGTTTGTGTTAAGGTCCTTTACTTGTGCTTCATGTATGTTGGAATATTAAGAGGCTGTTGCGATAGAATAGCTGGGTTATAGTGTAGACATATTGTCTTATCTGTTATTGATTGTACTGTTATGGCATCACCTAGGCATCTGAGTTCATGATGATTATATATCTAGGAGCTGATTTCTGAGTGCCTTTCTAAGGTGGATGTTTGTTCCTTGGTTTCTCTTTCCTCTCAGGACTTTTGGAGAGTGTGATGGTTTTCTTCTGGTGTCCTTAACCTCACTGGCTCCTTCAATCCTTCCTGCCTCTTCCACGAGGTTCCTCAATTTCTGTGTCAAGTTTAGCTGTAGTCTCTGTATCTGTTTCCATCACCTGCTGGGTGGAACCTCTCAGAAGACAGTTATGCTAGGCTCCTGTCTACAAGTATAACAATATCATTAATAGTGTCTGGGGTTGGCTCTCTCTCTACAAGTATAACAGAGTATCACTAATAGTGTCTGGGGATGGGTCTCAAGTTGGGCTAGTCATTGATTGCCCTTTCCCTCAACTTTTGCTCTTTCATTACTCTGTACCACTTGTAGGCAGGACAAATTTTAGGTTGAATGTTTGGTGGGTGGGTTTGTGTTCACATCTCTCCAGTGGAAGTCTGGTGTGGTTACTGGAGGGGACCATTTCAGGTTCCATATCCCCTGTTGCTAGGAGTATTAGTTAGGGCCACACTCAGAGATTCCTGGAAAGTGTTCCTTGTCCTATGTTTCTGCCTCATCCCAGAGATGTCCCTCCAAGGAGTCCACACTTACACAAGTCTGGAAATCATTTTTGTGGTTTCCAAGAAAATTAGAAATACTTCTACCTCAAGACCAAGCTATATCACTCCTGGGCTTATATCCAAAAGATGCTCCACCATTCCACAAGGACACTTGCTCAACTATGTTCATAGCAGTTTTATTTGTAATAGTCAGAAACTGGAAAGAACCTGAAAGTCCCTCAATGACAGAATGGATAAAGAAAATGTGTTATGTTTATACTATGGATTACTACTCAACTATGAAAAACTTGGACAACATGAAATTTGCATGCAAATGGATGAAACTAGAAAATATCCTGAGTGAGGCAACCCAGACCCAGAAAGACATGTATGGTATAAATGGATATTAGCCATAAAATACAGGCTAAGTATGCTACAATCCACAGACCCAAAGAAGCTAAGTGACAGGAGAACTCAAGGGAGAATGCTTGAATCTCACTTAGAAGGGGAAATAAAATAGACATCAGAAGTGGATGGAGGGAGAGGGGGTGGGTAGGGATACAGGAAGGATCATGTGTGGGAAGGACAGAGAAAAAGAAAACTAGGAGAGAGATTGAAAATAAAATATTCTTTTGTCGAACATTCCTCCCCTGCACTTTAACTATATGGTAGGCACATAAACATTCAATATGCACAGAGCAGGAGCATGTCAATCATTCAATTCAAACAATATATTTTAAAAATGTATGTTATTTTCTATTAGTGATTATACACAAAAGTGAAAGTAGGAGCTGGAGAGATGGCTCAGAGGTTAAGAGCACTGTCTGCTCTTCTGAAGGTCCTGAGTCCAATTTCCAGCAACCACGTGGTGGCTCATGGCCACTATAATGAGATCTGATGTCCTCCTCTGGCCTGCAGGCATACATGCAGATAGAACACTGTACACATAATCAATAAATAAAATTTTTAAAAGGTGAAAGTAGGGTAAAATGTAAATGTGATAACAATTTTAAAAATAAAATTAAAATATCACTGATTTAATATTTTAGAATAAGGAAAGCATATTTTTTTAAAAGAAGGGTTATTCTTACATAAATTAGTTAATGAAACACATATCATACACCTTAAGTCAGAGAAAGAATTCTATACTTGAAGCATACATTGTACAGTAGAAAAGAAACAACAAAACACTAATAATAGAAGCAAAGGAGTTAAGTTGTGATTGTTGAGAAAATATCTTGAGAAAAAAATTGATTATAGTTCCATGATCACCAAAGTAGGAAAAACAAGACATCAAAACAGATTTGAGTCTACTGAAAATAAACTTGATAAATATTTAGCTCAAACTATAAAACAGAAAAAAATCCATTGATAAAGTGATGTTTTCATAAATACACAAAGTTTTAATGTAGTAAAAATATGGCATTATAAACAAAGCTTCATATGTGTTTTAAGATAAAAGTCACAAATACCAGCAAAGTATTCAAAACCTAATTTTTTAATACCTAGAAATATTTCAATAGTTCTCTCCATAGATGTTAAAAAATAGTGCTATATCTAACTGCAGCAATATATCACTAGTGAATCATTTAAGACTCCAGAGTTTAATGGCATTTATTATTTCACAATCATTCCACATATGAATCAAATTGGAGTACCCAATGGATTTTCTGAAAATAAGTAAATATGGGTTCCAAATCTGAAAGCACCATATAATAAATGAATTTCAAAGAATATAGTTCATGTTGGATAAAATGTACGTCCAGAATTAGGAATTTTTTCATAAGGGGATGTAAGAATCAAATTAGGATTATGCAATATAATTCTGTAATCTTATGGCCTATTGAATAGATGCAACAGAGTCACACATTCCAAGTGCTGGTGTTGAAGATGTGTCATTGTTTCCAGCCATGTTGTGTTGTGTTCCAGCCATTTTTTCCTTCTTTGATTAAAAATAAATAAATAAATTCAATGGAATTGATTTCATTTGTCTTTGAACTCCAGAAGATTCTCTTATATTCTCTGTGTAAACTGAACCTTGTGAAATCACATTGTCTGTCAAGCATCATTTAAACAGGGTCTGATTTTCAGAAAGTTTCATGGTTTAGAGTGACAGCAGAAACTCTATTTTTACATCTCATTATTTTGTTAAAAATGAAGCCTCTTACTGCAGATGCCTAATTGGTAAGTAGTTGTTGTTTAGAAACATAGATCTCAGGAACAGGATGTGAGGGACTGACCAGGTGTTTCATAGGCTCTGATGAGCATAATGCACTGGAGCAGCGGCAAACAAGGAGAGTTCAGTTGAGCAACAGGCATTATGTAAGATGGAGTTTCTAAAACTCAACAGCAGAGTAATACGGATCTTATATAATTCACTGAGAAAAATGTCTTTCTTTCTTACGGAAGTGGAAGTCATGGATAACTGACAATGGAAGTAGAGATGTCATTTTAAGTGAGGTCAGGAAAAGACTTTGAACCTGTTCATAGAAACCATGTTTGGATGTTCAGTAACCGTGAAGAAAATTGACGGCTCTATAAAAACAGGATGTTAAAGACCCTTATTCTAGTACCATCCTAAACACCATGAGTGTAAGTGAGAATTAGCTGATGCAGTTTGGACATCTGCAGTCTCTTATGTGGTATGACTGAAGAGGTGGGCTTTTCAGAGGTGGGTAGGGAGGTTTAACTCCATGGATGCTGTTATATTTAAAAAGCAATATAGAAAGGGAGAAGGCAGAAAGAGACTAGACTGCCTTCAGCAGAAGTTACCGTTTGTTTCCAATAGCAGGGAAAGACATTCTCCAGTTGGAAAAAGGGTACCTGGGAAAAGGGGTACGGGACCCAGAGTTTATGGGGGGCGGTCAGAGATGAAAATTTGAATGCAGATTCATGTGCCTATGTGCTAGCCTCTACTCCCTGAGTCATTTCTTCATATGTGCCTGTTCTATTTTAATAATTGCCTTGTTCTGACTACCATGATGGATGTGGAGGTGGGTGACTGATTTAGGAAAGGGCAGTGAATGAGAAGGGGTTGGGGCTTCAAAATAGAATCAGTAAATTTCAGCAAGCCTTAGTGGAATTAAAAGTTCTTTGTCTTGGTGTAAACATCAGCACTTACTTACCAAGCCAGTGATACCTGATTATGGTCAAAGGATATTTCATCTTTTAGGCATGGGTCAGAGGGGCTACATGAAAATTAGGGATGTGACAAATTTATTGCATGCAGCAAGAATTTTAACATCATTATCAGAAGCAGGATATGATGGAAGTTTCCAGAGAGAATACAATTGTAACTGCCAGGATACAATGACATCTGCAAGCTATAAGGGTACACAGAATTAATGTCTAATTAATTAAATGTTTACCAAGCTTCTGGATGTTTTCCTGACTTCTAGGGAAGACAGAGAACACAGGTGGCTTGAATGTTCAAGTCTCTGAGGGAGTTCTTTAAGTGTTGGGACACACTGAAAGGGACACAGTGCTTCAGGAGCTAAGGTCTCTAAACTAAAAGACCACTGGCACATGCTTCTCATACCAACTGTATGCCAGGCCAAAACCATAATTCCCCACAGGCCCTCCCCTTCTTAATTCAAAGTATACATGTCAAAATTCAAAGAAGACATGCAGAAGCAAATCAGTCTCAAAGCTATAATGCTTCTCCGCATAACCAACTAAAAAATCCCAAAGAAATTCCTATGGACCACATTTTAGAGCCCAATTAAAATTAGAAAAATAATGACCAAAAATCTTTGATAGGTTTTGCACAGTAATGAAGGGGGGAATTTATCTAAATTTCAGGGCTGATTGCTAAATAGTTCATCATGCAAAGCCTGAACATCACTGCCTCGATTGTCATGTGACCATCTTTGCCTAGGGAACAGTATGATCACCAGTAACAGACGTATTCAATAGCGACAACACAGCAAGAAACAACACCCATCCACCAAGACTTCAACTCTTTTCCCTCAGTCAACTAGTTTCTTCATCTGAATCATTGCTGACAAGGAGACTCTTTTTCATGGCTCAATGACTCCATCACCCCCATTCACTTTCCTTTCCTCAGGTCTAGCCCCTGCAGACACTTAGGGCCTTCTTTGTCCATCTTCCACGGGTCAAGTCAGTCTTTCAGGTATCTACCTGAGTTTTCCATACCCTGAGAAAACAAACAAACAAGCATAAGCTCAGTTCCATTACTGGATCTGGGCAGTTCCAATGATATGACATAACAACTCTCAAAAGGACCATGATTATGAATTTGTTCAGGAGGGCCCAAGAAATTTTCTGTAGCAGTAGACTGTCCTTTCCCAGTTTTAAAAAAATTAAGTATAAAAAATAAAAGATATAATATTATTAGGGATATCCATACAATGCTTCTCCTCTCCTTTATTTTAAATAATATTTCAGCTGTCCATTGCTTCTTCCGTAAGACTGATGCTGACAATTATGTGGAATGCAAGTGATGTGGGTTATAGCATATGGCTGTCAATTTTTTTAATGAATTCTCTTGAAATAAAAGAGTTGGCAGTATATACAAAAGCATTATCAGTTTTTAATCTTTTACAGGAACTAAAATAGCTGTCTGGCATGCTAAACTAACATTCTTGTATGTCAGTTGCTTGACAGTAATTACTGCTGCCTCTCCATCAACCATAATGTGACTGATGACCTGAAAAAAAGATAAAAAGAATCTTGATATGGCTTATCAGGCCCCTCTGTAATTTTTATGAGTCATTAGTACTCAATTTAATTAAAATGAACAGTTTAGAAGGACTGCAATGGAATAGTGTTTAATATCAGCTTCTGGAAAATCACATTTATAGTAAAGAAATGCAACATGCCAGCAGAAGATGCAGCTCCCATTGTTGTACATGAATGAAGTGTGGTATGATAGTGCTTAGGCCGGGCCACAGGAGGAAGAGAAATCAAAGAGCATAAACCTCCAGTCTGCTCTTTTTCTAGATTTGAAATTCCACACTGGATTTAAAAAGACATTCATTATGTTAGACACATAGACGCTCTTTACAAACATAGCTGCTGTGCATTTTAACTCCACACATCATTGTTCCAGTCCTGTATGAGCTCTCCCACAGGTACAACATCTGCACACAAAAGCCCCCAGTACTCACACCGACAGCATCGGAAGTGAGTTTCTTTTTCATCCTTATAGGGAGCCGTGCTCTAGTCACTGTTTACTCTTAGAGCACTTCTGGCTTTGGTCATTTATATTAGAGCAAGAGAAAAGTAGCAGTTAATGTAAAGTAGCAATTAACTAATGTAATTCCTAGACTGCTATTACACAGTAAAATACGATTAGAAAAACAAACAAAGATCCCCTGCCACATTCATTAAAGTGGCAATAACTGTATGAAAATGAAAAAGGCTGTAAACATACAGAACAGTTAAAATTTTTCTTCTAAACAAATTACAAAATGATTTTTGCTTTTATCCTTGAGTGTCATTTAAAAACGCAAACCTGTGGATCCAGTTACCTCAGAGACTTATCCTAAGCACAGCTTTGACCTTAAAGTTTGGTCTGAGCTAGTTTGGTCTTCAAGTTTTATTCTAAGTTTGTCCATGAACTCAAATGTATTCAAGTAGTCAGAAGGTGGTACAATGGGTAAGCCATTAATGTAGTTGCTTATTGATAGTTATCATTGATTTACCTTTTAGTTAAACTGCAGCCATTCCTAACCCAGCTGTCTACCAAATCACCACACAGAGACTAGGATTTACTTAATTAACCTAGAGCACAATGCTGGGCAATGTTTACACCTTCCTAAACCTCCAAGCCCGC
The DNA here is from genome assembly GCF_030254825.1 of Meriones unguiculatus. NCBI lineage: Eukaryota > Metazoa > Chordata > Mammalia > Rodentia > Muridae > Meriones > Meriones unguiculatus. The sequence continues at coordinate 54,625 of NC_083365.1, read as the reverse complement.
ATAGCTTCATCCCATTCAGAATTTCCAACATTGCACTTCTTTTAATCATATCTTAGGTCCGATTCATCTCTCCCCATGGTTCCAAGTCCTGTCCTGCTGATCTCTGCTCTCCTCTCCCCCCACTCACTTCCTTCTCCTCCCCTCTGGACATTGATCTCCCACCTTATTCTCTCCATTGCACAGCACTGGTTGGTTGTTTTATTGAAAATACAGAGCACAAATGGTGGCATGTTTACACAAACTTGAGACAGGTGATGCTTAGAATAAACATCACAATGCAATGTCCAGATTGAGACCATAGAGTGGGGTAGAGAAATCAGCATTTGAATGAACAAGGGTAAATTGTATACATACCTTAAAAACATTACCCCTTTAAGTCCAATAAAAAGGCTCCTTTTCTTTCAATACAATAATAATTATAAAAGTTATGAAAACTTTTGGGTAAGATGTACATGTGCAATGTCCGGTTCAGGTGCATTTAGCAATTTAAGAGAAAGTATGTGTTTATCCAGCCTATCTTGACAAATTTAGAGTTCTATACCTAAATTAACTTTTATCTTTATTGTTCTTACCTATATGAAAACATTTTCTTAAATTCAAAACAACTTAAGATTAATTGTGGAACTATAACTATTTGGTCTTCAACCCCACCAGAGACTTGAGAAGGAATAAAATTAGTTACTGGAGTAAATAGGAAGTGCATGTTAGCAGCTTCCAAAAAATAAAAATTGACAGAGACAGTTAGCTGCCTGAACAGTCACCCATAACGCTCTATAACGTTGGAGCATCATCTTCAGCCTTCTGGCTCAGAATATTTGACAGACACATATGTGAAGAAGGAACTATTTAGGACTTGCTTACCCTGTCTTGGCAGAGTTCGGCAGTCGATTTGTCCTGCATTTAAGTTTGCCCATTTTTGGCAGAAGTTGTCTGTTGTGAAGCGAGGCTATTTTCTTTATCCGAGTGGCTTGTTTGCCACATTTGAAGCCATCTCCATATGGAGGTTCTTCGAAGCTCATCATCTTCTTTGAGGTGGGTGGGGTGCTGCCAGGAAATGACCTGTCTCATTGTCAAAGAAGCTTTAAAATAATAAAGACTTTTTAAATTCCATATTCTTTAGATTTCTGAAGGTTTTGAGGACTTACCTATCTTTATGTAATCGACCTGTCTACAAAATCGTATCTATCTGTTAAACCTAGGATGTATATTCTCGCGATAAATTAGATGAGAGTCTGACATGACTATGAGTTGATTAGCTAGCGAGTAACTTTCATTACCTAATACCTTAAACAATTTAAAATTATAGGAAGCAAACCTGAGTTTGTAGCAATAAACTAAAATTTACCAATGTATTAAAAATAGAATTTTGCATTAATATACGAAATCCTACACCAGAGTTAAAAATAACCATATTTGAAAATAACAAATAAAACCTTAAGTTGAGTAGATTCAATAATCTACCTTTTGTTGTATCATTCCTATAAGATATCCCTGTATTCCCCCTTATTTCTTTCCAACCCCTTTTCTCCTTATCTAAGAAGGAAAGATAGAGAAAAGAAAAAGGGCAAGAGAGAAATCCCTGAGTCTAACCTTGTTTTCTCTCTGAGTAAGACCACTAATAATTTATAACCTCCTCCCAATGACATTAAATTTTCATAGCGCCAGAAAACAACAAAAAACCTACCCAGCCCCCTTAAAGGAAACTGGATGTCGTTCTCATGAATTTTTTCTAGCTGACTTTTTGGACATGCAAAAATCATATTAGGGGGCCCAAAGGAAATTGGGGAAAATGGTTAATTAAGCAAGCATTAACATTTGTGGTCCAGTCTTTGAATGCTGAGAAATTTTAGGCTTAATAGAAGTCCTGTTTAGAACAGTCTAAAATGCTGCACCAATTGAGATTAGTAGCTTTCTTCAAAGCTCTCTTGGGAGCAGGCTTTGATGAGGAATAGCAATTGAAGCAGCTGAGCCAGAAACAACCAGAATATTGGAACATGCAAGATGCTGGAACAGATGTGTCAACTTCTCAGCATGCTGGAAGGATGAATTATGCCAGGTCTGATCCAGTGTCCCTGGTGTCCAGTCTTTTTGTTCTCCAAACATATAAATTCTCACAAGTACTATACAGTCCTAAAATTATAAATGTATGAGATGTACAGGATAAAACTAAACTGTAAACCAATTTTATCTATCCCAATTAAAAGAATGGCATAATATATTTTGAGGAAATTGTAGCCAAGGATTTATTGGTCATGTATTGTTGAAGTTTGGGCTGGAGACATTTTTGTCTCAGTCAGTTGTCAGAGTTGTTCCCATGTAAAGGGATCAGCACTTTATGTTACATTTCTGTTTTAGTCTTCCTGATTTTTCTCTTCTTGTGTGTGGCCAAGATCTTCAAGTGGTCTTCCTCTGTCATATCTGATTTTTATTAGTTTTGATGGAACCCATAATTTCTCTTCTCTTGCATAAATATACACAAAACCTCTTCCCCAGCATAAAACATTCCCTGTTCTCCATTTTGGAATTAAGAACTTTATATGCTGTTCTAATTCAGCAGTCCTTTCTAAATTCCGCTGTGTCTTAGGAGGTGTGCTACTTATTTCATTTAAACATTTTAAAATTGGCAAGCCCCAATTTGCAGTGGTTTCTCCAAACATTCACTATCTCTGACAAACATGTAACCTTAGGATCATGCTCTCCAGAATTTAAGGCAAAAGGCCACTGGAATTCCGAATATGAATCTATGGCATGATGCATGTGTTTCAGTTCTCCAAACTCTGTGAAATGGAGCAAACCAGCCACTGTATGACCTTTATCCAAGACAACACTAAACAGGATCTGCATTTCTACTTCAGCACATGGACTTTTATCTAGTACCTGAACCTTCAGAATATACATACAATATCCAGTGTGATTAAGTCAGCCTATAGCTGAAGACTTTCTCTCCAGCATCTGAATGGGCTGCCATTTTGCAATATCCTCAAGCCTCTGTGGATTTTTCTCATCTGGAACCACCTCTTTTGCTGTCATTGTAAGTACCAGATTGGATTGCTCTGAAGGCCTCTATTTTGATTCAACGATTTCCCAACCTCTGTTCTATGGCCTTTAATTTAGCATCTATTTTCTTAGTCTCTTCTTTCTCAAGTCTGTCTTATCTTGACCTTTTCCAAAGAGGATATACAAAACTGAAATCATCAGTGCAAAATTATTTGTATGCAAAGAGAAACAAACGCAAAGAGTATCCAGAAGCACTGTGTCACTGTGTCTTCCTCCATTTTCAACATAGAAAATTATCTTTTTTATTAAATTTTTGTTTTTATATTAATTAAAGTTTATTTACTTTGTATCCCAGCTGTATCCTCCTCCCTTATTCCCTCCCAACCCCACCTTCCCTCCCTCGTCTCCTCCCATGGCCCGCTCTAAGTTCATTGATAGGGGAAGTCCTCCTCCCCTTCCATCTCACCCTAGCTTACAGGTCTCATCAGGACTGGTTGCATTGTCTTCCTCTGTGGCCTGGCAAGGCTGCTATCCCCACATGGGTGAGTGGTCAAAGAGCCTCCCATTGAGTTCATGTCAGAGACAGTCCCTGTTCCCCTTACTAGGGTACCCACTTGGATACTGAGCTGCCATGGGCTACATCTGAGCAGGGGTTGTAGGTTATATCCATGAATGGTTATTGGTTGGAGTATCAGTCTCAGAAAAGAACCCTGTGCCCTGATATTTTGGTTCTGTTGCTCTCTGTGTGGAACTCCTCTGCTCTCCAGTTCTTCCTATTTCCCCCTTCTTTCATAGGATTCCCTGCATTCTGTCCAAAGTTTGGTTATGAGCCTCAACATTTGTTTTGATACACTGCTGGGTAGAGTCTTTCAGAGGCCCTCTGTGGTAGGCTCCTGTCCTGTTTCCTGGCTAGACACAAAATTAACTTAAAAAAATCAGAAGCCCTCTTGTATACCAAAGACAAAAGGGCCAAAAAAGAAATTAGGGAAACAACATCCTTCACAATAACCACTAATAACATAAAATACCTTGTTATGACTCTAACCACGCAAGTGAAAGACCTGTTTGAAAAAAACTTCAAGTCTCTGAAGAAAGAAATTGAAGAAGATATCAGATGATGGAAAGATCTCCCATGCTCATGGATCTATAAGATTAACATAGTGAAAATGGCCATCCTGCCAAAAGCAATCTACAGATTCAATGCAATTCCCATCAAAATATCAACACAATTCTTTACAGACCTTGAAAGGCAATTCTCAACTTTATATGGAAAAACAAACAAACAAAAAAACCCAGAATTGCCAAAATGATCCTGTACAACAACAGATCGTCTAGAGGTATCTCCATTCCTGATCTCAAACTGTACTACAGAGCAATAGTAATAAAAAGTGCATGGTATTGGTATAGAAACAAAATGGTGGGTCAATGGAACCAAATAGAAGACCCAGAATCCACACACCTATGGACACTTGATTTTTGACAAAGAAGCCAAAACCATACATTGGAAAATTATCATTTTTAATATCTAAATCTTTCCCTAAGGACTTTACTTTCTTAGACCCTGTTTCCCTTTCAGACCTTACCAGTTCAGATGCTTGAGGTTTCTAAGTTTATCTCTGGCTCCTGTTTCTAGGGAGAGGTATTTTTTCTGCCTCCCTCACTGGATCCTGACCCCTTCCTCACTCTGGGAAGTTATTGGGTCCACAAATGTTTGCTCTTCAGATGAACAAGAACCCTTTCTCAAAGGGATTGAATTTTCTGCCTTGGTTAGCAAAGTCTGGCTTTAAGAAGCTTTCTTGTTAAAGAGCCACTTTTATTCTGTACCTAAGGACACTGCCTCTCTGGGATTTGAATGTATCACTTTTGTTTTTCTGCAGCCTGCTGGAGGCCTTGGGGCTCTGCAGGGGGTCTGTCTAATCAAGAATCTGTGAGCTCCTTGTTTAGGAACTGCCTTTGCCTTGATTTTAAGGAACGGAACTAAAAACCTGCTCTATAGTTTTCCTTTCTATGTAAATTCTTACTAGATTGTTGTAAATTCTGCTACACATTAGTACGCCATTTGTTGTTGATTATTAATACTTATCACTGGTTTATCTTTTAGTTAAACTGCAGTTATTCCTAAACCATCTGTATACCCAAATCACCACACAGAGACTAGGATTTATTTAATTAACCTACAGCACAATGCTGGGCAATGTTTACACCTTCCTAAACCTCCAAGCCTGCATAGCTTCATCCCATTCAGAATTTCCAACATTATACTTGCTTTTAATCATATCTTTGGCCTGGTTCATCTCCCCTCATGGTTCCAAGTCCTGTCCTGCTGATCTCTGCTCTCCTCTCCCCCCACTCACTTCCTTCTCCTCCCCTCCAGACCATGATCGCCCACCTTATTTTCTCTATTGCTCAGCATTGGCTGTTTGTTTTATTGAAAATACAGAGCACAAATGGTGGCAAGTTTACACAAACTTGAGACAGGTGATGCTTAGAATAAACATCACAATGCAATGTCCAGATTGAAACCAAATAGTGGGATAGAGAAATCAGCATTTGAGTGAACAAGGGTAAATTGTATACATTCCACAAGAACATTATACCAACACTTTAATGCAAGCAGCAAAGCCCTTAGTCATAAAGTCAGTCAGTAATCTCAATGCAGACTTTGCAAAGAAGCTGAGCTCAATATTGTTTATTAGCTTTGCTCTGTGTGCTAAGGCTCAGGGCCAGGCAAAAGTGGAAGCAATGGGGTTGGTGGATGTCTCCTGTCCTTTCTGGTACATGCGGTGTGATAGTGCCATGGGCAGCCTTGTAAGACCTGGGGTCTCACAGCTCAGGAGTTTAAGATTGCGCCCTTCCCAGAAACTCCCCCAGACCAGGACTCCTTGCAAAAGCAAGAGGTTTATTAACCATTGCGCAATGGGGTCACCCCTGCCAGTCAGCAAAGAGTGGCACCCTTTCAGCCTCTGCTTCTACAAATCAGCACACTGGTGATCGTGCCAAGGGAGCCATAACATTGGGCAATGGAGTCTGACTGCACATTGCCATTGAAAGGGTTAGACTAACTTTGTAACCTGTATGTCTTCTAAAGCCTATAGTTTTGAGTTTTAGGTCCAGGTTAAGCTGAAGCCTCTTAGTACCTTTCCAGAGAATGGAGGAATGTGACCCTATCTGTGAGGACAGATATAAAAAGCAAGCAAGCAATGACCTTCACTCAGCAAAAAGAAGGACCATTGTCTTGGAGACCCCAGGTCTTACACCATCATAGTTTTTACGGTCCCAGATGAAGCATTCCCTCTGATTTCACAGCCTGGGCCACCATGTCATCAATGAGCCTGTGCTCACACTGCTCCTCTGAACTTCAAACTGGAATAATGTGTTGCTTGTCATAGATCTCCTGAAAGATAACTTTGAAGCATTTGTCATACTTCTTCAGAATCGTGTTTTTGGTGTTTAGAGACAGAAGCCATGCCTTGAACGGAGCCATTTTGAAGGAACTGTGTGCAAAATCTTCAACTGATTTTGCAAAACCTGCACTCCTGGTGCAGGGTCCGTACCGCTCCCTCCCCCAAAGTGACTCACAGACCGTGGTTCGATGCAAAAGCAAGAGGCAGTTTATTCCGATCGTGATGGGGGTCGTCCCTTCAAAGCAGGAGACGACCCGAGCACACAAAGCACAGAGTTTTTATTCCTAAAAAATCAGGCCTTTACATCGATTAGTCAGCAGAAAAGATAGCAGTTATGCAGTTGGCAGCTGTAGCAGGGACCTCACAGGTCCAAGGACAGTCCTCCCATCTTTTCCCATCTCTCGGTTCTGTAGCGGGCCGCTTACAGCTTCAAGGACAGTCCTCCCCTAAATTGCCTGACTTGTTTTTTTTTTTTTCTTAGCTGGCCCTTATTCAAGGTCCAGTTGTTTTTTCGTTTTTTGTTTTTTTTTTTTTTCTAATTTGGGATGGTCTCATTTCTCAATTTGTCCTGGTTGTACATGCCATGACAACACCACCACCTTCTTCAAAGTTACGTAGCATGTATGTCACCTTTTGGCTTCTGTCGTTTGATGTGTAGGTTATCTCTACTTTTTCAGGCCTGGAAGCAACAAAATCAGTTGCTCAATATTGGTCCCCATAAGCATGAGAGCCAATGATGATGGGTTTTACCCAGCCTGTCAACACTGGGGGATATTTGCATATAATAGCTACTCTGAAGACAGTGCCACCCAGAATGTTTCAGATGGTGCCTTTTGGTGGTTTCCACATTTGTTTCAACTTGAACTCCCGACCCTCTTCTCATCGAGCAGTGAGAGTAGCACACTTGTTACCAATGTTGTATTTCTTTATTGCCTCTGCAGAGTCCTTAGTGACCTAGTCATTTTTAGCCGCATGATTCTTATGCCTAAGTCATAACTATGCAGATCCAGTTCCACATATGGAAGACTGAGTTTTTCTTTAATCAATTCCCAGATGTTTCATGCCATTTCATCCCCTTACATCTCCACCACAGAACCGCCATGGATTTTTCTGGACATATAACCCAGCTCACAACTGCAGGCACACAAGTGGTCCAGACCCAGCCCCCAGCTGGCTCAGCATCCACCACAACCTTTGTGACTGCCTTGGTAATTTTAGAAAGATCCTCTTTCTTTGCTTCTTTGTTTCTTTCTTCGTTTCTGTCTGTCTGTCTGTCTGTCTTTCTTCCCTCCATAACCCTCAGGAGAACATGTAATCTGCCACTGAGCATCACTACACATGCCTTCTCTCGCTAACATCTCAAAAGTTATAGCAGTTTATTTTGATGATTTCTGTCAGCTTAGTCTTGACATCTTTCTGAATAATCACCCCTACGCAGTAAATATTCAACCACAATAAGACATGCTTTTGCTAGAATCTTTGAATCAAAGAGAACAAATGTATCTCCAGAGATAAACTCAAGGAGAGACAATGTAAGGAAAGCAGTCTGTCCACGCTGAGAACAAGCCTACTTAAGGTCATTAAGAGTCTTAAATGAAATTGGTATATAATTTTAACTTGTTGCCCTAGTTTATCAGGATTGGGCATTTCACAAACCAGGGAAAGAAAAATAAAATCCTTTCTCTCTCCCTTCTCCTGGACTCAATGCAGAGCCTCTTACACAAAAGACCTGTAGTGTGACTTAAAAGTTGATTTCTTTTACCTGAAAGCTCCTCTTGTACCATCCATTGAATGTGTGTATGAATATGTACTGGTATATAGTCTAATTGTTTGCCTATATGTGCACATGGCCTGATACCATGCAACCAGCAGCCTAAACTTGCTGCAGTTTCTGCAGAGGAGATGCTGGCTAAAATCAACACCGTTGTCGCGTGTAAGTTTGTGGGAGTTTGTTACAGTGAAGTTTTTTTACTTCATCCACCCTTTTTCCTTGAGCTTGTGTGCATGAGTGGTCAGTGCTTACTTACTCTCCTCTTTTCCTTTTCCTATTGATTCACAAGGTGTGCAGATTCAGGACCTAATTACCACCCTTATAGGATAAGCCAGCCAAAGTTTACTTTATCCTGTGGAGGCCTCCACAAGACCTGCTCCTGCTGAGAAGCTGCTCTCAGATCAAAGAGGCCCCTTTTTCAACCCCTTGCAGTTTTTACTAGAAGCTGTTTTTACAACTCTATTCAGAGATGTCAGGAGCGCTTGATTATGCTGGAGACTTTAACCGAGATGCCACAAAGGGCAGCAAGGTAAAAGGCAATGCCAGAATGATTTTTGAATGCTGCTCTAATCACACAAATCACACAGATATCTAAGAATTGCATAGCACATTATACATCCTATGGGGAATACAACCTGGCCACAGGTAGGGCTCGGACACTTTGCCTCCAGCATCTGGAGTTCGCAGTTCCAGCCAGACCTCAGATGACTTGATGGGCCTCGAAGGTTCTCTGCTCCGGCCAGGCCTCAGATGCGAAGGAAGCTGCGGTTGCCTTCCAGGGCCAGTCTGATAAGGTGGTCCTTTCAGGGCCGGTTTGTTAAGGTGGTCTGGGATTTTCAAACAGGCGTTGGAGAATAGGCTGGTTATCGGCAGTCTATCAGCTTCCTCATCATGAGTCTAGCCTGCCGCGCCTGTGTAGGCTTGGGCTGCATTTTTATACACTTTTTGGGGGCATGACTTGGCTTATCGCTCTTTCACACACACCAGCTGCTAATCAGCTGACATCACCTAAGTTCATTACTTAATGCCTTAAGGGTGTTGCCCAGTCACTGTTACCAAAAATGGCTCTTAATTTTGCTCCCGACAGCTCTGCTGTCTCACAGGCTCATTATATTCCACCCCCTAACACCTGAAATGAAATCGGCATAAAAGGTGTCAACTTGCGCTCACAGGCGAGGGGTTTACTTTCCGATGTTCCTCTGCCTCCTGTATCTGTTGTCTGTTATCAATATCAAAAAACCTCAAAATTGGTGAGCAGCTGACTAATTATAGATTGTAAAGTTCCTCTTTCTACGTAGTTAATATGTAATCTTCTCGATTTTTTGTAAACTAAGTAATATATGCTGAAAATTCAAACAATAAGTCTCTATTAAAGTTTCTACTGAAAGCTCTAACACAGTAAGCTTCGATTGATTTTGGTTCCTTTTTCTGTGCTAATGTATCTAGAGTACCAATCATCATCCAATAACACGAATGCCCCGTGGGTTGTGTATCTTACCAGGGACCTGCACATCCCATAGTTTGGTAGTCGCTTTCGGTAACATAGCAACTCAGTAAGGAAGCCAATGCGTGCAGGGCTCTGTCAAATGCATGTTTATGTATTGGGTTCCATTCCCTTGGGTAGTGGAACACTACATGCTTTATTATTTCAGCCATCAAATCATTATTATTATCTCTATGTCCCAAATACATCATAGACGTTTTAGATTTACATAGGTAACAATTATACATCGGGTTTCCAAACAATCCCGTTCTAGTAAGTACATCCGCAATTGGTTCCCAACATTTACAATAATAATAATTTAGCCATTTTTTAATTTTTCTTTTTTGTAGAAAATCAATTCTCCTCCTTGATCTGTTCACATTTTGTCTCTTTGCCTCAGGATTCCCTCTCCTTTGGGATGGCATTTCTGAGGAGAAATAAACTGATTCTGATAATAATTATTGCAATGACTATATATATTACAGTCCAAAAATTGTTTTTATCCAGCCCCACCAAGTGTAAATAGGTGTACAAGTAAAATCCAGGTGTACCGTTCTTGCGTTCTGGCTAGTGTAGAGTATGCCAGAGAAGATGTCTGCATGAATCCTCCTCTGCAATAATTATCAGTGGTTTAAGAACTTATAAATCTATGTTTAGGGAAATCTTCCTAATTCTAGGAAATAATATCACTTGGGCCACGGCAGTTTTATCACATTTGGGGGGAGAGATCATCTCTGGGAAGCAGAGCTCAGAGATGTGTTGCCTGGTTACTGGTCTCTGGTTACACATGGGGACCTGACACGGCTATCCGAAGTGGGTCACATGGATGCTCACATTGACATAATTATCAGCTTTGTTTAGTGTGAAGAAAGCAAGACCACAGACTCAGATTGGAGCAATCAGAAGGGTCTTCAGTTTCTTCCACACAGCACCAACTGCAGTGAACCTCCATCTTCCCGCTTACCTGTTCATGTTGCAGTGGCTTCCCGACAAGGTGTCCTTAGTGGAGGCCGCCAGGCAGAAAGCATTCTCCTTCCCTCTGTGGGCCTCTTTATCTCCCTGGAGTCTTCTTTGTTGTCACACTGGGCGGTAATAAACAGAAGCCAATTAGCTTTGGGCTCTAAGAAGTGCCAGTGGGCTGCAGGGCACTGCCTGTCACACAGCTGGGCCTCTTGGGAGTTGTCCCCACTTAGCTCCTCTAAATAAGGCAACAACAAAGGCCCTGGCATAGTTTCCACTCAGCAAACTGCTGGAGGTGTCCTGCTGGTTGAGGTTGCAGCTCTTGTTTGGACCGGATAGCCATGTCCAGTTTGGTGCTAAGACTGAACTCCCTCCCCTCGGCAGGGTGCCCTGCTCTCTGCATAACTTCATCTGGAGAGTGCCTTTACATTATAGATTCCCCTAGCCACACTTGACAAAGCTCCACGCTATCTCCCCCAAACGGGACCTGATCTATATGCAAGTCAGGCATCCTGGAAATGCCTAGTTTCAGCCACTTATGTACATCCCCTCTTGTAGCACCTAACCACTCCCTAGGGTACACATTCTTTGTTCTCTGTAAATAGTTAAACTAGCCATCAGCTGTTCCCCGGGTGTGCCATTCCGGGCACACTTCTGCTCTCCAGCCCCTCCTGACTTCGTGGGCTCCTGCGAAGAAGCCCCCAGGCAGGAGGAGAACAACTTTTGGTGCCAGTCGTCAGCTCTGGACTGCACCAAGAAAAGTGTGTACCCCCTTTTTACCCCGGCCTTCCCTTGAGGACTGACAAAGAAGGAAGGGAAGGTCTCAGGCGCCTAGGGTCCCGGTTTCAAAGCTGCAGTTTGAAGTCCCCCATCTCGATAAACAGTGGGCAGTCTGGGGCCCGAGGCCTCTCCCGCACAGACAGTGGGTAGGGAGATTTGCCCAAGCGTCCCATCCTGAGGACGGGTAACTTTCTCTGTTTAATTTACAGGTTCGCGCTCCTTAGAGTGTCCCACTGGCCTGAACTGAGTGTCCCGAGACTGTAAGCGTCTCTAACGCTCTCCTTCCTTTCTGAACATGGGGATCCAACACCACGTCAGAGAGATTCCAGATTCGCTCCCTTAGAGCTCCACTAAACCTGGAGGACTTAAAATCTCACCAAAGAAAGGCTATCATTTGTCTCCTTTCTCCCAGTGATAGCCGCTACTAGACGACAAAAAAAAAAATCCCCATCATGGGAAAAAACACGCAGGAGGACAAAGGGCAGGACTAAAATTAAAAAAAAAAAAAAAAAAAAATTCCAAAAAATTGTCTAGTAGCTGCCAAAAAAAAAGCAATGTTCTTAAACAATGCAATGTTTTTAATTAAACAAAAGCTACTCTTTCCCATCTCCCTCCCCCTTACAAGTTTTCACTGACCACGGAGAACAAAGACCCTGACTTCTCATTGGCCAAAGAGAGTGAAAATGCAGGAAAGACTAAGGCTCCTGCTGGGCTTTCGCCTCGGCAACGCTGTCTGGTCCTACATCCGCCTGCAGCACCTCCCCCCATAGAACAGCTTTGCAACTAGAGATCAACAGCTCTGTAATCTCTGAGTTGCTGGCAACAGTGGCTCTCAGGAAGAAAACCAGTATCCCCAGCTACCCCAGACTCAATGGCCTGTGGCCCAGGGACCTCTACCGGTCAAAACCCTCCCTGTTAATCTACATTTAACTAGACAATACCCCCTTTCAGCTACAGATTTAAAAGGGCTACGACAAGCTGTTCCTGAAGATGGAATTCATGACCCATGTACCAGATCTATTTTACAAAGCTTTAATAGAAACCTTTTAACTCCCCAAGAGATGTATGCATATCTTCTCTCCCCAGCTCCTTGTTGGTACAATGGGAGACCCTATTTAGAGATGAATGCCAGTTACAGAATAGAAAAAAGAAAAAAAGAAAGGAAGAAAGAAGAAATAACCAACAAATAGGACTCCAACAAGGAATAAACTGGGAACTATGACCAACTGTTCGGCCAAGGCGATTTCTCTACAGGAAGCCAGGAGGCTTGACTCACTGCCAGCTGCCTGGACCAAGCCTGGACATGTGCACTTCGGGCACTTTAGCCCAGGAACCTGGAGAGTCTCTCCACTGTCTCTTTAAAACAGAAACTTTACCAGAATTTATACTAAGGATTCATGCCAATCTAGGCAGAAAACTAACAGGCCCTGCCACAAAAGCAGTGCTTTTAAACAGTCTCATTTGGGATGGAATGACCCCTGAACATAGGACTAAGACATGCCAGTGACTAAGACATGATCCTTATGACAAATGGATTCTAGCAACCCATGATATTGGGACTGCCTCTTATCAGGCCTCCTCTCTGTCACAGCCTTTGCAGCTGCAACACACAGTGACTCATCCTGCTTTAAATGTGGAGGGGATGGACACTGAGCAAGAGATTGCCCAAAATATAATTCAGTTGCCAGCAGACCTCCTACAAAACCACGTCCTCATCGCACGATGGGTGTGCACTGGAAAAAAGACTGTAGATCAGGATGTGATAAGGAAGGCGGAGTCCTGCCACCTTTAAGTTTATTGAGGAGCAGCCCTCAACCACACCAACAACAGGGAGAAACAGACATATCAGAAAAATCTCACCCTAAGCTCTCAATAAGAGTTGACAATAAAACCTTTAAATGCTTAATAGTCACAGGAGCTGATAAGACCATTTTAAGACAAGCTGAGGTCCCCTCACATTGGACTCTCCTACCAGGCCCCCAACTGATGGGAATCAGTGGCCTATCTAGCATTTATTACCCAAGATTCTTATAAGTGGGAAGACCTAGATGGAACAAATGGGACTATTAGGCCTCTAGTGGCTGATGTGACCACTAACTTATTAGGCAGAGATCTCTTAGAAGATTTAAATGTGGTCATTAAATTCTACTGGAGAAGAGGGAGACGGCCTCCAAAAAGAGTGACTAAGCAGATCAAAACCGAAAACACCACCAATTCTAAAGGCCACTGTTGAATACCTTACTTCCTGTGCTTCTAGCAATAGACTCTTGCTGACAGCAGTATCAGCTAATACTACCCTTCTTTACCTCAAGGACACAAAAAATTTCACCACTTCTGGCCTATCAGATATTCCTCTATTTGACCAGTCGTCTAACTATCCCGTTCGTGTCTCCAGCAGGAATGGACTCACTCACCACCAATGCCTCACTAAGATTACTCTTGCCAGGCCAACATGTGTCATTCCCCCTCTTCTTCTTTGGTGCCAAAGAAATGCCCAACCGTATGTTAATCTCTCATTGCCCACATGCTGTGTACCTGTAATGAGTACTCCCCAGGTATATCTGTTCAAGGAAAAAGAAGCTGCCCTTCTCCTCCAGACCCGTTTGCAGAGAGAGAGATATCTTCATCCATCTTCTGGTGGGAATCGGACTCACCCTCTCCCTGGGCGCTGGGAGCACTGCAACTGTCACGGTTGTACAGACCCATCATCTAGCAGGAGACTTTCAGAGTCAACTGGACCAGCCCATAGTATCAACTACTGCAAGCCTGGAGTCACTACAAAGACAGAGCGCTCTTGCTGGAGTAGTTCTCCACAATCGAAAAAACCTCCATCTGAAACTGCACAACAAGGGGGGACATGCATGGTCTTGGGGAAGGAATGCAGTTTCTTTGTCAGTGATTCCAATTTAATGGAACAAAATGTAAAAATCCTTAAGGCCCTCTGTAAAGATCTCTTGACCTGGTATAATCCTAAGGAACTTCTGTCCTGGTTTTAAACCCCCTTGTTTTCTTGGCTCCTACCCATTATTAGCCTTTAAATTATGTTATATTTTATTTTGATGCTTGTTCCTTGCATTATACAGTTTCTCTAATGACAAATTACCACCATTGTAGAATTACCGCAAACCAGGCCATAGTTTGATGTCAGGCCTTAGACTCCACTGATATAGATGGAAACTTTCTTAAAATTCAGTGACACTTCTCCATTATAAAATAAAATAGGGGCAGATGTTGGAGGTGCCCTGCTGGTTAAGGTTGCAGCTTTTGTCTGGACCGGATAGCCGTCACCAGCTTGGCGCTAAAGACTGAACCCTCGATGGAGTGCCCTGCTCTCTGCCTGACTTCATCTGGAGGGTGCCTTTAGATTATAGATTCCTGTAGCCACACTTGATATATGGCCTCTGACACAGCTCCCTGCTTGCTTTCCCCTTCTTGTACTTATTTTTATGCAAATCAAGCATCCTGGAAGTGCCTGGTTTCCACCAATTATGTACACCTATTCTTGGAGCCCCCCCAGCCACTCCCCTCGGGGTATATATTCTTTGTTCTCTGGAAGTACAGTTGAACTAGCCATCAGCTGTTCCTGGGGTGTATGATCCCTGTACAGTTCTCACCAGCCATTCCAGGTACACTTCTCATCACCAGCCCCTCTGGACTTCCTGGGCTGCTATGAGGCAGCCCCCAAGCAGGAGAAGAACAACACAAATGAGGACATGTGTTGGTCCAACAATTGGGACCATTTGAAAGCTTAGAAATACAGTTTAGTTTACACTGCTGGCAAGAAACATTAAAGTTTGAATCTTGTTAACATTTCCAAACAATAAAGCATAAGGAGAATTTACATAGGCAGTTATAGGGCCTCCCAAGAGTTTCTGTGGCAAGCTTCCAAATATAGGTTGGCTGAAAACCAGAATCAGACCAAAGCCCCATAGTCAGTCCTTTTTTCATTCTTCCTGATTTTGTTGAGAATTGTCCTCATTAACAGATAAATCAAGTCCAGCCCATTATATAAGAGGTTTCTCTGCATGACATCTTCTCCAAGGAGCAAATGAAACAAAGGTGGATCAGGAGCATAAGCCCAGTGCAGCTTTCCCTTCACCATCAGGGCAGAATTCACCGTGGTCAGCAGCAGGAACATCTTCCCTCCAGGAATCAACTGCAAATCGCACCAGCCTTTCCAGGACCCACCTGGCTTCTTCTGCGTCTTGTGGAAAAAGCACAACATGCGCTCTTCCCCATATTAACCCGGGGTCAGGGCCCTGCCATATTCTAGTCATGAGATCTTTCCATTTTACTTGGGCATAATTATCTCTGGTATTAGGGTGCCACAATCCAAAGCTCCACAACAGCCTTGTAGATCCACATCCAAAATTTTAAAATCAAGAGAGCTTGATTAAGATAATTCTGTGGTGTTTGGGCTATAACACGCCCTTTTTTATTTTTTGCAGTTGGTTCTTAAGATATCCATGGGCAGGCTCCACAATTCCTTGGCCTTAAGGATTATATGAAATACCTGTTTTGTGACTTACATTTGTGCACAAAAACGCTGAAAAGCTTGGCTAAGATATGCAGTACCATCATCAGTCTTTATAGTGGAAGGAATGCCAACTGTAGCAAAACACTTCAAACAATGACTTATGTGCTTGGTGGCTTCTTCTGCTAAGGGAGTTGCCATGAGAAATTCTGAAAAGGTATCAACTGTTACGTGAACATATTTTAGTTTTCCAAATTCTGGGATATGAGTAAAGTTCATTTGTTGTTCGTAATGGTTCCAACCCTAAGTTTTGAGTAAGTTAACTTTGTTACAGATTTTAAACATACCCAATGACCAATAATCTATAACCAAGACATATTGAACATAGTAAACATATACCTTTAAAACAGACAGACAAAACACCTTGCTATTTGTTGAATTTAATTTTTTATGACCATAGAAGCTTTGTAGCAGAATTAACCATTAGCTTTCTTACTGGAAAAACCAAGAAGCTGCCCTTTTTTTTCAGCTCCAGTGATTTTGGCCCTAGTTTGACACTGCTCAGCAAATTCTAACTTCCATAACAAATGATCTTCTGCTAAACAATCTCTTGCAAATTGCTTCCATTCCTCTGGGTAGAAGGCCTCAGTAGAAAAGGACTCTAACAGAACTTGAGTAAAAGATGCTGTATGACCATATTGAGAGCATACAGCTCTCAATTCTTGTATTTGTTTAAAAGATATAGGTTCATGGACTGTCACTGTATTACCCTGCCCATCAGCTTGCTTCATAGTTGGAAAACCGTAAAACTCAGTTATATCTTCTCCTTTCTGCCCAGCTTGTTCTTCTTCCAACTCTGCAACTTCATCAGGATCTAAGTCATCCTCAAAGTCTTCTCCTAACAAGAAATTATTAGTATCAGGAGGGACATATAACTAATCTGAAGGAGCTGATCTCATTTTGTCTCCAAGCCTCCCATCTTTCTAACCTTTTTCTCTCTAAACCTGAAATTTTAACTTTCTCAGTTCCGTGCAACATATACAGACTATCTCTAATTAAATTCCATACAAAAAACATGCCTTGTCCCATTTTCATTCTCAGATTTACTCACCATACTCTTTTCAGTTTATCATTCAAGCTCACCAACACCCGCAGTGTCCTTCACTGATTCCCAGTATCTCAAATCCTACGTTCATGGGCTAAACTGCCAGAGGCCGCCAGCAGAGTCGAACAGTTCTTGGTTCGGGAATGAGGATTGAAATTAATAAACCAACACACAACACATGGGCTCTTTCCAAGAGACTCCAGGGTAAGCTTGTTTTATTCCAGACTCCTTTCAAGCCACAGCAAGAACACCTCAGCACAATGAGTAAATTCACAAGAAATCAAGCGAAAGGTGTGACTTTGCCAAGACATCCACCTGCTGTCTCAGACAAAAGGAGACAGACTTGGCAGTTTTTCACTGACTCCAGTGAAGGCCTCGGTGAAAGCAGTCTTTCTGCTTAGATCTAAATAACAAAGCAGGCTGGCAGAGCAGTGGCTCCCAACACATGGGAACTGCAGTGTTCTCTACTGAATGGGAAGATGGTTTTCTTGTTCTCGGCACACAGGCAATTGGCAAATTGGCTCTGCAAGGTAAAGGCACTTGCTGCCAAGCATGAAAACCTTAATTCAATTACTAGGACCCAGTGGAAAAAGAGAACTGACCCTCACAAGTTTGTGCTGACTACCACAGGGTGACAAATACACCAGCACATATACACATCCAAAACATTGGAAAAAGAAAGCCTTTTTATATGTATCAAGAACAAGCAAAGTAGCTGCCCTTTGCAGGTCTTTCTTTTCCAAGGTTCAAATTCTACTTTATAGCAATAAACTGTTTAATGTTACTATGTGTTTAAACATATTTGTGCCTATATAATAAATTCTCTTGCTGGTAATAAAAAAATTACTGTAACCAGGAAGGGACTATGCCTTTGATATATACCCTTCCAAAATGAGGAATACTTTCATCTTGACCAGGAAAACTATCTAATAAACACTACTTCCAAGTCACCTCATTTAGTCAGTGTGTGTGTGTGTGTGTGTGTGTGTGTGTGTGTGTGTGTTTATTTGTGTGAGTGTGTGGACGTGTGTGGACAAGTGGACATGTGCACGTAGAGGTCAGAGTTTGACTTCAGGTGCTACTCATCTTGTTTAGACTCTTACTGGGAACTAGGGCACACTGGAGAATGTCCCAGAGGTCTGTCTCTACCTCTGCAGGGATCCAGGGAGAGAGGGGGCAGGAAGAGCACTATCAACTGGGATGGACCGCGAGCCAAGAGAAGTTCACCCCGACAGCAGACTGATGGCACAGAAGCTGCCTCAGAGTCACCAGATGACCAGGCATGGGCATTTATGTGGGTTTTAAAAGGTTAGTGTGTCTCAGAATTGCTCTGCATAGCGCCTACAGCTTAATAATAAAACATAGTGTCTCTGTGTCATTTACTCAGGACCAATATGGCAAAGCGTACATTAGATACTCCCCAGTAGCTATAAGGAGTAAAAAGGGGCAAGCAAAACTTCCAGAAAAATAATTACATGAAATACTATTTCTCCAACCCTCCAAGCTAGTTTTAAAAGGATTTTTTTTTAAGTCCTGAAATTTGGCTTTATGTCAGAAGCATTTTCCCGCTTAGAAACCTTCAAAGCCTGCTATGTACTTGAGTCACTGACAGAGGCTGGCCCAGCTTTCCAGTTCTAGAGTTGCCTCTGTCAATTCATGCTTCACCAGTTCAGCCTATTCATTCCGCTACAAACATCCTTCCTCCTTAGAGTCTGAGTCTCAGCCCTCCTCTACCATGAAGCTTTTCCTCAAAACTGCTAGAAGCAGCTGTCATCTTGGACGCCCTCAGAGACCTTGTTATTCATCTTCCACGCCTTAAATTCCCTGAGGCTTTGCAGTGGATGTGTGATCTCCCCAGCCACACTACCCTGTCCTTCTCAGCAAAGACTGGGGTCCCCCCTGTGCCCAGCATTCAGCCCGCATCTGCACACTCAGGAAACGTTGCCTTTATGAATGTTTCTTCGGGCCAGGAGCGGTGCTTGGGTATCTACAGCTCTACGGTATGGTGCCGCTTCCTCACTACTTAACCACTGCTCATGTAAGCACTGCTTATGCAATTGCTGGAAGACACAGCGGTTTATAATCCACGGTCCAGCATCACCCGACTGAAAAGAGCGCCTGCTCCTCCTCCTTGCAAAGTCTTTTCAGCAGATGTGTCTAAAGCATGGCTGGTTGGAGGCACTCACTAGCAATGTCCTTGGCTTACAGGGGCGCTCAGGAGAGTCAGTTCAGTTTTGACCCAGAAAGACCTGAGCTCATCGCTGTCCTTTAGCGGAGAAAGCACCTCGTCCCTGCCAACGGTGGCCAGCGTGTAGAACTGCTCCTCTAGCTCCTTGGTGGTCCTGGCCTTGATGGAGGCCACAGAAGCCCGGGAGGTGCTGCTGCTGGGGGCCTCCTTCAGCTTCTGCTTGCTCCCAGTAGTGGTCTGAGCCTTGAACAGGATGTACTCTTTCTTTCAACTTCAGGTCTAAGTCCGAGGAGGAAGAGAAGATGAAGACTCTGAATAAACTCCTTGGATTTAGCGTTGAGTCTGCTCAGAGTGCGCTGCTTCTCGCTTCTCACCGTACCAGAGGAGTGCTCCTTGCAGTGGCTTGTCTTGCTGTTGCCTCAGGGCCTGGTTGGGGGGAGCTTTAGGGATCCTACTACACTGGACCCAGCCTGCAGCCGCCGGCTCCTGCAGCAGATGTTAGCTGGCACCACACCTGGCTGAAGTCCTCTTCGGGCTTCTTGCCTGCTGACTTCCGCTCTCCGCGGGTGTGCTGGGCACCCCACAGGCAAGGGGCGGCTGCTGTTACAACCGGGGCGGGGACTTTCCTTAACTTTTTGCTACCAGGGGCCTTGTTTGCAGTCCTCAGCCCTGCTGCTCCTCCTGGCAGTGAGATTTGAGTTTCTTGTCCCTCGGGCTGGCAGGCAGGAAGTTTCCTGCAGTCTTGCCCTTGGTCTTTCACCGGCGAGTAGTATTGATCCCTTTCCCGGGTGTGGCTGACATTTTTGATCAGGGTTGGAGGCTTGTGAGGATTAACTTTGTTTACCCATTTATGCAACTGCCGCTTGTTAAAAAGGAGCAGGTAAGGCCTGAAAACTGAAAACCCGGGACAAACAAAACAGTTTTTATAACAGACTCACTTAAAAGCACTGGCTGTTTTCATCTTGACATTCTCTGCTGAGCAAAAGAAAACTGACTGGGCTGGCAACAAGCAAAATGGAATCCCAGGTTTGTGTGGCAGCTCTGCTGTTACAGAGGATGACCAGGTGGCCCCTGGCATCTCAGTATACACGAAGCACTTTCGTTGAGAGGCCCTGTTTTTTTGTTTTTTTTTTTTTTACTTGACATCTTTGGGAAAATCTTTGACTCCATAACCCGACTCGCCTGCCCTCTTAGCATATACTTTATGTGTAGAGGCCAGTGGGCCACAGGTATTTAATGACAAAAGCAGCAACAATGGGAAGCTGACCCAGTGTGCCTTATATTAGCAGCCTGACTGAGTCCACCCTCAGCCTGCTTCTGCCATTTCTTCTGCCACACTCTGCTGGAAATGTCAGACACAAATGACTTCAGAAACCATTCCTGGAGGCAATTTTGCTAACTTAGAACAAATCACGGATGTCACACTTTTTATTTTAAACTCTGATCTACAGATCAACTCATGTGGAGGTGCAGGGAATGCCCAGAAACAGAATAGGAAAGACTGGGTTGATACCCCTCCCCTAAGAAGTCCACAGTTTTGAGTTGAGTCTGTAAGGATGTATGTTCCAAACAGTTTAAAATTTAAGATTTTTAAAGAGAATGTTGACTTCTAATAAACGCTCACTTTTGTAATGCTATAATTTATTAAAACAAATAGAAACGTCTTTTGAGAGGCCTGGAGCTTCAGTCACAAATTGGAAATTTCTGTGAATGGCATGGGGCAAACATTTGAAGAATCAGAGTAATGATTCCCCTAATATTTTTTCATGGTCTCTTCTCTCTGAATCTGTGGCACCCATAGCTTCAGGGGCCAGACACTAGCCTAGAACACGAATCTCAACCTTCCTGATGCTGTGACCCTTTAATATAGTTCCTCATATTGTGGTGGCCCCAACTATAAAATTATTTTCATTACTGTTTCATAACTGTAATCTTGCTACTATTATGAAACAAAATGTAAATATCTGTGTTTTCTGATGTAAAAAATGAAGCTAGACGACCCCTATGAAAGGGTCATTTGATTGCTAAAGGCCTAGAAAAAGAGTGTCTTTCTGAGTCAGGTCTATCATCTACCTTTCTGTCTACTCGTCATTTATCTCCTATCTACCTATGATCTATCTATCTATCTATCTACCTATCTATCTACTTACCCACCTGCTATCACTTATCTTGTTACCACTCACTCACCCATCTGTCACTGTGATGGTGCACTGGGTCTTGTACATGCTAGGCAAATGACACCCCTGATCTCCACTTCTGTTTGTGTTACAAGATTGTCGGTCATAAGCCTAGAGTTAGAATCCGTTAGGTTCTTCTATGTGAGAGAAAGAAGTTTCTAACATAAAAACTTCTAAAACCCTCCTTGGCATAGCAAGATTTTTTTTTTTTTCACAAAGAGGTACATACTGACAGCAGAGCTGGGGCTCCTGGTATAGTTACAGATCTAAGTGGGCAAGGGGAGGGCTGTGTTTGAGGCACTAGGTTGCTAGAGAGGCCTGCAGGAGGTGAGGGCACACAGCTCAGGGAGGTGGGAACCATAGAGAACCTCAGGAGATGGAGCCAGCAAGAACTGACCTAGTGTGCGTGTGTCCATCAGCCACAGCTTTGGTGCGGAGCCGGGATATACTGCTGGTAGCTCTTACAGACACAGGAGAGGGGATCTGCAGCAAGAAGTTACAAAATTCAAGTATCTCTGGGATGTGTGCTAGGAGGAAACGAAATTAACGTAGAGGGTTAAGACTAGAGTAATAACTGTTCAGTCAATGTGTTGTGATGCTTATTATTTAGCACATATAAAAGGGTCTCAATTATTTGTGTGATAGCCAGGTTAAAAGAGAAACAGAAACACAGTTTTGTAAAAATAAACATGTGACCATATTTTTAAAAACTAAAATTTAGAACAAAAATATTTAGGTAAGTGTAGGAAATGTATCTTTTGCTGTACACACACACATACAATAAAGGAAATGCCACTACTTTTCAACTGTAACTAATGGTGTCATGGAATTGTAATAAAACTAGTAACACACACCTTACAAGTATACAACTCAGGCGAACAGTCATTGGATGCTTTCCAAATTAGTACCTTAATACATGATACCTAATGTTGTCAGCATTAAGATGCTCTGTTTTTCTGTACTGTGTGCTAGTTTGTTCCCCTTTCTCAGTAAAAGTATCACCCTCATCAATCAGTTTAAAGAGGGGTATTTGTTTCTGCGGTTTGCATGTGATGACTCAGACAAGGGCACCACTTGAGCATTTTGTATAGAACTGTCAGTAGTGAAGCTATGTTTTAATGAATGACCTATTCAATACCACGTTAACGGTGTTCTTAATGTTCTAAGACACACAGTATTTTGTCTTTCTTATAAGATAAAGTATCCTTAATATGCCAGATAAATTTTTTTTAATGCTGCTATGTTTCCATCACCATGAAAATAGCTTTTGGGCTGGAGAGATCATTCAGCACTTGAGTACCTACTGCTCTTCCAGAGGACCAGAGTTTGATGCTGAGCACTCAAATCGGGCCGCTCACCCTCACCCGTAACTTCAGCTCTAGGGGATTCAGTGGCCTCTTTTGGCTTCCTTGAGCACACACCATGCATGCACACACATGTGTTCATATGCACTCACGAATTAACAGTAAATAAAATAATAAGACAAAAAGCATTTGAGTGCAGAGCTTGTTGCTTCATGACTGATCCCAGTATTTGAAGGTGGAGGATAACGAATTGTAGGTTCCGTGAGCTAAGCAACACTCCCGTGTCTTAAATGAGGATGTAGCTCAGTGTTGAGCACTTGCCTATCACACAGAACGACCCGGGTTTGCACCACTAAAGGTTTACATAATGAAATGATTCTTTCAGATGTTATCTCTCTGAGGATACCTAGTTGTTTTTCTCCTTTGCAGTCTGTTTCCTCTAATTTGCTTTAATATTTTTTATTTGAATGTGTGGGGTACGAATGTGTATGTGTGTGTGTTTGTGCACGTGTGGAGTTGAGAGACTGACATGGGTGTCTTCCCTGTTGTTCTCTGTTTGGCTGGAACCCCTGCCCTCTGCTGCACAAGCAAGGACTCCATCTGCTCACTTTCCCTCAAACCCATCTATACACATCATCACCTTTTGCCTCTTTCTGGCAACCCACCAAAGAGTGCCAGCCCAGGGTTTCAGAATTTGACCATATCTGGGCACAAACCCTGCTCCTACCTGACATGTCATTAGTCCTTATCTAAGCTCTATAAAACCCCCTTGCTTTAGCCTGGGTGTGTGACTTCATTGACTTCTACCTATAAGATCAGAGAACCCACCCGAGAGCTGCCTCCCAATAAATCTGCCTTTATACTCTCAATTTGGTTTGAATTACTTTATTACTTTGAAAGAAAAGGTTATTACTACCCACCTTAGTTTTGAGGCAGGGTCTCTGGTTGAAGCTGGAGCATACCAATTTGGCTAGACTGGCAGGCCAACAACCCCCCAGTATCTGCTTGTCTTAGGGTTACTATTGCTGTGATACAACACTTCCTCCTCCCTGGGGGCTGGAGAGATGGCTCAGAGGTTAAGAGAACTGGCTGCTCTTCCAAAGGTTCTGAGTTCAATTCCCAGAAACCACATAGTGGTTTACAACCATTTGTAATGATGTCTTCTGGCATGCATGTGTAAGACCTGGGGTCTCACAGCTCAGGAGTTTAAGATCGATAGCGCCCTTCCCAGAAACTCTCACAGACCACTCAACTCATTGCAAAAGCAAGAGGTTTATTTAACCCTTGTGCAATGGGGTCACCCCTGCCAGTCAGCAAAGAGTGGCACCGGGAGACAAAGGCTTTAAGTTTTTAAAAGAAAAATTGTGGGAAATTTGAAGTTTCAGTTTTGGCAATTTAGGATGGATGAGGAAGCTATAAAGTAAGATAATTGGTTAGTCTTAGGTGCTCGAGCTTGGCCAGTCCTGCCAAGTGTGGATGCAGCTGCAATTTAAGGTGGGGGTGGTTAGCTCATCCTTGAAGATTAGGGCTGCGGGCTCTTGGCTGGAGGTCAAAAGCTACTCAGAAGAAGTCTGGGTTCATTGCTAAGAAACGCTATCTCAAGGACAAGGGTCTGGTCCTTCTTTTGCTGAGTGAAGGTCATTGCTTGCTTGTTTTTGTTTTTTGTTTGTTTGTTTGTTTGTTTTTGTTTTTTTTTTTTCTATCTGTCCTCATTTTTAGGGTCACATTTCTCCATTCTCTGGAAAGGTACTAAGAGGCTTTAGCTTAACCTGGACCTAAAACTCAAAACTATAGGCTTTAGAAGACATACAGGTTACAAAGTTAGTCTAACCCTTTCACATGCATACATGCAGGCAGGATACTGTATACATAATAAATTGAGGTAGCCATTCCATGTGACCTGAGATGGTCACGTGGGTGCAAGTCCTGCTGGCTCGCTATTCTTGTTGTTTTCAACAGACACCTCCTGTTTTGCTTGGTTAAGCCTCCTGTTTTGCTTGGTTAAGCCTCCTGTTTTGCTTGGTTAAGCCTCCTGTTTTGCCTGGTTAAGCCTCCTGTTTTGCCTAGTTAAGCCTCCTGTTTTGCCTAGTTAAGCCTCCTGTTTTGCCTAGTTAAGCCTCCTGTTTTGCTTGGTTAAGTTTCCTGTTTTGCTTGGATATATTTACTTGGAAACCTATGTAAGTAGTTTACTCTGTAATAAAGATGGCGCCTTGATCAGAGCACTGTCTTGGCGTCACTTCGTGTTCTCTGTCTCTTTTAATTCCCAGACCCTTGTGCAGGCGGTTACTATTGGTGGTCGTGGGCGACTACAATAAATTAAAAAAATATATATTGAGGCCCCTTTGGCTCACCTAATTAACATGCCCAATTAAAATGAAATACCTCACTCTAACACAGGGTTTCCATTTTACCTTTATAAGCCACCACATAAGCTACAGATGTGTAGAACATCTGTCTCCTCTCTAGCCAGAGTCAGTAAGTCCTTTGTCCTCCTGGTCAAATACCCCTGCCCCTTGTGCCCCACCCCATCTATCTTTTGTGTTTGCCACTTATTCGCTAGCCTTTGTCCCTCTAGGGCAAATAAGTCTCCTTTGTGCTGAGAATTTGCTCTTAGGTATCGTGAACCAATACTTTTTTCAAGCACCCTTTAATAGCTGAGATTAAAGCTGTGTACAGTGGTGCAGGCCTGTAATCCCAGAACCCAGGGACGCAAAGGCAGGTGGATCTCTGTGAATTTAAGTCTAGCTTGGTCTATGGCCTACAAAGTGATTCCAGGACAGCAGGGCTACACAGAGAAACCCTGTCTTGAGAAAACACACAAAAAAAAGAGCTGGGATTAAATAAACCTATTTGTTTCCCTTACCCCTTTTTATATAACTAACATAGGCTAATCATAGAAACTGAAAGGTCAGGAATGAGATAAAAGCACAAACCTTTTTGAAAAAAAAATTGTTGCATAATCTCTGTCCAAGCACTGGGGAGAATGCTTGCCTGCCATACCAGAAATGCACAGCTGCACTCACAAACAGAAGCAAGAGGATTAAAAGTTCAAGGCCAGCCTTGACTACATTGTAAATCCAAGTCCTACCTGGACTACATGAAACCCTGTCCCAATAAATAAATAAATAAAGATGTCGAGTTACGTTTAAGGAAATAGATATGCTACTTCTGCTATGGGAGGCTGATTTATAGAAATCAGTTCTGTATGAGAAACTGTGAGTTATAAATGTTAAATTTGGTTTTATAGAGCAAGCACAAAGGAAACAGCAAAAATCAAAAGTTCGTGCCCAGCTGGGGTGGCAGTGTTCTCCCAAAAGTCCCTGAACTCGGAAAGCAGAGCAAGAGCACAAGTTTGACCCAGGTCAGGTACATAACAAGATCCTGTCTCAAAACAAAATAATCACACATGCACATAAAATAACACGCTTCATGCCTTATTTCATTTAGATCTTTGAAGATGGCCACAAGAGCCATTATGTCAATTGAAAAGTTTCTGCAAACTGGGTGTCCTGTGTCACCTATGCATGCTTCCCCAAGAAACAGAACCTGGTTGCAATGCAACATCAAAGGCAGTTATTTTACAAAAGTTGCAATGAAATTCACCAGAACTAGGTCAGATCAACATCACTGCTTGTGTGGTCTAGAGGCTGCTATGATGTTTCTGGACATTCCCATGAGCCTTCAGGTCATGGAGAGAGACAAGCAGCTGTCTATGCTTGCGGACAGTGAGGGCCTTGTTATGCCCAGATGGCAAACACCCCAAATACCCCCAGGAGACTGAGCACATATGCAAGAACATACATGCTCTTTGTTCTTGCATTAAAAAGCTGGGACTCCAGCCCATCATCAACTTAGTGGATTAGGGAGCAAACCCTGAGTAGCTGCAAAATTTGGTTTTTGTGGTTTGAGTAGGGAACGGGACTTTCCAACTCTGACAGTTACATGATTGGTTCAAATTTAGCAGAAGCAAGCTTGTCATAAACTGATTGGTTGGTGCTGATCTAGGGGATAATAGAGGGACTTCATGGAGTGTCCAAGTAACAAGGTTTGCCCAGGGAACAACGAGTGCTAACAAAAAGAACCCAGGTAACAACATCATTTTGACTCGCTAAGCAAAGATTTCTAACTAACCTTTGATTGGTCAAGTGTTTGCAAAGGAAAATAATTTCAAGCTCAAGTCTAGTGTGAGCTAAACAGTGAGATTCTTTCTTTCACAACAATCAAAGGCATTTTGGTGAGACTGAAGAGCATCTTCCCATATAAGGTCTCAGGCTGAAAAGGCATACTCTGAATTATCATCAGTGGGTTATTTGAAACACAAAGCATGCAGCCCTCCATGAATTTCCCAGGGACTGCATTGCCAGATTGGAACTGCTGAGCTAGCCTGTCCTGTAGACTGAACTCCTGCATTCCTGGTCCTTTCTGTCAGGACACAAACATTATTGGACTACTATGACCACAGCCACTCTAATAACTCCCCCTTTTAATATCCATATATCTATACTCATTCTATTATAGTTTCTGTAACTTTATAGAACACTAACTAATACATAGGCTTTGCTTAGGCATTTCACAGAAGAGTGCATCTAAATGATCAACACAGATGAGAGAGGTGTTCATCTTGTGATGGTTAACTTTGTATTTAAAGATTAGACTGTGTTTGAGAGCTCGAACATGAATGCCCCTATATTGTATACTGTTCTCTTGCAGCCCACTTCTTTTTTTGTTTTTTTCAGATGTTGAAGACTATTCTTAAGTTAACTGATCTTGTAAAATCTGCTCTTCTTGTGAGGTAGCTAGGTCATAAGACTAACTGCTATTTCTGCTTTTGTAATTAATTCTTTTTTTACTCTGCTAAATGACTAGTATAGCTGCAAGACATATGTACTGGCTGGTGCACAAGCTAGAGTCCTCAGTCGAGGGAATGCTGCCATAGAGCAAAGCATTTTCCTCAATTAGTGACCAGCAGGGAGGGAGGACCCAGCCTATTATGGATAGTTCCATCCCTGGGCTGGTTGTCAGCATATAGGCAATCTGCTTCTGGGTTGCCTAGTAACCTATGATGTCATCATTTGTCGCCCACCAGGTGTGTGGCAGGCTCAGCTCAGCTGTGCATGCACAAGCTATAAAGGACCAACCTGCCACCTTCTCTCTCTCTCCCTTCCTCTTTTACTTTCCTCTCTTGCTCTCTCTGCCTTGTTTCCCTGGGGTCCCCACCGTGTCTTTCTTTTTCTTTTTCCTCTCTATCTCTCCACCTCCATCCAATAACTCTCCTTCATATCATATCTGTTGTGTGTGTGGTATCATTTCTAAATAAATACTGACACTGGTGATCCTGGGTTTTATAATAAAGCAGGGTGAGCAAGTCACGGGAAGCAAGCCAGCAGCACCCCCGCATGGCCTCTGCATCAGCTCCTGCCTACAGGATTCTAGTCCTGTTTGGAGTCCGTATCCTGACTTCCTGCAGTGCTGAACAGCAAAGCTGCAGTGTAAGCCAAATGGTGTTTTGTCGAAGCAATAGAAATCCTAACTAAGATAACATTAAAATTAGACCCTGCCTCTACATTGACAAAATGCATGTAATCTTGTGGGGTCTGACTTCCCTTGTGCTGATGAGGCTAGGGGCTGCATCTTGGGGGTGCTCTCGGGTGCAGACCTGGTCTCTATCATTTTGTGTGCCAGCATCTAAACTAAAAAGTCTCTTCTTATTAAAATATGGTCACGTTGAATCTCTGAGTGACCCCAAGCCCATAAAAAATGTTTTGTTTTTTTTTAAGTTTTTAAAGACAGGATCTATCTACATACCCTGGCTTTTCTGGAACTCAATATGCAGAGCAGGGTGGCCTTGAACTCACAGAGATCTGCTTGCCGCTGCCTCCCTAATCATAATTTTAAAGGTGAACACCGTCAAGTTCAGTGATATACACATGTTGATGGGCCATCAGGGATATACAAATAAGAAGAGTGATACTGCACACCACTGAGCCAAAGCTTACACTGGTGAGGATGTAGGGCAGAATTCTCAGGAGCCTCAACTATGGAAGATGATTCCGTAGCGGTTGCCAAAGTAAAACCCAAGCACCTCCAGTGACCGGTGAATCCCATATCTAGCTCAACACACGGAAGGAAACTCTAGGAGGATGTGCTGCCGTCACACAGCTGACTGCCCTGTACAGCTCACACCTGAGCAGCTGTTCCCCTGCTGGTGGCGGTATTTGGGAGGTGGGGTCTCGTTGGTGACCGTGGCTCACTAGCAGCGGGACGTGGAAAGTTACAGACTGGCTATTGGCTCCACTGTCCTTTCTGCATCTTGGTCTTTTGTACTGGGAGGAGCCTCTGCCACATGCTCTTATTGCCATAAATATCGTCATGCCTAACCCAATGTTCAGTTCAGTGTTCAATGTTCAGGCTGAAATATCCTGAAAGCATGAGCCAGAATCAATTTCCTCTCTCCTAAGTGTTTTCTGTTTGGAACTTCGGTCACAGTGATGTTAATGTGACTAATACAGAGATGGAAATAAAAATCTACAAGGTACTGTTACATTCAACAATTCAAGTGAGAGTTCCTCAAGCAAGGATAAGGGGAAGAAGGCAGCCACAAATGATAAACACTACATAGTTCCATGCTAGCCGCCAAACCTGGACAGCCAATCTTGAGTATGAGTAGTCAGGCGAGTGGTTACTCTTGCAGGTGGCACAGCTGTAGGAGATATGTGTGACAACTGAATGATGTTTCTGTCTGGCTTCTGACCACCCAGAAGTTTCAACTTCTGCAAATACACCAAAATGTGAACGCTCAACTCACAAAGTTTCTGCATACATTGTATATTCTGATAAAAGGTCGAGAAATGAGAACAAAGCTCTTATGGTTTGAATGTGAAATGTCCACACAAGCTTAGTGTCTGAAAACTTGGTAACAGACTGGTGATGCTATGTTGAGAAGCAGAGCCAGAGGAGGTAGCCACTGGGGACAGATTCTTGGGGATATGTTATCTCTGGCTCTGTAATAGCTGCTCTGCACCAGTTGAACAAGCTGCTGTCACATATTCCAGACACCACAAATAAGATACTGCATTTCTTCCCTGCCATGAAGTGTGACCTTCTGAAACTATAGTCCCAAATGGAGCTTTTCTTCTTAGGTTCCTTCTGTCTGGTATGTTGTCACAAAAAGCAAGTAAAGCAATGGAGACAGGTCATTGCAGGGTCTCACACAGTGACTTGGGAATCCTATGACTGACCTGGGTAAAGGATTGTGTTGACCTAGGCCACAGAATCATCCATGAAGGAGTCTCCAGAGTACAATAATCAACTACCTAAGGTGGAGTTGAGGGGAGTAAGGGTGTCTCTGTGAGTTAAGAGCCAGGGTTGACTCCCCTGTAGGTATGAGTTTAACTAGTCTCCATGGGAGGTCTGTGTAGGGGAGCAGTCTCAGCCTATAAACATCTACAAGGAGGAAGTTGCAGCCCATTTTTTCTATGCACTCTGTCAACATTCACACCTGGACAGGAAGGCTTCCCAACCTCAATTGGTCTGAGGCACTGGGGTCCCTGTGAGTAACAGAGATTCATACATGCTTGACTCATAAGCAGCAAGTTCTCTTAACCCATGAGCCATTTCTACTGTCCCTATTTTTATTTTTTCAGAAAAGGTCTCCATTTATAGACCAAGCTCCCTGGAGCTCATTATGAAGGTTGGCTTCAAACTCACTGTCCTCAATCCCTAGAATCTTCCTGAGAAAGAGAAATCACAGCAAAGCACTTCAGCAGCTGTGCCCCAACAAAGTCAACAGTAATAGCTTTGTAACAGTAAACACTACGATTTACGAATGTCAGTCTTTTGTGTGTAACTGTTATGAACAAATCAATTGTAATCATAAAATGGAAATGAGAAGCAAAATGTATAAATACCTATTGCTATGTTTGAGAATTGTATGTGCCCAGATTCGTTTGTTTGTTTGCGTTTGAGACAGAATTTCTGTGTAGCCTTGGCTGTCCTGTACTGACTTTTAGACACGGCTGGCCTCCAATTCACAGCTATCTGCCTGCCTCAGCCTCCCAGAGTACTGGGATTACAGGCGTGCACCACTGTGCCCGGCTGCATCCAGCTTTTTAAGTGAAGTCATCTGAAATACTTCAAAGAAGTCTTTTTTTAAAAATTAATTTTTTTGTTATATTGCATGTATGTGGGTATGCACATGCCACAGTATACATGCATCAATGATAAAAACAACTGTGTGGACTTTTCACTATAGCCAACAACAGCAACAATCTATACACAGAGCCACACATATTAGAAGACAATTTTATATACCCATCATATTGGCCTAATGAAACAAAAGCAGCACCTTCTTCTCTGGGGCCTCTGATGTAACCAGGGAATTAAGTGCGCTAATTGCAAATCTTCACCTTTCCCTCATTCCACAAAGCCTAATTTCCCAGTGTCATCCCTAGCTCTATATCAGACTTTCTGCTGTGGCCTTTCCAGTCTCTCTTTCTCTCTATGTTTCTCTCTGTGTGTGTCTCAGTTTACCTGGGTCTACCAGTTTTCTACCAGATGACATACCACCTAAAAACATGCTCCTAAAATCCAGAGAGGAAACAGAAAACAAAGAACAATGCTCCACAACGACAAAGATTAAACCAGATATCAGCTATCAGCAGCACCTAGAATCACAATCTTCCCAATCCCAGATGCCTACAAGCCAGCATAAAGACCCCACCAATGCCAGCCAGGGCAACGCGTCTCTGCTAGAGCCCGTCAACAGTACCACAGAAAGCCCTGACTATTCCAACATGATTGAAGCACAAGAAAAAAAGACCTTCCTTAAAATAGCCTTTACAAATATGATAGAGGTCCTTCCTAAAAGAGAACATTAAGAGAGCCTTTCAAGAAATCTGTGAAACCACAAACTGTGAAGAGAAATGAATAAAACACAGTTGAAGACCTAAAAATTGAAACAGAATAAATAAAGAAAACCTAAACCAAAGGAATTTCAGGAAATGGAGCAGAAAAAAAAAAAAAGAAAAGAAAACCAGGTAGGAATTCAAATAGAAACCTCAGAGGCAAACCTCACTAGCAGAACACAATAGATGGAATTAGAGAATATGAAGCATTGAGAATATAATAGAAAGAATAGGTACATTGCTCAAAGAAAATGTTAAATAAAAAAAGAAAGAAAAAGGAAAAGAAAACTAGCAGCCAAACTTTGGGCAGAGTGCAGGGAATCTTATGGAATAATGGTGAGACAGAAACACCTGGAAGGGTCTGGAGCTCCACAAGGACAACAAAAGAACCAAAAAACCTGGGCCTAGAGTTCTTTTCTGAGACTGATATTCCAACCAAGGATATTCATGGAGATAACCTAAAACTCCTGCACAGATACAGTCCATGAGGGCTCAGTCTGCATATAGCCTTCTTAGTAAAGGGAACAAGGGCTGTGTCTACCATGAACTCAATGGCTGGTTCTTTGATCACCTCCCCCTGAGGGGAAAAGCCTTACCAGACCACAGAGGAAGACTATGAATTACAGTCCTTATGAGACCTGTTAGACTAGGTTCAGCTGGAAGGGGAGGAGGCCCTCCACTATCTGTGGACTGGGGAAGGGGCATGGGAGGAGATGAGGGAGGGAGAAAGGGTGGGATTTGGAGAGGTGCGGTTGGGATACAGCTGGGATATGAAATGAATAAAAAATTATATTAAAAAAAGAAAGAAAAGAAAAAAGAAAGAAAATCCAATTATAAAACAGTCAATAAATCTAGGGAAAGAAAGAAAGAAGGAAAGAAAGAAAGAAAGAAAGAAAGAAAGAAAGAAAGAAAGAAAGAAAGATAAGAATACTAGAGGAAGAAGGAGAAGAACATCAGGTCAAAGGTACAAAGAATATTTCAAAAAAATTATAGAATAAAATGTCCTTAACCTAAATGAAAGGCTTATCAAAGTAAAAAAAGCACACAAATTACCATATAGACTAGACCAGAAAAGAAAATCCTCTTATTATAATAGCCGAAACACTAAACCTACAGAACAAAGAAAGCATATTAAAATCTGCAAGGGGGAAAGACAGATTAACATATAAAGATAGACTATTGGAATTGTATGTTAATGCTCAACCAAGATTCTAAAGGCCAGAAGAGCCTGGACAAACTACAGATGCTAGTAGCCTAGAGTACTAAGCTCAATAAAACTTTCAATCGCTATAGATGCAGAAAATAAAATGGTCCATGATAAAACAAACTTTAAGCAGTATCTGTCTCCAAATCCAGCCCTATATAAGGTGCTAAAAAGAAAACTCCAAACTAATGAGTTGAACTACAACCATGGAAAGTCAGGAAATAAATAATCCTAGAGCAGCAAAGAAAAATAAGAAAGCATGCACACACACACTAAAAACAAAATAACAAATCAACAGGCACTGTTAATTCTTAGCTTTCAACATCAGTCTTCTCAATTCTCCAATAAAAAGACAGGAAGTAATCTAAGAAATATAAAAATAGGATACATCCCATTTTTCTTCTGATGGTAGAAACAGAAGGGTGGTGTTGCTGCGACCTCTTCCGGCCAAAGGTGGTCTCAGCTCTCTAAGAAGTACACCTTAACATCAAGGATAGACATCACCTCAGAATAAGGGTTAGAAAAAAGGTATTCCAAGCAAATTAACCTAAGAAGGAAGCTGGTACAGCCATTTTAATATCTGACAAAATAAACTTCAAACCAAAAGTAATTAGAAGAGATCAGGAAGGACAATACATACTCACTGAAAAAAAATCCACCAAGAGAATATTGCAATTCTTAACATCTATGCCCACATATTGATGCTCACACACCGAAAGCAGAAGACTTCAATATCCCAATCTTGCCCAAAACTAAACAGAAATGTAGCCCGTCTTTGCTACTGTGTGGGTTCTTTTTTCTTTCACCCTTCTCCACCCTTTAAACGCCTTACTGAGAGCTGATTGTTACCACCTCGTGAGTTCTTCTTCCTCCACCTTTAAATCATCCAACACTAAACAAGAGCGAAAAAAAATGACAGAGGGGAGAAAGGAAAGGAAAGAGATCCCTGAATCTACTTTCCTTCCTTTTTTGAGCATGACTACCGACAAACCCAAATTATAAACCGCTGAATGACCAACAAACAAAAAACCCTTCCTCTCAGGGACCCTAATTCACACAATTGCAGAAACTCCCCATATCTAACAGAAATCATGACCCTGCTAGAGTACAAGACAAATCATAGTTAGCTGCTGTGGACAATCTGAAGCAGCCCCATCTCTCCACACCTGCTTGGAATTAAAATGAAATGGGTTGTTAAGACAGATTTCTCTGTGTAGTCCTGGCTATGCTGAAAGTCACTGTGTAGATTATGCTGGCCTCAGACTCAGATATACACCTGCCTCTCACCCACAAGTGCAAGATTTAAAGGCTTGTGCCACCACTGCCAGACTTATTTCTGTTTTGTTTTGTTTTTAACAAACCAAAATTCAATAATTCTGAATACAGAGAAATGCTGTAGCTGAGTTTATAAATCAAATGGACCAAACCAATATTTACAGAGCATTTCACCCAACTGCATAAGAAAATATCTCCTCTGCACCTCATGGAGCACAAAGCAAATCTTAACATATATAAGAAAATGGAAATGTCGGGTAGAGGTGGCACACGCCTTTAATCCAGCACTTGGAAGGCAAAGGCAGGCAGATTTCTGAGGCCAGAGCAAGTTCCAAGACAGCCAGGGCTGTCCATAGAAACCCTAATTTCAAAGTTTCATCTGTTACTCTATGTCGTGTGCATTTCCCTTCTCTTATGGTCCACAGTTTTCAGTTCTTAGAGCCCTCCATGGTTCTCAGGGATTGAACTCAGGCCATCACACTTGTGCAGCAAGTTTGTTTACCTGCAGAAGGACCTGCTGCTACTGCGCAAGTGTGTGTCTGAGTGTGCGATTTTCCTATAAGCATGTACTGTATGCTGGGCATATCCCCCGCCCCCCACAATGCTATTATCCTTTTCCTCACCTCATCTATCATTTCTTTTATCTCTCAGGACAGTCTTACTTTGTACATTTCATAGAGGCGTTCATGCTTTTACACATGTACAAAGTGTATGAACACACACACACGGAGTAAAATAGAAATAAAATTTTAAACTAAAAATGCATGCAGTCTTTTTGTTCAGTTTTCATTAGCATAAGCTTTTGCTTGGATTTTTTTCTACAAAATTCATGTATAATAAACAACAGTCAATCAGCTTGAAAATTTTCGTTAATGTTGATAATGGCTTTTTCATTGATATCCTTGGGATTTTCATAAATGTTATCATACTATCTGAAGATAAGAATAACGTACCCCTTCCTTTTTGATTCTTATGCCTTTGTATTAGTAAGTATCAACAGAAGCCTTCAACATAATGCTGTAAGCTAGAATAGGGCCCTTGCTAATTTGTAATTCATAGTAGTAGCAGGTCTTAGCATATTACTCTTCTTCCATTCTGACCGCAGTTCTATTCTGTCTGTCAGGGTGCTCTCCCCGAGGTAGGGCACGATGGTAGAAACAGAAGGGTGGTGTTGCTGCGACCTCTTCCGGCCAAAGGTGGTCATGTCCTGTAGAAACGAGGCGATGCGTACCAGGTGTGGGGAGCCACCTTGTGGAAGAAAGCAGCTAGTGCACCTGATCTTGGTTTCCTCCCACAGTGCGACGGCGGTGACCTGAATCACTCTCAGCTCAAGCACCTCCCCTCTCTCAAAGAAACCCAACCTTAGCCATAAAGGAAGGACACATGTGGACCTCAAGTGAGATTCATGCTCCTATAAACAAATATATTTATGATGATCTAATAGGAAGTTAATTGTGGTTGTAGGACATCAAGAAGAAATTCCCCTTCGTAGTGGCAGCAGTAGGAATCCTGGTTTACATGAACAGCTCCAGGCTAAATACAAACAGAAAGAAACCTTCTGTTCCAAAATACGATTTTTGGTAGTTAGCAACCAACATGAACATGTCTTTGCAGACTCATGCCCCTCCCTGCACAGTGTAAGATCAAGTTTTCTTATGCCAAGAGAACATTCATGAGAAATCAAACCAGATCAACCAGGCAGATAAGAACAGAACTGATGAAAACAATAATAGAGAAATGTAAAGCTAAGTTTGACAGATGATATCTTGAAAGCTAAACTGGCTGACCTTGTACTACTTAAAAACTAAAATAAAAATAAGGTTTGTTGAGATGGCTCAGAGCATAAGGGCATTTTTTGCTAAGTCTGAGGACCTGAGTTCAATCCCTGTGACTAACTCCTGCAAGTTCTTCTCTTATGTCAAGGCCAATTAGTAAACAAACAAACATTTGATTTTAAAACTCCATATGAAATAAAGATAAGGACTGGAGAGATGGCTCAAAGGTTAAGAGCTGTTCCAGCACCTGTTCCAGAGGTCAAGAGTTCAATGCCCAGCAACTACATGGTGCCTCACAGCCATCTAGAATGAGATCTGGTGCCCTCTTCTGTCGTGCAGGTGTACATGCAGACAGAACACATTATGTATTAAAAAATCAATAAATCTTTTTTTTAATATTGTATAATAAATAATAATAATCATGAATATTTAGAAAAAATAGTTTAGGAAGTCTACATGTATTTTATTTCAAAGTACAACTATATCTACTTCTATTTTAAATATTTTGAATCCTATAGCATTTTTATTTATAACCAACACTCTATCACTTCCATATCTTTGAAAGTAGTATCATTTATGTAACAACTTTAGGCTAAGTGATCTATGTACTACTGCCATTTAAGTACAGAAAGAATAGTTCTCTGTGTGTGTTTAGTCAAAATTAAGTATTTGAAAAAAAAAAAACAGGTGTTTGTGGCTGTTTCAGGGGAATGGAGCCTTAGAAAGGAAATTTCTGACTGAAACTCGACCTGCCTAGTCGGGAAGCGGGGGGGGGGGGGGGGGGGGGGAGGGGGGGCGGAGGGAATAGAGAGAAAGAATGTATACACAGAGATGATGTGAGAAGGGTTTCTTCCTAATTTGTCTGCCTTAGAACAAGTAAAAATCAGACTTCAGTGTTTAGCCGACCCCCTAGGACATTAAAGCATCAGCGGCAACTGCAGGCGACTTTTCAAGTGCTGTGATTAAGCAGGCCTCAGCAACCTAAAAACAACCTTCAAACTGTGGATCTGTGGTCCCGGGGTAGCCTTCAGAAAGAGTCTTTCATGGTTACGGTGAGCAACTTTACGTACCTTTTCCCATCATGCAATTCTTTTATGTAAATAAAGCATTTATCTGGTTGCTGGTAATTCTGATTGGCTGCCCGATTCTGACATTTTTATGGCTCCAAAGCAGTAAAAAGGAACCCAGCGTTTCGTGCCTAAGGTTTTGTTTGTTCGTTGTAGTGCAGTTGAAACGCAGATCCATGCTTGCCCACCTCCCGTCCCTTCTTCCTCTCTTTGTAGTCTACGGGCGTTTTTGGCCTCCGCCTGCCATAAGGAACTGACTTCCAGGTTAACAACACCTATTTAAAACAACCAAACAAGCCAGGCAGTGGTGGTGCACGCCTTGAATCCCAGCCTTCGGCAGGCAGAGACAGGCAGAGCTCTGATTTCTAGGTAACTGGTCTACAAAAAGAGTCCGGGACAGCAAGAAACCCCGTCTGGAAAAGCCGCACACACAAAACAACAAACAGGACAAACAAGCCCAAGTGCAGGAGCGTCCCTGGAACCCCAGACTTCCTCCAGACGTTACTGTGGCTGCGCACTCGAGCCGTAGCTCTTTGTGTTTCTCATGGGGGGAGACAAGTGGAAGCTAGGGGCGTGGACACATGGCTCTGTGGTTAAGAGCACCCACCTTCTGCTCTCAGAGGTCCTGAGTTCAACTCCCAGCAACCACATTGTGCGTCACAATCGTCTATAATGGGATCTGATGCCCTCTTCTGGCGTGTCCAGGACAGCAAAGGCTAAACAGAGAAACCCTGACTTGAAAAACAAACAACATCCACAAAACCATCAAGAGGAGGAGCCCAAACTGTGCTCTGAATGCGTGTCCTGCCCTAGCCGGACTCCACTGCACGTGCCCCGAGGCACCTAGTTGCTTTGCTCAGGAAGACTTGAAGTGCATTTGTTTGCCCTATGGAGGACAGGCTGCCTCCTGGGCGCCGGTCATCCTGGGCGCTGCGCAGGAAAGTTCCAAGCCGCCTTGTTCCTTTTCTGCGGGGGGAATCTCGCATGTGCATGGCCATGGTTCCCGGACAATACATCGTTTCCATTGAAGTCCAAGGAGAGAGCGTGGCCGGGGGCCGGTATCTCTGAACACGATCGAACTTCTCTTTGAGACCATTATTCTATGGAGAAAGATGGGGGGGGGGGGGAGATTGGCCAGAAGAGGTCGCCAAAACACCATTTTAAAATTCCATTGACTTGGGACCTTTTGTTTTCATTTGTTTTTCTGTTTTGCTGGCACAGGTTTTTTTGAGGTGGGTTCTGTTTTGTTTTGTGCAGCTCTAGCCGTCCTTGAACTTGCACTGCCTGGAACGCAGACAGCCTGCCTCGATCTCTACCTCTGCCTCCAGGGTTCTGTGTTCACAGGCACGTGTGTCACCACTCCCGGATTCTTTACACATGGCTCAGGGCTATGGTCAGCACATTTCTCTGAGACCCCTTGTGTAATTAATTACTTAGTTATTGTGTGCAGGGAGCGCTCCTTAGTGTGTATGTGAAGGTCAGAGGATAAACATAGGTGCCCAGGAACCTTTTTATTTTTAATTTTCTTTTTGACACAGGGTCTTTTGAGAGGGCAACATAAAATCTATTTTGTCTCCATTCTTGGACCATGCCTGGCTTTAAAAGAAAATCTAGGCCAGAGGTCACCAATTCCAGGAACAAGACTATAAAATCCTCCACCCAAGAAACAGCCTTGAGATAACCCACAAGAACTGGAAATTATCTTATCTCGGGGTGGGGCATCTAGGCTGGGCAGCCCCACCTTGTCGGAGCACTTTCTGGGCAGGGGAAATGGCTCCCATTCTTGAGGTCTGTGGATTGCTGCAGTGTCAGTTATGCTAGTTAGCGTTCACTTTGTAACCAGCTTGCCCTTGCTGAACGTCAACCCCCAAAAATCCTACTTTGCAGCTTCGAGGGGCTCTTCTCCCTGGTCCAATGCCTAAATAACCGAGATGCTTACGCCCTAATAAAGCTCTTTGCTCTTGCATATGTGGTCAGGCTCTCCTCCTGGTGGTCTTTGGGGACCAAAGATCTGAGCATAACACTTTCTTTGTATCCTGGCATTCTATGAGATCAGTAACTACACCAAATCAGAGGTCTGCCTTCTTCCCCTTCCTCGTTAATTGTTTTAAAGTCCTGTAAAACTTCTCCCAGCCTAGGAGGCATTTTAAAGCACTGTCGTTAAATTAAGAAAGTGCACCTGGCCTAAGGTGGGGCTACACAGTCACATTGAAAGCTGCTTTCCCTTTCAGGTCATGTTATCAACAGATGTGATCAAACGAAATCATCAGTCGGTGAATTTGGAAGAGTCCTGAATCATCTGCTTCCAAGGTCAGCTGAAGGCTTATGGAAACAGCAGGCAATCTTGGAAAGAGCAGGCAGAGGTCTCACTGTGCTCACCATGAAACCATGAAATACTTTCACCAAAGATATCTTCCAGCAAAATGTACAGGTAAGATTTCAAAGATTAAAAAGAAATGTTTTATTTTTATTAATTACAGTGCATTCTCTTTGTATCCCAACTGTAGCCCCTGCCCCATCCCCTCCCAATCTCACCCTCCCTCCCTCTTCTCCTCTGCCCCTCAAGATTACATAGATTTTTACTAGCTGCCTGTCTGAATGCTGTGCATGCCTTGGTACATTCAGAAGCCAGCAAAGGGGCAAATCTGAGATTAGAGTCAGCTGCTTGCTGGAGATTTACTTTCTTCTGCCTCTCCAGTGGGAATTTAGTTTAGTTTAGTTAGGTTAGTTTTGTTTTGTGTTGTGTTGTGGGTTTTCCTAATGAATGTACATTGGTTTACTTTGGTATTTGGGTTTTCTGTGCGCTTAAGGGTTTCTTTGCGCAGTCACTGTAGTCTGTTCTATAATCATGTGTAAAAACTGCACACAGAATATACACTATAGACTATATTCTCTATTCACATAATGAATATAAAAACAAACAATATATGGCTATCTACACGAGCCAGACACCTGTTTCTTAGAAAAACATTGAAATAAAAAAACCCTCTTTCTTTAATTTGTCTGCCTGTGCCTCTCAAGTGCTGGAATTTTGTGTTTGCTTGGTTCGGGTTTGGGTGGCTTCCCTAGGTGCTGTGCTGGAAATGGTTGGTCTCTAGCAATAGATTGTTTAGCTAGCGAGGCTGGGTAACTGTGCTTTTTGTCGGTGGCTCCGACGTAGAAAATCTTAGGGAACTATTTGGAGTTCGGAAAAGTTTACTTTTGTTACTCCCGTCTCCTTCCCGCCGGCGCTTGCTGCGCGGGCTGTGCGTGCGCTCTGCTGTGGCCCGAAGCTGGCTGCTGCTGTGTGAGTCAGGTGACCTCGGACGAGTTGCGCTGCCCGCGCTGGCCACTCGCTCAAAGCTCACTCACCCTGCCTGGCCTCTGTCCCCTGGTCATCCTCTGAGGCGCTAGCCGCACCGCCCCCGGCAGGCAGGCAGGCAGGCAGGCAGGCAGGCAGGCAGGCAGGCAGGCAGGCAGGCAAGAAGCACCCGCTCCGCCGACCCCACCCCCCACCCCCCCAGGCCCCATCGTGGCCGCTGCTGGGTCGTGGACCCCTAGCCAGGCTCGCGGTTCCCTGCTCAGGGCAGTTTGAACTGCTAGCTAGGACTTGGGCTCCTTTGGAGACTCGAGTCAGGCCTGCTTGGCCTGTACAGGCTAACTGCTGGATTGCTGATACTTGGATTGCAGTTCTAACAACGAGCACATCCACTGCTGGTAGATATTTACATTCGCATTCGCTGACCCTCTACCTCTTAACATGCTGCTTCCCGGTCCTCGAACTCCTGATCCACCCGCCATCCCCCCTTCCCGGGACCGGCATCGCTCTGTCACCGTGCCCGGCTGCATCCTTTCAGATTTTCCCAGAGATGATGGGTTGAATGTGAGGACAGTCTGCTTTACCTGGACTAGGAGTCTGCGTTAACAAGCTTAGGCAGAGAGACAAACATGCTTCTTAGGGAACGATTTGTGAACCTCCAAATGCCGAGCACCAATGCAGAGCACAAATGCAGAGACACCCACGCACGCACACACACACACACACACACACACACACACACACACACACAGAGACAGAGATATAGTCGTATTTTATGTGCGTTAGTGTGAAGGTGTCAGATCCCTTGGAACTTGTGAGCTGCCGTGTGGGTCCTGGGAATTGAACCCGGGTCCGCTCGGAAGAGCCGACAGACAGTGCTCTTAAGCACGGAGTCATCTCTCCAGGCCCTGAAAGATGAAACGTTAACCCAAAAGTTTTTCCCTTTCCTTTTCGTCGGGTCGTCTTTCTGCGTTTAAGTGATCGTGTGCGTGCGTGGACCACTTCATCTTCTCCATGTCTAGCGATTGCGAGTTTCATCGAGTTTAGTGATACCTTTTCTTATTTTTTATTTTTTGATTTTTAAAAGATTGATTTATTTTATGCATACGAGTGTTGTATCTGCATTTACATCTGCCAGAAGAGGGAATCGGTTCACCTGATAGATGGTTTGTGAGCCACCATGTGGTCCCAAGAGTCATTTTTTCCCTTTCTTTTTTCATCGTGTCATCTTTCTGTGTAATGGACCGTGTGCGTGGACCCCTTGATCTTCTCCATCTCTAGCGACTGACGTGGAGTTGAGTACTCTAGGCTGCTAGCACCTGTGATGTCTTTTTATTTTTTAATTTTTTTTAAAGATTTATTTACTTTGGGTATACGAGTGTTGTATCTGCATTTATATCTGCCAGAAGAGGGAATCGGTTCACCTTCTAGACGTATCACTTTTCTGTTTTCTTCTCAACTGAGTTCAGAAACGCGGTTCCATATTTTCCTGTACTTAGTTCGCCACGCTGTGCTATGCCTTTCCGTTCTTACCTTGGAGAGACGTTTTATGTGTTCTTCTGTACTATGCCAGATAGATAGATAGATAGATCACTTTTCTGTTTCTTCTCAGCATAGCTCAGAAACACTGTTACATACTTTCCTGGACTTTGTTCGAAACGCTGTGCTTTGACTTTCTGTTCTTACCTTGAAAACACATTCATGCGCTCTTCTCTACTAAGCTAGATATAGCACTTTTCTGCTTTCTCTGTCTGTGAGAGACAGAGAGTTAGCTATATTTTAAGATTAAACAAGGTAACGAGAAATTAAAAGCAAATCAAGCTTCTCTCTCTCTCTCTCTCTCTCTCTCTCTCTCTCTCTCTCTCTCGATAGGGTTTCTTTGTTACAGGCGTGGCTGTCCTGCCACTGGTTCTGGAGACCAGTCTGGCCCTGAAACAAAGATAAGGCCTGCTTCTGCTTTTGTTGTTGCTGTTGTTTGTTTTCAAGCTCTTTGTTTTTTTTTTTTTTTTTTTTTTTAATTCTAGGCAGTGAAGCAAGGGTGGGGGGAGAGAAGGGAAAGAAAGACACACATCACACACAGAGATCCCCTCTCTCTCTCTCTGTCTCTCTCTCTCTCTCTCTCTCAAACGCGCACCACAGAGGAGAGAGAGAGAGAGAGAGAGAGAGAGAGAGAGAGAGAGAGAGAGAGAGTCTTTTGTAAATTGAACTAAATATACGATAAAGAGTATAAACCAGAAGAAGAAGAAAAAGATGTCTTCCTGGAATTAGAGAAATACAAGGAAGAGAAGCTGGGTGTGGTGGTGCATTCCTTTAGGCAGGCCAAGCACCCTGAAGGCAGAGGCAGGCAGATCCCTGGGTTTTAAGCCTGCTTTGCAGATGGTATCCTTTCTCGGGAAACCTTGTTTCAAAAAAACTAAGTAACTAAGTAACCGAGTAAGTGCATGAATAAAATAAACGAATCATGAGGAGTGAATGGCGTGGAGCTCTCTTTGTTATTCTCTTTCCTTTTCATCCTGATACGTGGCTGTATTCACTCTGCTTTCACCCAGGACTGAGTGATTTCATCCATGCAAGACACCTAACAAGTTCACTGAGGTATCCGGACACCCCAAACAAGTGTTTTGTGTGCATACTGAGCTTTGGTTAAAAGGCTCTCTTCGCTTTCTGCCGACATTCAGCGTGATTCATTGCTAGAAAAAAACCACCCACCGTGGCCAGGAGTAACATTGCCACCGTATCCCACGTGCTTTGGTTTCTATAAGTGATAATATAACAAATGTTTGGAAAGTGCGTTCGGGAGCAGCTGTACAATAGTGTACTGACATGTTCAAAGATGTGTGTGTGTGTGTGTGTGTGTGTGTGTTTGTGTGTGTGTGTGTGAGTGAAAACACCTTAAAGAAAAGTTAGGTGTCTTCTTGGAGTTGATCGTTTCTCGCAGAAACGTTAACACGCTTAGAAAAGACGAAAGGACATATTCTTTAGCATTCACGGTGCTTTCAACAAGAGATGTTCTCACGACTCTCCGGAAGCTAACGAGGTTATCGATGCGTGAATATTTATTAAACAGATGTTTGGAAAGTGTTCGTGTCCTCTCTCTCTCTCTCTCTCTCTCTCTCTCTCTCTCTCTCTCTCTCAATCTCAATCTCTCTGTCTCTCTCTGTTTCTCTCTATCTGTTTCTCTGTGTATGTGTGTCTGTGAGAGACACAGAGACAGACAGACAAAGAGAGAGAGAGACAGAGAGTCAGAGAACTATAATTTAACATTAAATTGAACGGACAATAAGATAATAAAAAAACTAAAAACAAAGAAGCTCTGGATTTTTTTGGGGGTTTGGGTTTGTTTCTGTTTTTTTTTT
The DNA here is from genome assembly GCF_030254825.1 of Meriones unguiculatus. Taxonomy (NCBI): domain Eukaryota; kingdom Metazoa; phylum Chordata; class Mammalia; order Rodentia; family Muridae; genus Meriones; species Meriones unguiculatus. The sequence goes on along the minus strand of NC_083365.1, from coordinate 11,104 downwards.
TTTTTTTTTTTTGGTGGGGGGGTTTCTTTTCCTCTTCACACAGGGTTTCCTTGATACATGCATGGCTGTGTGTTTTGTTTTGTTCTTTTCTTTTTTAATTGATTTAATTCGTATTTTATGTGCGTTAGTGTGAGGGTGCCAGATCCCTTGGAACTGGCGTTATAGGCACTTGTGAGCTGCCATGTGGGTCCTGGGAATTGAACCGGGGTCCGTTCGGAGGAGCCGACAGCGCTCTCCAGGAGCCATCTCTCCAGGCCCTGAAAGATGAAACGTTAAACCCAAAAGTTTTTCCCTTTCCTTTTCGTCGAGTCGTCTTTCTGCGTTTAAGCGATCGTGTGCGTGGACCACTTCATCTTCTCCATCTCTAGCGATTGCGAGTCTCATCGAGTTTAGTACTCTAGGCTGCTAGCACCCGTGACACCTTTTTTTTTTTTTAATTTTTAAAAGATTGATTTATTTTATGTATACGAGTGTTGTATCTGCATTTACATCTGCCAGAAGAGGGAATCGGTTCACCTGATAGGTGGTTGTGAGCCACCATGTGGTCGTTCGCTGGGAGTTGAACTCATGACCTTTGGAAGAGCTGAGCCATCTCTCCGGCCCCGCATGCATCTGTGATGATAGCTTAGAGTTTGTCCAGGCTCTTATGGCCTTTAGAGCTTTTGCAGTTCCGCTAGGTCTACCCTTTATAGGTTGATCCGTCTTTTCCCCTTGCAGCTTTTAATAGGCTTTCTTGGCTTCTGTAGGTTTACTGTTTTGGCTAGTACAACGCCAAGGGAATTTTCTTTTCTGGTCTAGTCTATTTGGTATTCTGTGTGCTTCTTTTGCTTTGAAAAGCCTCTTCGGTAGGTTAAGGACATTCTCTTCTATAATTTATCTGTTTTTGAAAATATTCTTTGTATTTTTTCAATATCCTTGATTTATTGGCTGTTTCATAACTGGATTTTCTATTTGTTTCCTTGTTTCTTTCTTTCTTTCTTTCTTTCTTTCTTCTTTAACATTTTCTTTGAGCAATGTATCTATTCTTTCTATGATATACCTTCAATGCCTGAGATTCTCTAATTCCATCTGTTGTAATCTGTTAGCCAGGTTTGCCTCTGAAGTTTCTATTTGAGTCCCCTACCCTTTTGTTTTGTTTTCCCACTTTCGGAAATTCCCTCGGTTTAGGTTCTCTTTATCTACTCTGTTTTATTTTTCAGGTGTTTGATTCATTTCCCTCCACAGTCTGTGGTTTCACAGATTTCTTGAAAGGCTCTCTTAATGTTCTCTTTTAGGAAGGACCTCTATCATATTTGTAAAGGCTATCTTAAGGAAGGTCTTTCTTCTTGTGCTTCGCTGTTGACGGGCTCTAGCGGAGACATATTGCCCTGGCTGGCATTGGTGGTGTAGGCATCTAGGATTGGGAAGACTGTAATTCTAGGTGGTGCTGATAGCTGATATCTGGTTTTATCTTTGTCGTTTGATCTTTGTTTTCTGTTTTCTCTCTGGCTTTTAGGAGCATGTAGAGGTTGTGTGTCTTCTGGTAGAAAACTGGGTGTAAAAACCAGGTAAAATGAGGCAGAGAGAGAGAGAGAGAGAGAGAGAGAGAGAGAGAGAGAGAGAGACTAGAAAGGCCACAGCAGAACGTCAGATACAGAGCTAGGGATGAGACTGGGGGACTGACTGGACTTGGAGGAATGAGGGGAAGGTGAAGATTTTCAATTAGCCTACTTAATTCCATGGTCTGAGTGTTTCAGTTTGCTATTTAGTGCTTATATATATGAACAGGAAGAAATTATGTATTATTTTGGTCTTCTGTAGTAGTATTAACAAGGCGTGACTGGAGCAAAGCAAGACTTGTTTTACACACACACACACACACACACACACATATGTATATATATATATATGTTAATGAAAGATAAAGCAGGGGGCTGGAGCGATGGCCCAGTGGTTAAGAGCACTGCCTGCTCTTCCACAGGATCCAGGTTCAATTCCCAGCACCCACATGGCAGCTCACAACTGTCTGTAATGCCAGTTCCACGGCATCTGACACCCTCACCCTAATGCACATAAAATAAAAATTAAATAAATTATTAAAAAAAATAGAAAGATAAAGGAGAAACATAGTCTCCTTAAATGGAGACTGTAAGAATGATTGTTTTTAGGAATTTTCTTTTCTGATATGCCCTCCAGCTTACTAGAGGCAACAGACTGGTCGAGGTCACATCTCGTATTGTCTCGACGACCCACCCCAAAGACCACCGAGGAGCCGATTCCGACGACGCAGGCGAAGTAGGGTCTTTTTAATGACCAGCTGGAGCTGGGGGGGGGGGGCGCCCCTCACACTCACCGATGCAGCAGTTGAGAGTAGAGCCCCGAGCTCAAGGGGAGGAGGGTTTCTGTTTAGTATTACAGCAAGGTGTGGGAAAATTTTAGGATTGATTGGTACTTACTTAGGCATCATCGGGTGTCCCGGGGAAAATGTTTGTGGGGGGGGGGGGCGCCCAGGCAAAACCGTAATTGTTTTACTCATCCTCTTGTAAAGAACACCTGGGTTAAGTCCCAGGTTATTCGCTGAGTAGCCGTTGCTAGGGGTGATGGTTAAATATTACTGGGCTTTCTCCAGGCGAATCCTTGGGCGGGGGAGGACTCCATAGTCTTAGTTTTGGAATCGGTGACCTATGGCCTAGTTCCCGCTCTGCCTCCCAAGTGCTGGAATTCAGTTTTGTTGGTTTGTTTGTTTGTTTTTGTGTGGTGTGTGTGTTTTCTGTGCAGTCAAGGCCTTCTCTGTGTAGTCCTGGTGAACTCACACTGGAGACCGGGCTGGGCCTTTCGTCTTTTTTTTTTTTTTTTTTCCCCCTTTCCTGTTTTTCTTTTATTCTTTTTAAAGACAGGGAGTTGTTTTTCTTTTCTTGCACTAAGGGTACTGTGTAGATTAGGAGTTGCACGCACGCGCATATTCGGTCCAGATCCTGGTCCCGTGGGTGGGCAGGCTAGTCAACCTAGAACGAAAATGGGCCTTGGAGAGTATGGCACATGGCTGCCGCCATAGTGGCGGAGGTCAGGATCCGTGACGGCTGCCGTCTTCGTGGACAATCGTGAAACAGGAGATTACGTGGTTCCCCGCTCAGGGTAGTTCAACTCTACCCGGGACTTGGGAGACTTGAGCCCGATAATCCGGTTTAATCTTAACGGGGCCTGCTTAGTCACATTGTTACGTGATTGGAATCACATTAGATTTGGTTTAATTTTATCTGGTAGCCAGCAAGCCTCAGCGATCTGGACACATGAGGGGAAAGGGAAGCCCTGGCCTAGGGTGCTTCAAAGGCCCCTGGGCACCATCCTTTCGGTACCACATAAACAAACGTGGGGGTGCTGGCCATGCCTGTGATCCCAGCACCCGGGAGCTGGAAAGAGAAGGATCCGAAGAACATCTCCGGCAACATCGCAAGTAATAGTCATCCTGGACAAAAAGAGACCTTCCTCTGAAGTAGTTACTTTTTATTTTTTCTTTATTAATTTTTTTTTTTTCCCCTGACAAACGTGCGAACGTGTAAAACCAAGCAAAATATAAAGCGAAGTCCTGGAGATAAAACAAAACAAAACAAAAAAACAAAAACGGAAATTTTAATTACTCCACTACTATTTTAATCAGCTCTAACTGTGTATTTAGTCCGAGAATGAACAACGGAGGTGGGGGGGGGGGGGGCGGGGGGTTGGGGGGGGGGGGAAGCTTGTGGCGGTGGTGGCGGCCACAAGCGGCGGCGAGGCGGTTTGGTTTGGTGTGTTTGTTTTGTAAAAGGAGGCCTAACTGGCATGGAACTGAGGCCGCCTCTTCTTACCTCCCCCACATCGAGGTGGGATGTCACCTTCCCCTAATTGTGCCAGTCACAGACTTGCCGCTTTTACTGGAAACCCCTCCCCCCCCCCCCCCCCCCCCCCACTTAGAGACCGAGCGTAAGATTTCGCCTTGTTTGCACAGCTTCCCGTCCTACTTTCGTTTTGGCTGCCTGAGGGATCCGCCCGAGGAGAACAGCCCGCGTTTGCTTTGTTCGGGCGGGACAACGGCCACCGTTTGTGTCACTCTGGTGGTGGGTACAGCTGCTCTGCTGTGCTTCTGCTGTGCTTGCGTGTCCGCCAGAGCTAGGCAGGACCCCACCGGAGCCCCGGAGTGCTGGCTGTGCGGCTAGTGAGCGATCTGTGAGTGTGTTGCTGCTGCCTTGGACGATCGAGATGGTGGTCGGGTGACACCTAGCGGTGACAATTTTCTGTAACGCGCCCGGTTCCCGGTGGATGACAAGGACAGCAGATTGCCTGCTACGAGCCAGACAGGGTGACGAGAGCCCCGGCGAGCAGGCGGCTGCGTCCCGGGGGTTGTGTCGTGTTTCAGAACGCTCTGAGTATACAGTGTTGGACCCGGAGAGTACTGGCGGAGGTGACAGGTGACAGTGGTGTCCCAAAGCGAGTATGTGGGGAGGGAGGCTTAGGCAGGTCGACCAGAAGGCTTATAGCTGTCGCCTCCGGGGCGACCCAGGCTCGTTTTTGAATTGGAGAGCCTGGCGGCCGGCCTCTGGATCCCAGGAGCGAGAGGATGCTGTGTCTCCGGCCTAACTGGACGACTGTCCCCGGCCCGACTCTGACTCCGCGGAGCCTCGGAGTCCCCCCCCCCCCCCTTCCGCCTTCTCTCCAAGAGTCCTCCGTCCCCAGCGGAGGGACTCTGGACCCCGTGCCCGAGAGGATGCTGTGTCTCCGGCCTAACTGGACGACTGTCCCCGGCCCGACTCTTGACTCCGCGGAGCCTCGGAGTCCCCCCCCACCTTCCGCCTTCTCTCCAAGAGTCCTCCGTCCCCAGCGGAGGGACTCTGGACCCCGTGCCCGAGAGGATGCTGTGTCTCCGGCCTAACTGGACGACTGTCCCCGACCCGACTCTTGACTCCGCGGAGCCTCGGAGTCCCCCCCCCCCCCCCTTCCGCCTTCTCTCCAAGAGTCCTCCGTCCCCAGCGGAGGGACTCTGGACCCCGTGCCCGAGAGGATGCTGTGTCTCCGGCCTAACTGGACGACTGTCCCCGTCCCGACTCCGAATCCGCGGAGCCTCGGAGCCCCTCCCCCCCCCCCCCCCCGCCTCCTTTACTCTACGAGCGCTGCGTTCCCGGCGTCCTGTAGGTCCCTTGCTGGGTGCTTGTCTTTCAGTCATGTTCCTCTCGCTCTCAAGTTTATGAGGTCGACCAGTTGTTCCTTTGAGGTCCGGTTCTCTTGTTTATGGGGACATTTTGGGGACATTTCAACGGGCATGACCTCCAGGAATTCCCTTTGGTTCGTGACTTACTCCCCGTCTCTTTGGCTCATGACTTATGTCTTTGTGATCTGTCCATCTTGTACCTGGAGATATATGCTGACACGCTGTCCTTTGGTCATACTCTTGTAAAGGACGATGGCCTTCTCGGGTTGCTGTCTTCCCCCAAGGCTGCTGGGTTGTTTTGTCTCTTGCTCTCTGGGGCATTGCAGTTTCCTGAGGCCGCCTGGGCGACTCGTCACTGGCTGCCGTTTGCTGTGTTTGCGTGTCAGGCTTTTCCCGCTGTCGTGGTTGTCGTCGCCCTTTACCGTTTGGAGTGGCTGGGCCTGTGGGCCAGGGGGACTGATGGCTTTTGTGTGGCCCCCCTCGGTGCTTTTTTTTTTTTTTTTTTTTTTTTTTTCTCTCCCTGCAGAGTTCCCGAATCTCTTGTGGGCTATGTCGATTTGTGGCCCGTTCCCCACTGCCACTGTGCCTCCCGAGTGCACTTTTTTTTTTTTTTTTTTTTTTTTAATTTTTTTTTTTTTTTTTTTTTCTTCCTCTGCCAAATCTGCCCGCTGGGTTCCCGAGTCTCTGTGGGCTGTGCTGCTGGTTTGTGGCCCGGTCTCCTCTGCCACTGTGCCTCCCGAGTGCACTTTTTTTTTTTTTTTTTTTTTTTTTTTTGGTGGCAGCTTCCCCGGCCACCTCTGGTGTGCGTGCTCTTCCCCCGTACGTACGCTCGCTTGTTGGCTTTGCCCGTGTGTGATCCTCGGTCGTTGCCTTCCCGAAGGCGGCTTCGCTTTGTTTCCAACCCCTCTCTCGTTCCTGGTTGATCGATGTGGTTCTCTCGTGCCGTCTTCGGGCCGGGGCCTAAGCCGCGCCAGGCGAGGGACGGACATTCATGGCGAATGGCCATTCATTGTGAATGGCGCCCGCTCCTCTCGTTCTGCCAGCGGGCCCTTCGTCTCTCCTCCCCACCCGCCCGTGGTGGTGTGTGGAAGGCAAGGGTGCGGTTGCCCGGCCTGAGCCCCGTGCCCGCGCACTCGTTGCTGCAGTGCGTGGGGCTCCGTGTGGGTTCGTTTTGCCCGTGTGGCCCCTTGAGCCCCCTTCCCCGGGCCGGGGGAGGGTGGCTCATCTGCGGCGTCGCGTGCCGCTCCCGGTCGGTGTGCGCGCGCCTCGTTCTTTGCGATCCTCGCGGTGCCCCTGGAGCGTCCCAGGACTTCGAGGTGCCCGCTTCTGAGCGGCGGTGGCGTTTCCCGTTCCCTCTGGCGCCTCCTGTGCTCGGCTTTGCTTGCTTGCGGCGTGCGTGGCTTGTTCCCGTTGTTTGCCGTCCCTCTTGTGGGTCCGTGCCCGCTCCGCTGGTGCGGGAGACACGGTAGAGGAGAAGGAGGAGGGGGGGTCGAGTGTAATGACCCAAAGGCCGGTGAGAGGCTCCTTGGGGTGCCCGTTTCCGAGAGGGGGGGCCCCTCGTCGGGTGAGCGTCCACCGCGTCGTTGCGTGCCGTGTGCCCTCGGCGTGTCCCGGGAGGCGGGCCATAACGCAGACCCCCCGCGTGCGTGTCTTCCCCCCGTTGCTCGACGGAGGTCGAGTTGTGTGAGCGTCACGCCCGCACGCACGTCGTTTCTCCGGCTGGCCGCGGCCGGGGGTGCTTGGTCGGGTTGGGTATGCCCCGCCCTCGGTGAGAAAGCGTTCCTTCTCTAGCTATCCGGGGAGAAGAAAGGGCGTGTGCTGTGTTCCGGTGGGGCTTCTCCCGAATGGCCTCCGGCCGGCTGCCCGCCCTGACCGCCTTTCTGTGCGCGTAGCTTCGGCCTGGCCTCCGGCTTCTTCCGGGGGCTTTGTTCTCTCGCCTACCGCGGCCCGCGCCTCCTCGCTCCGAGTCCGGGGAGGGATCACGCGGGGCAAGAGCTCGGCGTCATGCCGGCGTCGCGGAGTGTTGGGTTCTCGTGGCGGAGGTTGGCGGTAGCGGTGGTGGAAGGGCCGCGTGTGCACCCCCGCGCGCGCGCGGTCTGCCCCATCCCATCCCCGTGGGGCGCCGCGGGACGGGTAGCGGAAGGGCGGTGGTGGGCTCCCGGTCCCACCCGTCCCTGTTCCCCTGCCCCCACCCCGTGGCCGCCCGCCGCGTGCGGCCCCTCCCGTGCGCGTCCCCGTCTTTGCCGTTCCCCGCGACTTGGACGTTGCCGCGCGTGGTGCGTGCGTTGTGGTCTGTTCGTGTGGCGGGGCGTCGTCCCGCTCTCGCCCCCCCTCCTCGGCAGCGTTCCCACGGTTGGGGGAGCGCGGGTGACCTTTCCCCCCCTCCGGGGGATCCGGGGTCGTCCGGGTCTCGGCGGTGTATCGATCTCTCTCTCGGGGGCGGCCTTTTGGAGACGGCGGTCGGCCGCGTCCGGCTCGTCGTCGGACGTCGGGGGGGTCCCGTTCCCGCTCGAGGGGCCCTCGGCGGCGGTGGCGTCGGCGTTCGGCAGCCCTCTCGCGTTGCGTCTCCCCGGGGCTCCCCGTTGGGGGGGCCGTCGTCGTTTCTGGGGTCGACTCGGTTCGGCGCCGCGGGTGTGGCGGGACCGCTCCCGGAGTGTGAGCGGTGTGATTCCCGTCCGTTTTCGCCCCCCGGTGTTCGGCCGGTCGCCGCCAGGGCGGGGGCGGCCTCTCTCTCGGTGCGTGCTCGGGTGAGGGGGCCCGTTCCCGTCGTCGCCCCCGCCGTCGCCGGCATCTCGTCCTTGCCGTGTCGTTCCCCCTCCCCCGCCCGCCGCTGCCGGCTCCCTCGTGTCCGGGCCGACCCCCGCGGCCGTGCTGGCCGGGACCCGTGCCCCCCTCGGGGGGAGGGTCGCCCCGTGCACCGCGCGGTCGCGCCTCGGGCGTTCGGCGCGGTCCGGGAGAGGCCGCTCGGCGTGTGCGGGTGGAGCAGTTGGAGGGCGGTCCCGGCCCCGCGGCTGCGGCCGCGTTCTGCGTGTGGACGTTGTGTGGCGCCGGGGGAGGTCTCCCGCGTGCGTCCGGCCCCCCGCGAGGGGAGAAGGGGCTTGCGGCTGCAGTTACCCGTCTTTGGTGGGTCCGCCGGGCCGAGGTGCGTCTGGGGGCTCTTCCGGCCCCGTCGCCCTGTAGCGGCGGGGGCTCCGGTCGATGTTTCCTCCTCTCCCCGAGGTCTCGGCGGCCCTCCTCTGCCGTGGTGGTCTCTCCGCCCTTCCCCCCGTCGGTTAACCCCCCCGCGCGGGTTAAGGCCGTTCGCCGACCTCGCCCGTCTCGCCTCCCGTCTCTCCCGCGACGCGGTCGGCGTTTTCACGGGTCCCCCCCCGTTCCTCCGGCTCTCGCCGAGGCTCGGCTGCCGCCAGATCTCCCGCCGCGCCCCGTTGGGGTGGTCTCTCCCG